>NC_082621.1:1746093-2087951 GCF_030936135.1 Gavia stellata
CAGTTTGGACCAGTTTGGGAGGGAGTTGACAGTAAATAGTGTGTGTGGGGGTCCTCCCCCTGTGTTTGTTGGCAATACAAAGTGGGGGGGACATCGGGGGGGGACACAGGCGGGGTTGTTCCCGGGGGGGGCTCCAGCCGGCCGTGTCCCCCCCCCAGCCATGCCCTGTCCCCTTGTCCCAGCCCAGCCAAGGACATCTGCCCCCCCCTTGCCCCCCCCAGCCACTGCAGTCCACCCTGTCCAGGGCGAGCAGCCAAGGGCCCCCACCCCCCCCCCCCCCCCCCCCGCATCTTAATTCCTCTCATTTCACCCCGATTTGGCTCATTTTGGGGAGAAAAAGGGGGGGTTGCTCTGATCCCCCCCCGGTGTCAAGGGGGGGGGGAATGGGGTGTGAAGGGGGGGGGATATGGGTGCTGCTGTCCTCCCCTTGGGTGTTGGGGGGGGAATGGAGGGTCAAAGGAGGGGGTGTCTATGGGTGCTGCCCCTCCCCCCAGGGTGCAAATGTGGGGGTCTATGGGTGCTGCCCCCCCCTCCCCAGGGTGCAAATGTGGGGGGGGTCTATGGGTGCTGCCCCCCCCCGGGCGCAAATGTGGGGGTCTATGGGTGCTGCCCCCCCCCTCCAGGGTGCAAATGTGGGGGTCTATGGGTGCTGCCCCCCCCGGGCACAAATGTGGGGGTCTATGGGTGCTGCCCCCCCCCCCCCCGGGTGCAAATGTGGGGGTCTATGTTCTATGGGTGCTGCCCCCCCCCCGGGTGCAATGGGGGGAGCATCAGCGCTGACCCCCCCGGCATATCGGGGGGGGGGAATGGGTGCTGCCCTTAAGTGTCAACGGGGGGGTCCCTGGGTGCTGCCCCCCCCCGCAGGCTGTCACTGGGGGGGGGCCCCCGCAGTGCCCCCCCATCTGCGACGCCTGGTGACAGGGGGCAAGCCCCGCCCCATGGGGGCCGGCAGCCAATGGGCAGCCAAGGATTAGCATAACCCTCCCCCCCCCGCGGGGAGGGGCCGGTGGCGGAGTGAGCGCGGCGCTGTCGCGACAGCGGGGGGGCGGGGGGGGCGCATGACGGAGCCGCCCGGGGAGAGCGAGTCGGTGGGCCCCCCCGCGCCGCCCCCCGCCGGTCCCGGGGCCGGGCACGGCAGCAAGGTACGGCCGGGGGGGGCACGGGGGGGGGGGGACCGTGCACCCTGTCCCGGGCGCTCTCAGCCGCTTTGGGGTGTCGCTGGCCCAGCCCGGGGGGGCTCAGCCCCGGGGCTACCCCGGCCCCCCCCCGGCTGCCCCCCGCCCCGCTGAGCCGGATCCCGGGCCGGGCCGGGCTGGTGCAGGGGGGGCGGCAGCGCGGGGGGGCCCTGGGGGGGCCCTGCCACCCCGGGGGGGTTCCTCCAGCCCCTCCCGGGGTCCCTGCCACCCCTGGGGGTCCATGCCACCCCGGGGGGGGGGTCCCCCCGGTCCCTCCCAGGGTCATTGCCACCCCTGGGGGTCCATGCCACCCCGGGGGGGGGGTCCCCCCGGTCCCTCCCAGGGTCATTGCCACCCCTGGGGGGGTCCCTGCCACCCCGGGGGGGTCCCCCCGGCCCCTCCCAGGGTCATTGCCACCCCTGGGGGGGTCCCTGCCACCCCGGGGGGGTGCCCCCGGCCCCTCCCAGGGTCATTGCCATCCCTGGGGGGGTCTCTGCCACTCGGGGGGGTCCCCCCGGCCCCTCCCAGGGTCATTGCCCCCCCCGGGGGGGTCCCCCCGGCCCCTCCCAGGGTCATTGCCCCCCCCGGGGGGGTCCCTGCCACTCGGGGGGGTCCCTCCGGCAGATGCAGCGGCTGAAGCGGTCTCTGTCCCTCCGGACGCTGCTGCGGAGCAAGAGCGTGGAGAGCCTCTTCCCGCGGCCGGGGGGGGGGGCACAGGGCCCCGGGCCCCCCCCGTCCCCCCCGCGGCACACGGCTTCCAGCAGTACGTCTTCAAGAAGCATTGCCCCTGCGAGCTGTGCCGGCAGCTCATCGCAGGTGGGGGCCGGGGGGGGGTTCGGGGGGGTGGGGGGGTGGGGGGGGGCAGCCCCTGGCCGTGACCCCCCCTCGCTGCCTGCAGGCAACTCGCGGCAGGGCCTGCGGTGCAAGGCGTGCAAGGCCGGCGTGCACCTCTGGTGCTCCGAGGGGATCTCCCACCAGCAGTGCCCCGGCAAGACGGTAGGTGCTGGGGGGGGGCAGAGCCCTGCCAGCCCCCCCCGGCCCCCCCGACACAGCCCCGGCCCCGGGGGGGCTGCAGGCAGCGGGGCGCGTGGCCGCGCACACGCGTGTGCACCGGGATGCGTGTCCACGGGCACGGGGGGGGGGAGCACACACCCCCCCCCCCGTGCACACGGGGGTCCCCCGGCCCCAGGGGCACCCTCGGTCCCAGCCCCCCCGGCTCTGCCCCCCCCAGGGGTGCCCGGGGGTGCCCCTTTTCCCCAAACCCCTGTTTTTTCCCCCAGACCACCTCTTTCCACCGCAATTTCAGCTCGCCCCTGCTGCTGCCGGAGCAGGGGGGCTCCGCACAGGGCTCGCCCCCCCCAGGTGAGCGTCCTGGCTCCACCGCTCCGCTCGGCATGGGGTGCACCCTCTCCCCGGGGTGCAGGCTGGGCTGGGGGGGGCCCTGACACCCCTGTCCCCCCTCCCCAGACCCCGGCACGAGGGTGGACCCGGTGTACGAGGCACTGCGGTTCGGCACCTCCCTGGCACACGGTGCCAGCCCCACGGAGCTGCCCCCCAGCATCCAGGTACCCCCCAGATCTGGGGAGGGGTGGGGGGCACTGTGGGGGTGTGGGACCCCCCCCAAGCCCTCCCTCTGCTCTAGGGTGACAAGGCGGCAGCCAGGGAGGAGAGCGGGGACGCCCCGAGCAGTGTGGGGACCCCGAGCGGCGGCGGTAAGGGGGTGGCGTTGGGGTGGGGGCCAGGGTGGGGACCTGACTGGGGGGGTCAGGGCTGACTCTGTCCCCCGTCCGTCTGTCTCAGCAGCTGTCACCCCAGCAGCGAGGGACAGTGGGGAGGAGAAGAGCCCGGGGCAGCAGGTGGGGGTCCGAGGGGCAGGTTGGGGATGAAGGGGGGGACCGGGGGCTCGGGTGATGCACCGGGGCTGTGGGGCAGAGGGACGGGGCCGTGGGGCAGAGGGATGGGGTGGTGGGATGGGGCCGTGGGGCAGAGGGACAGGGCTGTGGGGTAGAAGGATGAAGTGTTGGAAGGGAGCTGTGGGGCAGAGGGATGGGACACGGGCATGGGGCTGGGGGCTGTGGGTCGGGGCCGGGGCTGTGGGGCAGGGCTGGCTGTGTCCGCAGGCTGCCCGGGGGCCGGCGCGGCGGGACGGGGCACCCATGTTCTCCTACGTGGCTCTCTACAAGTTCGTGCCGCAGGAGCAGCAGGACCTGGCGCTGCAGTGAGTGGGGAGGGGGGTGGTGGGTGCGGGGCGCCAGACCCACGGGGGCAGCGGAGGGGGGGGACATCCCCACGCTGCCCCACACTGCCCCACGCTGCCCCACGCCTCCCTCTCCCCAGGCCCGGGGACAGGGTCACGCTGGTGGACGACTCCAACGAGGACTGGTGGAAGGTCAGGGGGGGCTGTGGGGCAGGGGGGAGTCTCGGGGGGGGGGAACACGCCGGGGCGGACGAGAGCCTGGGGGCCGGTGCCCGTTCGCAGCCCCGCTGCATGCTGCGGCGGCCATTGGTGCAGCGAGTGCGGGAGGTCTCAGCCACCGCTCGGCCACGCCGCAGGGGAAGGTGGGCGACCGGTTGGGCTTCTTCCCGGCCAACTTCGTGCAGCGCGTCCGTCCCGGCGAGAGCGTCTGGAGGAGCTGCCGGGCCGTGCAGGGCGACAAGGAGCAGGGGCGCATGAGCCTCAGGGAGAACCAGGTAGGGGGGACCCCGCTGCTGCCAGCACCTTGCTGCCCTGGGATGCACCGAGTTGGGTCCGTCGCCAGCGGGGCAACACCAGGGCTGTGCCCCACTGCCCATCCATCCGTCTGTCTGTCTGCCCGTCCCAGATCTGCGTCGGCGTGGGCAGGACCCAGGGCCTCATCCGGGTGACCAGCGGGAGGAAGCGGGGGCTGGTCCCCGCCGAGGCGCTGACCGAGATCTGAGGGGCAGCGTTGCCCCCCCACCCCCGCCCCGGTGTCCTCGTCCCCATCCCAGCATCTCCACCGTCCCCGGATCACCGCACCTCAGGAAGCTCCGTCTGCGTGGTACTTGACCCCCCAGCCATGTGCGGGGGCCGTCCCCAGCGACTCCATCCCTCGGGGGTCCGGCGGCGAGGCACGTGCCTGGCTGGCAAGGGGCGGGGGACACGGGGGTGGCCCCCAGGGTGGCACTGCCCGTGGACGGGGCACCCACACGGCTGCTCCTGAACCCCCACGTGTGCCAGTCGGCGTGTGCGGATGCAGCGGGGTGTGTGTGCATGCCAGCATGGGCGTGCAAATCCCCGTGCATACACCAGGGCACACACCTCTGCCCGTGCATGCGCGGGTGCCGCTCCACACGCACGCTCCAGAGCCACACACGCCTGTACCTGTGCACTAACACACACGTGTGCAGCCCCACACGCGTGTGCCCTGCCTGGCTGCCGCGCGCTCGGCTCACCCAAGCAATAACCCCCCCGTGCCCGGGCAGCGTCTGGACCCGCTCCCGGGATGCTCCAGCCCGAGATCCTCAATTAAACGCTGCTGCTGCCGTGGCGTTGGTGCCACCAGGTCATTTTTCCGCGCCGGCCGGAGGAGCTTCGGTGCTGCTGTGTGTCGGGGCACGTGGGGTGCGGATGGTCCCACGTGTCCGGGCACATGGGGTGCAGATGGTCCCCCCCGAGCGCTGCTGGGGTGCCCGTCCCCTTGTCTTGGTGCTGTCCCCATGGGGTACCACGTGCCACCCGCCGTGGACACCGGGGCTCTTCTGGCGCGTGAGTCACGATGCACCCGGCCGCGGTGAGTCACCGTCGGTGGAGCTGGCAGCGGAGCCAAGGACGGAGTGGGTGCCGGAGGCACGTCGGGGTGTTCTGGCATGGAGCGGGGGGGCGATGCGTGGGGGACGTGACGCGTGGGCATGGCACAGGGCACGCACCAGGCATCGGGGGCAAACAGCCCCTCCAGCCCTGTGCCCAGGTGGTCCCATCACCTGTGTGATGAGGTGGGAGGGTCTCAGCTGCATTTCCCCCAAGCTTATAAAGCCCCAGGGATGGTGCAGAGTTTGTGTGAGTGAGCTGGTCCTGGGCTGTCCCTGCGGGGGGGCTGCCCCCACAGCACAGATGGTCCCCGGCAAAAGGATGGCAGCGCCCGCAGGTGTGGGTTTGGTAAGGAGCCGCTTGGGTGAGCGTGGGGTGTCCTGGGGGGCAGTGTGGGGTGTCTGGAGAGGCTGGACCCGGCTCTGGGGGGGGTCTGTGGTGTGAGCTCTGGCCCCAGCCCCCCCGCACTGGTGCCTGGGGGTGTGCAGACCCCTGCCCCTTCCCGCCCCAGCCCTCTGTGTCCCTCCCTGCTCCGTGCCGTCCTGGCTCTGCTCCCGGCTGAGCTGCAAGGGCTGCCTGAGGGGCTGCCGGGGCGGCTGTGGGAGCAGAGCCCCCCCCAAAAGCTTCCCCTGGCAGTCAGGTCTGGCCTGAGCCCAGCGGTGTGGGGGCTGCAGTGCACCCCCCTGCTCGGTGGTCTCCAGCCCCCCCAAGGAGCAGCAGGGCTGGGAACCAGCTCTCCGTCAGGGCTTGCTCCCGAGGGTGCCGGCTCTGGCACGGGCGGTCAGAACCCCTCCTGGGGCTGTACCCCCACCCTGGGCATCTTGGCACCATTTTCTTGATGGGCATCAGGGACACCCCCTCCCCGAGGCCACCGCAGTTGGCTCCTTCCCCGGTTGAATTGCGTCAGGTCACCCCTGGACGTGGCTGCAGGCAGCTTGTGGGGTTTGGCCGGTAAAGGGAGGCTGAGGGCTCTGTGCCCACGTCCAGCCCGGCTCTGCCATCGGCCACCTCCTGTTGGGGTGCAGTGACTTGTTGGGGGGGTTTGGGGTACAGCCAGGCCCTTTCCTGGGGGTTTAGGATGGGCCCAAGGAACTCGTCGGTCCCCAAGTCCCCCTGCACCAGGACCTGCCCTCTCCGGCCGAGGATCCAGAGGCTCCGGCTGAGCAGGGACATGCCCGAGGCCCTGCACAACCCTGAGGAGCTGCTGCGGGTCCCTGCCTGGGCCGGGGGGCCACGGGGAAGGGCTCCAGGGTGCGGCGGGTGGCAGGGGTGGCCCCCAGACCCCTCTTCTCCCGCCAGAGCTCAGCAGGGCAGCACTCTGCTTGCGGGCAGAGGTGCCACAGCCCTGCTCGGGAGGGGGAAGGCGGCTGCGGCTATGCTGCCGGCGCAGGAACTGGGCTCTGCCTGCAGCACTGCCCTCGGACGAGGGCTGGGGTCAGCAGGACTGACTTGCTCAGACCCGTGTTCTCCCACTGCCATCAGCCCCACAGGCTACGGCTCGCCCTTACCCCAGGAACCACCCGAGGAATTCGTCCGGTTCCTGACAAGCAGGGCAGACCCCGCACCAAGGCAGGGAGCGGCAGCTCTTTCCCAGCCCTTCCCTCCCAGTTCCAGAAACCCTGGAGAAGAGAGCGCAAGACTCAGTGGAAGGAGCCCTGGATCTGGTGTTTTATTGAATGCTCGTGGATGGAAAACACTATGTACACAAGACAGCCAGCATTTACTTCTTGGTCTCCTCCTCCTTGGAGAGGGTCTTAATGATCTCCTCCTTCTTGGCCTGCAGGCGTTCTTCACGGCGCTTACGAGCCTCCTTGGTCTTGGACCTGCGAGCTTCGGCCTGGTCACTGCAAGAAGTTAAGAGCTCGTGAATGCGCAGGGATGGCCTCAGCCTCGAAAAAGCCTTTACCACCAGCCCTGGCTCCTCTCGTTCCACAGAATCCTGCTCTGCCAAACCAGCCGCTGAAGTGAGCCTTGCTCCAGCACCCACGTGCCACCCGCAGCTCTAAGTGCAGCTCCCGGCAGTGCTCAGCCCCGAGCCCCAGGACGCTGGGCTCTGCCGCCCTCCCTGAGCTGCGGTGCCGGGCTCCGAGTTCTGGCCAAGGAGGAGCTGTGACCCTGGCTCTGGGGACTGCCCCGTTGGGGCTGGCTGGGGTCACACATCTTTGCTAGAGACCAAGGTTAAGATACTGGCTTTTTTTTTTTTAAACCAAATACACAGCAGGATTTTGAAATCCACTGGCTCTTGTGCCTCCTCACCTCCCCTTGTCAATCATTTACTGATCCAAGCGGCTGGATCAGTAGATCTACCAGTTTACAGCTGTATGAGCAACTAACATCTGCTACGCCTGCAATGAAAGGCACAAAGCTCTGCCGGGATTACATATTTCTCCGCTTCGAGCCAGCCCTGCCCAGTTTTGGTTTGATTCTTCGCCAGAGCTCCAGATAGAGCCACCAGCGACAGAAACCACCTGGAATGACCTGCCTGCAGAGTTATTTAAAGAAAATCGATTCCATGACCTGCAAGACCGAAGCTTAACAGTGAGGCAGCACTTACGCCAAAAGCTTCTTGCGAGCTTTATCTGCCTTGAGCTTATGGATGTGCTCCATCAGGATCCGCTTGTTCTTGAACACGTTACCCTTGACCTTCAGGTACAGGCTGTGATACCTAACGGAGCAGAACAGAACGGACTATAAACGAGGCTGCCTGGGAGATCAAACCACTGCGCAGCTTCCAGACATCCTGCACCCCTCCTGGCACAGAGCAGCAATGCACACAAGCGTGCTGTGTGGAGCAGGGTCACTCTGGAACTGCTGCACTGGCTCTTCCCTCCTCCGAGCAAGGAGAGAGCTTGTCTGGAGAACTGCTGGGATTACTCTGGAGCAGCTCTCCAGTGCCACGCTTCTTGGAGATGATTTATTTTCCACCAAGGAGCTGGCTGCAGAAGCTGCATACAGCAAGAAAGGGGTATCGAAGTGTGTAGACACACGACCCAAAGCTGGACATGGCACGGCAGGCTTACATATGGCGGTCTATCTTCTTGGACTCCCTGTATCTGCGGAGCAGGCGCCTCAGAATTCGCATCCTCCTCATCCAGGTCACCTTCTCGGGCATACGAGCATTGGCCGTACCCTTTCTCTTACCTAGAGACGGAAAACAGGTTGAGAATGGGGACAAATTTTTTCAAGTCGAACAACACACTTTTGCTGCAGTGTTTAATCCTTCTCTTTAGTTCAAGAAGAAAACTATTAATATACTAACTGCGTATTTTTAGGCCCTGCCACAAGACTCTAAGATATTGTGTCACAATATAAGCTTGTAGGTGGACCACTTACCATGGAAAACAGACACTTCTCCAGTCTCAGAGGACAGCCAGCACTTACCGATGCCCATGTGCCTGCCCTTCCGGCGGGCCAAGGTGTTCTTCCTGCATCGGGCACGAGAGTGAACGGTCACAGGTTTGCGGATGATCAGACCATCCTTAATCAATTTCCTGATCTGCTGACCTAAAGAAAGAAACTCCAAGTTCAACATCTTATGTGCAAGAAGAGTTCACATTAGGCAAGTACAGACTTCAATCTGGCCTGGATGAAATGGATCCAATGCGAAGGACAAGCCACACCTTCCCTCGAAGACCCCTCACACTACTGGAGTTGCTCTTTTCCCCTCCCATTTCTCCCTCACCAGTTATCTCAGAGGACACCACGTACTAAAGCCACTACCGAGAACTCACCAGGCACCACGTTCTTGTCAGTGCACTGGGGAACTCTGTAAATCCTGCTGATGGCCTCTCTTCCACTTTGACATGCAAAGCAGTTGCTCAAGTGTCAGAATTTTACCTAAGCCAACCTCATTGCTACCAAGCTAGTGAAAAAGCCTCTTCCCGTATCCCTGACGCATCCCTTTTCCACAGGGCAACACAAGTGAGGTGTAGCATGGCCGTGTCTGGGAGAGACGATTACTTACGCGAGTTAGCGTTGGCAATCTCATTGGTTTCGTTGGGATCCAGCCAGACCTTCTTTTTGCCGCAGCGCAGGACGCTGGAGGCCAGCCTCTTCTGGAGCCGGAGCATACTGCAGTACGCACACAGCTCAGCGCTACGCTCACTCCCGCGGCCGGACGGTGCTCTCGCAGCGCCTGAAGGCCCCGGACAGCCCGCAGCGAGGCTGCTGGATATAGGCCGCGCTGCTGGAACAGCACGACGGGGAAGGGGAGCAGCCAAGGGCCGCAGAGTCCGAGAGCAGCGAGGCCAGCCCCGCTCAGCGGTCCCCTCCCTCCGCACCCCTCGGGCTCCCCTCAGTGCGGGCCCCGGCCGCCATTTCGCCCCCTCCCCAGCGCGCGGCCCAACCGCCATTTTCCCCCGAGGCCTGAGGAGGCCGCAGCCGCCTCACAGAGCCCGGGGCCGCCCCGCAGCGCGGCCGGGCAGCCCCCGCTATTGAGGCCACCCCGCCGGTCACCCCCGCTGCCCGTCGCTGCCGGGGCAGGCCCGGGGGGGTGGCGGAGCGCGGCCCCTCACCTCATGGCGGCGGCGGCAGCGGCCGGGCGGAGAGGAAGAGGCGGCGGGCGTGGCCACGCCCACAGCCAGCGCCGCCGGGAGCGGCACGTACCACCCCGCGCCCCATCTGCTCCGTCCCGGCGGCCACAGAGCGGCCCGAAGCGCGACGAGAGAAGGACCGCGGTGGGGCTGCGGGTGGGGAGGACAGAGAGGGAGCCGTCGCCCACTCGGGACGTGGGAGAAGAGATGCGTTTCCCTCCTCGCCCCCCCCCCTCGCCGCGGGGTGGTACAGCCCGCGTCTGCGCGGCGGGCAGGGCCGGGCTGGGCTGGCTCGGCGCATGCGCGGTGGCCCGGTAGGGGTTATGGGCAGCACGTGGGTGATGGGGCCATGGTGGGTAAACTGGGAGGGAGCAGGGGGAGCACTGGGGCGCACTGGGCCTGAGCTGGGCCCGGGCCCGGGGTCAGGGGCGGGCGGGCAGGCAGGGGAGCTGCAGGGGAGCTGCAGGGATGCCTCCTCCCCGGCGGTGGGCCTGCGTGGGGCGGGCAGCAGGGCCGAGGGCCGCAGGGCCCAGCCCTGCCCTCGCTGTAGGCCTCCCCTCGCTCCGGGGGCTGCGGGAGGTTGTCCCCAGCCCGGGTTCAGGCTCGCGGTTGGAGCTGAGGATACCTGGGCGCAGGGTGTCGCTCCCCACTCTCCCCGCCTGCCTGGGAAGCCGTAGGTTAGGGAGAATGTAACATCAGCTTTGTCACGTCGCTTTTTGTAGCGAGAAATGGGATCTCCGTTTCTCCAGCGTTCGTCTGCAGTCGTTCCTTGTTTCCCAGGAAGTCACCCAAAAGGGTGGTGTGAATGTCCGGAGGTTGGCGCAGGAGAGGGGCGAGCTGGGATCTTGGATCCCGCTTCGTTTCCACGTGCGGATCAAGTTCCACCTCGTTTGCAGTCATTGGGTTATGGTGTTGCTGAGAAAAGGGGGGACTTGTATTTCCCTGAGAAATAACCTGTTAATACGTGTGGTAACGGCTGCAGCAAGGGCTGGCGTTGGCAGAGAGCATTTTACCTTCCCAGCAGTTTGCAGCTGAAGACAAGTGAGGTCTGGATGTGTCGGTGGCACCGTTTGCAGTTGGAAAGCTGAGGCACGGACAGGCTGCGTGGCGTCTCGTGGCTCTCCCAGCCAGAAGCGCCTTCCCAGAAAATGCTGTAGTGACGCTTGAAACAGGCCCAGTGGCAACTGGCGTCCTTCGTGTCGGAGAAATGACCCAGAAAAGTGCTGGAGCCTCTCCAGGAACAGATTGGTGAAGGGTTCCTGGAAGAAGGGAAAGCTTGCAAAATGATAGCATGTAGATTGTAACTGGCCTAAAAACGCAGGGGTTTCTCCGGGACTGAATTCCCACTTTAAAGCAAACTTGTCCAGTGAAAATGTCGCTTTTTAACCACCTGGATGTTAAATAGCACCCAAATTCATAATTTTGCAGGGATTCTTTTCCCTCCTTCCTTCCAACCGCTGAAGGTTGCAAGTGGCTGGAGAGTGAAAGCCCCCAAAGGCGCCTCGTTAAACACCCGAGACAAGATGCTAACGGTTCCTTTTGAATCTGGCGGCCGTAGCACAGTCAACATATGGCATGAGAAGAGGAGCCGATGGCAACAGATTTTTGGTTCATTTTGAGAGAAAAACACAGATAAACACAGGCTTTTGCTGTTTAAAAACTGACTCATCATTTTCATAAAACAAACAGCAAAATCTGGAGGCTCCTGAGACAGGAGAGTGGCTGGGGTTTCATTACCGGCCCGGGAGCGGCTCTAGGGTTTTGCCGCTGAAAATTGATGTTCCGTAAAGCTTTTGGCCAGTTGTGTGGGCTGGAGACAGGAGATTGCCTGTGAGACACGGGGGTACGTGTGTCCCCGAGCCCTGTGGAAGTGTCACCTTGTGCTCCGTGCTTTCCAGGTGGGCAGGGATGAAGAGACCGATCTGGCCCCAAATTTGAGGAGAGGTTTCAGCCCGGGTAGGGATGCTGCTGCTTGTGCCCGCGCCCTTCCAGAGAGGTCCAAGGAGACCTGCCATCCCTCTTCCACCTGCTCCATGGCATCCCGCGCTGGACGGGCATGTCCGTAGCTGTGTGCCCGCCGAGCTTGCTTGTGCTCGGAGCAGCGGGCAGGGGCAGAGCAGGCACCCCAGTGAGCCCCCGCGAGGGGCCGTGCTGGCACGCCGTGCCCCTGGCAGCACAGGCAGCAGTCGGGGGGGGCCCTGGGGAGCAGAGCAGCTCCGGCAGTGGGAAAGGAGAGATGCCGTAATTGCGTTACGCTCCCACGCAGCTGCCTGGGAATGGTGCTCTTGCCCTCCGCCTCCAGGCAGGCTTCCTGCTGGCAGGGCCCCCGCGGCCTCTGCCCTGGCACCCGTCTCTGCCTCCACAAAACACCCTCGCCACCACCTCTGCTCTCCTTTGCAGACCCTCCGGCGACTTCAGCTGCTGCGTCGGCCGTGTGGCCCAGGCCTGGGCAGGGTGGGCAGAGCAGGAGACGGGCAGGTTTTGGCGTTGGGGGTCAATGAAGTCCCGACACCCGGAGCTTGGCCAGGCAGAAAGCGCAGAGCTGAGCACAGTCGGGGCTCCGGGGTTGTGTCCCGGGGTCGGTGGTGCCAGCCTGCGTGACCTTGGGCAGCTCATCCCCCTCCAAACTTCCCTTCTCCACCTGCCCAGCTGCCAGGAAGCGTGCGCCGGTGCCGGCGTAGGCACCTTACGGTGCTGGTGATGGATGGGGGCTAATAATGGAAAATGTGGCGTCAGCTGTCCCGCTTCCCCGGGCACATTGTCCCACAGCTGCGGGAGCTGGGACGGGAGCAGGAAAAGACCTGCTGGCGTGGGGGGGGGGGGGGCAAGGAATTTTTAACTTTCCAACAGCCGGCAGCGGCGGCTCCTGCAGTGCAGTTGCTGTGAGATGAGTGCGGGAGGTCTCAGCCCGGTCCTGCCTGGGGAGGAGGCGATTGGCCCCGGTGCTGGCAGGCTCCCTGGGGAGGGGGCAGAGGCAAACCGCATCCTGCCTGGCACGTGCCAGCACCCATGCAGGCTGCCAGCAGCCCTCGCCCACCAGCACGTGCGGTCTGCCCCTCGCACCCGCTGGCACGGAGGCAGGGACGGCGCTGGGGTCCCTGCAGGGTGGCTGCAGCCGCGCTGGGGGCCAGCGGGTGCCAAGTGCAGCCCCTTCCCCACCGCACATGGGGTCCCATCAGCCCCGGGCGTCCCCCCGTTGCCACGGGGTCCCTGGGGTGCCCGTTCCCTGGATGCTTCACTCAGGGCGTGCAGATGGCTGTGTGTGCAGGTGTGGATGCCCCTGGGGAGCAGAGGGGCTCGGGGGGGGGATGTGGGTCACTCTAAGGCTGTGGGGATCTCAGCTGGGGGGGTCCAAGTGGGGAGAAGCTGGAGATTTAGGGGTGACCTTGTCCTGAGGGAGCCCCGGGTTCCCCAGACTGTGGCACATCCCGCTCTGGGTGCTGACGTTTGGGGATGGGGGCACGGCTGCCCCTGCACGTCCCCGTCGCCCCCCAGCCACACAACAGCCTGGGGGCCCTGTGTTCCCCCCATCTCTTTTTGGGGTGTCGTCCCCCCCCAGCAAGCAAGTCTGCTCCAGGCTAAAGGCTGGGTGTGCAAGCTGCGCTGTGCCCCCCCATTTGGGGAGGGGGGATCCTCATCACCCCCCCTTTTTTTCCCCAAGGGAAGGAGCCGCTTTGGGGGTACCCAACCTAGGGAGGGAGGGGGGCCGCATCCCCCATCCCTCCTGGGAACGCGGTGGGAGCGGCCGAGGCGGAGGCGGCCGCCGCCATCCCTCGTCCCCCGCTGCCGCCGTCCCCACTCCTCCTTCCTCCTTCTCCTCCTCCTCCTCTCGCACGCTGCACGCCGGGGCCGCCGTCACCGCGGGGGAGGCCAGGCCTGGGCTCCATCGTCATCGTCATCGTCTTGTCCCTCTGTGTGTGTGTGTCCCCCACCCACCCCAAAACCCGGCGAGCTCCATGGTGCGGGAAGGCGGCATGGCCCGTACCCCTTACAGCTCCACGCAGGACATCCAGATGGACGTCTTCGACAACGCCGCCCTCCAGGTGACACCCCCGGGAATTTGGGGACGAGGAGAGGGGGGGCTGCGTCGGTACCATCGCATACAGCCCCAGGGTGCTTGGGTGGGGGGGGTGTGAGCCCCACCGATTCCCCCATGGCGTTGGGGGCGCTGCCATGGCAGCGCCCCCAACCCCATGGGGGAATCGGTGGGGCTCACACCCCCCCTGCCCCACACCCTGCACCCATCACGGGGGTGATTTCACCCCCCGGCATGCAAAACAGGGTGGCCCCCCAGCTATAACCAAGCTACCCCTGGGAGGGACCCCAAATTCCGTCTCACACCCCCCCCATAACAGCAGGCATCCCAGGGAAGGGGGTGTCCAGCCCCCAGATTTGGGAGTGCATGGAGGGAGGGGGGGCTCTGTGCTGCTTGCTGTGTCACTGCTCCCCCCCCCCATGCACCCTCTGGGGTTTGCCCACCCGGAGCACCCCGGGGTGGGGAGGTGGGTGCGGGGGGTGTTATGCGCACTGGGAAACTTTTAGGAATTGGGAAAACTCTACCGGGGTGGTGCCCCCCTCCCCAGCTTGTCCCCTTCACCCTGGGGGGGGACGGGGAAGGGATATGTCCCTATGTCCCCAGCTTGTCCCAGTGGGGCGGGGGGCAACGCGGACCAGTGGAGCACCTCATCCCCGTGGTCTGGCTGGGTGCTGTCCCCCCTCCGCACACCCCCATGGGGACAGACACCCCCCCATGGCAGCCTGGGGAGCATCAACCAGTTGGGGTGACAGTCGGGGGGGGGACAGGGGATGGAGGCACAGGCCCTGGCCACATCCAGCCCCCCGGGTGCTGGCAGGGCTGACTGTCTCCCCCACCTCCCGGGGGGGGGTCTCTGGGTGGCTGCAGTGAACCCCATGCAGCAGCGGGGCCACCGTCCCCACCCCGGGGACCTTCGCCGCAGAGCCCCAGCCGTGTCCATCCCCTGCTGCGAGTGGCGCATGGGGTGGGTGGGTGGGTGGCCGGGGAGGGGGGGCCGGGGGCCAAGCACCTAAAAATACCCTGTGCTGCCCAGCGCGGGGGACCACCCATCCCGGGGCTGGGTGGCAGCTGGGCCCAGCTGTCCCTCCGAGACGCCGGGGAGGTGACAGCCCCGCTCGCCCCGGCATGTCCCAGCCTCTCGCCCCCCCCAGGGCACCCCCCCAGCATGCTCCGGTATCCCCCCCCCAGGAGGTGCTGCAGGGGGGGCACTGGGGCATCCCCGTCTCCTCCAGTCCATCCCAGCAGAAGGCACTGGAGGAAGTGGGGGGGTCCCGTGGGGGTGCGGGGTGGATGCTGGCTGGTGTGGGGGTGCGCGCGTGTGTGCCCCCCTTTACACGGAGCGTGCAGAGGCGAGGGGACGGTGCCCACGCTGGGGGGGGGCGGTGTGTGTGCACGCATGTGCGTGGCTCGGGCACCGGGGTGACGGCGTGGGGTCGCGGGCGTCTGTGGGGTGCCCCCCATAGCAGCCGCCTCCCCGAGGCGCTGGTTGGGCTCTGGTTTGGCCGGGGGGGTCACGGCATTTGGGGGCTGCAGCGAGGAGCCGGGGGCCACAGTCAGGCTCTCTCCCAAATCCCATCAGCCCCACTGGCTCCCTCTCCTCTCCATGGGGATCGGGGATCCAGCCCCCCCAGATAAGGCGATGCCGGGTCCCTGGGGAGGGGGCTGCATGGCCCCCGAGCAGGGGGGCAACCCCATCCCCTTCCCTGCCTCAGTTTCCCTTCTCTCGGCCCCCGGGAGCTGGGTTTGCTTGCAGGGTGGGGGCAGAGGGGGATGGAGCACCCCTGGCAGCTGGGGCTGGGGGGGCAGAGCCGGCCCCCGAGTCCTGGGGCTCCAGCGCTCCCCTCCTGCCCCCCCTCTCCTCTCCCCAGAGCAAGTACAGCAAACGCAAGAGCCGCTTCAAGCGCTCGGACGGCAGCACCTCGTCCGACACCACCTCCAACAGCTTCGTCCGGCAGGTGAGCGGTTTTGGGGGGGCAGCTGTCCTGGGGTGTCCCGGGGGACCTGCCTTGTCCCGCCGGGGACCGAGGAGGGGGGGTTCGGGTTTGCAACCGAGCCTGGCCTGGGGGGACTGCAGGCATTGCAATGGCTGAGCCAGACCCGGCTGTGCCCCCCGTCCCCTCTCTGCCCTGCGGTGGGTGCTGGGGGGAGTCGTGCCCCCCATATCGGGAGCATTTGGGGTCCTGCAGCCCCCCAGGGGTTCCCTGCCCCTCCTGGGGGTGCCAGGCAGGGGACGCAGCCCTGGCATCGCCCAGCTGGCAGCGAAGCCGCCCTCCCCAGCCCCGTCCGCCCCGCAGGGCTGCTGGCTTGGCAGCAGCCCCTGTGGCCCCCCCCCGGCCCCCCTCCCTGCCCGGCACCAGGCTAAATATACCCGGGGCTGCTGCGAAGGTCCAGGGGCTGAAACCTGACCCACGGGCGCCCCAGCCCAGCGCCCGCCCGACCCACTCGCCCCCAGCCCTGCCACCATGGAGCTAGCCAGCAAAGACCACCCCGCCGCCCCGGTGAGCATCCCCCCTGCCCCGCAGCCCCCCGCCACCCGGGACGAGCCCCCCCGGCACCCTCCCGTCCCAGCTTGCCAGCTCTGCCCTCAGTGCGGGGTCCCCCTTGGCTCCATGGGGGTTGAAGCGGGTGGTTCCGGGAGCTGGTGGGACCCATGGGGTCCGCAGGGTGTGGGCATCGTGCCTGGACCCCAGGTGACCCCCCCAGAGGCCCCTCCAGTCTCGCCATGGGGCTGGGGGGCTCAGGAAGGGCCAGACCTCCAGCAGCAGCAGGAGGAGATGGGGCAGCTGGTCTCTGCCCTATGGCTTTTGGGGAGGCGTTCCCCTGGGGGGCTGCTGCCCCATGGCCGGGGGTAGGGGTCTGTGCCAAGGAGAGCGGCCCCCACCTCCCCGGGGTCTGGAAAGGACGGGGCAAAGCGGGAACGGGGCTCCCACAACCCCGGGGGGCTCTGGTGGGGCTTAGGGGATTATAGAGGGGCTGGGGGGGGAGCACCCCCCCCGGGGCAGTGGGTGCCTTCACCGTCCCTCCACGGCACCCACTGCCCCGGGGCTGGGGCAGCCCGTGGGTCTCCCCGCTGCCCCCCGCCTGGGCTCTGGCCCCAGGAGGCTGGGGGGCGAGCAGGGGGTCTCCGATCCCACCCCAGCTCCAGCCTTGTCCTGGGGTGACCCCGGGTCGCCTCATAGCGTCCTTCCCCATTGCCGCGGGACCCCTTGGGGGTGGGGGACAGCCGGGGGGCAACGGGCAGGCGTGGGGGGTCCTCGTCGCCTTCCCGGCTCTGAGGAGAGGCCTGGGGAGGCCGGCGGCAGCGGGACGGGAGCAGGCGCCGGCTCATATCACGTTCCCTGCCGGAGCGGTGGGAACAGCTGTGCCGGCCCTCGGCCTGCCGTAACCCCGCCGGGATGCCGCCGGGCAGGAGGTGCCCCTGCCTGGGGAGGAGGCAGCTTTTGGGGGTGGTTTCTCCCCAGCGTGCCCAGAGGCCACGATGACGGGCACCAGCCCTAGTGAGAGGGTCCTGTGCGGAGGAGACGGCGGCAGGGTCGGGCGTGGGGCTGGGTTCCCCGCTTTGGGGGAGGACGGTGCGGGCTGACCCCTCTCCCCACTCTCCCAGGGCTCGGCGGAGTCCTACACCAGCCGCCCCTCGGACTCGGATGTGTCGCTGGAGGAGGACCGGGAGGCGCTGCGCAAGGAGGCCGAGCGCCAGGCCATGGCGCAGCTGGAGAAAGCCAAGGTGGGAGGGCTGGGCCGGAGACCCCCCACCTGCCCTCGCCTCCCCGGGTGCAGGCAGGTACCCCTGCCACCCACCCGGCCCCTCCGCACCCCCTGCCCTGGCAGGATGGGACCTGCTGCGGGAAGGGGCTGACCCCGGGCACAGGGACCCCCCTCTGCCCCCCCACACTGCCCCTGCTCTCCATCCCCATGGCATCCAGTCCCCTGAAGCAGTGGCCCCAGGATCACTGGGTGGCATTGGAAAGGCAGTGGGGTCTACTGGGTGGAACTGGGAGCCCGGATGCCTGGGTTCTCGCCTTGGCTGAGCACCCATCGTGCCTCACTGCAGACCCAGGGCAATTAGCTAATGAGCCCCGCATTAGTTCCTGGGGTGTTGTGGCCACAGTGAACCCAGCCTGGGCTCCGGTGAGCGGCTGTGCCGCGGTGCCCGTAGGAGCCGAGCCAGCCCCACTGCCCGGCCGGTCGCAGGGGCACTGGCACCGGCACGGCACCTGCCTGGCCCGAGGGGGGACTGGCTCTCGCTGCAAGGGGTCTGCATGGTTTGGGGTGGGGGGAGATGCTGAGCCCTCTCCTGTTGGCAGACGAAGCCGGTGGCGTTTGCCGTGCGGACGAACGTCGGCTACAACCCGTCCGCCAGCGACGACGTGCCGGTGCAGGGCATGGCCATCTGCTTCGAGCCCAAAGACTTCCTGCACATCAAGGAGGTGGGGAGCGGGCTGGGGGGGCTGGCGTGGGGGTGCGGGGCTGGGGTCGCTCTGGGGGTGGCAGCCCTGGGGGTGGGCGTTTGGGGGTTTCAGGCGTTCCCCCCCCTCCCTGGCGCAGAAGTACAACAACGACTGGTGGATCGGGCGGCTGGTGAAGGAGGGCTGCGAGGTGGGCTTCATCCCCAGCCCCGTCAAGCTGGAGAACATGCGGCTGCTGCAGGAGCAGAAGATGAGGCAGAACCGCCTGAGCTCGAGGTGGGACTCGTCCCCGACCCCCCCAGCTCCCCCTGTCCCCCCCATCCCACCCTCACCCCCGTCCCCCTCTCTGTGCTTCTCCCATCCAGCAAATCGGGGGACAACTCCAGCTCCAGCCTGGGCGACGTGGTGACGGGGACCCGCCGGCCCACCCCCCCGGCCAGCGGTAAGAGTGTCCGGGGTCCCCGCAGCCCCTGGCCTGAGCAGGGCAGGTCCGGCCTGGGGGGGGTCCTTCCCCCCACCGCTGCGTCACCCCCCCTCGTCTGCCGCTCTGGCCCCTCCGCCCCGGGTGCAGGCAGGCGGGCGCACCCCCCCCTCCGCCGGGGACCCCCTCTCCCCTGCTTGTACCCCCTCCCATCCCCACCACCCTCCCGCTCTTCCCAGCTCCCCCATCTCCATTCTTCCCTTCTTCCATCGCCGTCATCGCTCTTCTTTTCTCCCTCCCCTCTCCCCGGCTCCGGCTGCCCCTCCGTCCCCAGGTGCCCTGGACATGCCTAGCTTTGCCTTTGACCCCGATGAGTTAGAGGAGGAGGAGGCCATGGAGACCCACCGCTCCCCTAAGAGTAGCGTGAGCAGTGTCACCACCCCCCCTGCCCACAGCAAGCGCATCCCCTTCTTTAGGAAGGTAACGGCACCCACCGGCCCCGCGCTCGCCTGCTGCACCCTGCCTGCCCTAACACTGCCTGGGAGGGCTGGCGGGGGCTGCGGGGGCACCCGCCAGTGCTGGGGGCCACGTGCTGCCCGAGCACCCTGCCTGCACCGCCACGGCGTGTCCCCGCGCTGCAGCATGGGCATGAGCGTCTGTGGGGGACGGGGCGGCGGGGGTGTCCCCCTGCACCGTGGCGGGGGTCAGTCCATGGCTCTGTCCCCCCGTGGTCCGTGGGATGGACCAGTCCGTGGCTGCCTTCCCCCATGGTCCATGGGATGGATCAGTCCGTGGCTGCCTCCCCCCATGATCCATGGGATGGATTAGTCCATGACTGATCCTCCCCCCATGATCCATAGGATGGATCAGTCCGTGGCTGTCTCCCCCTGTGGTCCATGGGATGGACCAGTCCGTGGCTGTCTCCCCCTGTGGTCCACGGGATGGATCAGTCCGTGGCTGCCTCCCCCCATGATCCACGGGATCGATCAGTCCGTGGCTGCCTCCCCCCGTGGTCCATGGGGTGGATCAGTCCGTGACTGCCTCCCCCCGTGGGCCACGGGATGGATCAGTCCGTGGCTGCCTCCCCCCGTGGGCCACGGGATGGATCAGTCCGTGGCTGTCTCCCCCTGTGGTCCATGGAATGGATCAGTCCGTGGCTGCCTCCCCCCATGATCCACGGGATCGATCAGTCCGTGGCTGCCTCCCCCCGTGGTCCATGGGGTGGATCAGTCCGTGGCTGCCTCCCCCCGTGGGCCACGGGATGGATCAGTCCGTGGCTGTCTCCCCCTGTGGTCCATGGGATGGATCAGTCCGTGGCTGCCTCCCCCCATGATCCATGGGATGGATCAGTCCGTGGCTGCCTCCCCCCATGATCCATGGGATGGATCAGTCCGTGGCTGTCTCCCCCCCGTGGTCCATGGGATGGACCAGTCCGTGTCTGCCTCCCCCCATGATCCATGGGATGGATCAGTCCGTGGCTGCCTCCCCCCATGATCCATGGGGTGGATCAGTCCGTGGCTGCCTCCCCCCATGATCCATGGGGTGGATCAGTCCGTGGCTGCCTCCCCTCGTGGTCCATGGGGTGGATCAGTCCGTGGCTGCCTCCCCCCGTGGTCCATGGAATGGATCAGTCCGTGGCTGTCTCCCCCTGTGGTCCACAGGATGGATCAGTCCGTGGCTGCCTCCCCCCATGATCCATGGGATGGATCAGTCCGTGGCTGCCTCCCCCCGTGGTCCACGGGATGGATCAGTCCGTGGCTGCCTCCCCCCATGATCCAATGGATGGATCAGTCCGTGGCTGTCTCCCCCCGTGGGCCGTGGGGTGGATCAGTCTGTGCCCCCATTGCCTGGGGTCCCCCAGCGTGCGCATGGTGTGTGCCAGCTCTCTCGTCTCCCCTGCGAATGGGAATGGAACGTTCCTCCCCCCCAAACTGGCCAGAAGCTGAGGGGGTTTGGGCGCAACCACAGCACGGGGCGGGGGGGGTCTGCAAGAGCTCGTGGGGGTGAGCAGGCCCGGGGGGTCCGAGCCCCCCCCATTCCGCTCTCCAAGCCCCGCAGAGCCCCTGCTTGCACCCCAAATCTAAGAGCAGCATATCGCACCCCAAATCTAAGAGCAGGGCAATGCTTCGTGTGAAACACGCTGATGGGGCAGCCCCCCCGGGGGCACCCGCGCACCCCCGGGCCCCCCCAGCCCAGCTGGGTGCCCCCGCTCCCCGCGCCCGCGGATAACACGCATGCCTTGTTTGTCTTCTCTCGCCCCCCCCGGCCCCGCGCGGCCTCTCGGGACGTAGCGAAGCAGAAGCAGAAATCGGTGAGTAGCGTCAGGACCCCCCGGGAGGGCCCGTGGGGAGGGGACGGGGTGCCCCCCGCTTGCAGCCCCCCCTTCCCCATCCCCAGAGCTGCTCCCACAGGGGCGAAGCCGAGCGTCCCCCCCATGTCCCCCCCCGGCCCCGCTGACGCCCAGCTCTGCCCCACAGGCCGAGCACGTGCCCCCGTACGACGTGGTCCCCTCCATGCGGCCCATCATCCTGGTGGGGCCCTCGCTGAAGGGCTACGAGGTGAGGCGTGGGGGGCGCGGGGTGGGGGGGCGGACACGGGGGGCACCCCGGCCCCACGCTCCCCCTCCCTGCCGTCCTCCCTCCCCAGGTCACGGACATGATGCAGAAAGCCCTCTTCGACTTCCTGAAGCATCGCTTCGACGGCAGGTGAGACAGGCGGCTGCGGGGCCGGGGGACCCCGACACCGCAGGGGGACCCCTAACCCCAGGGGGGGCCCCTAATCCCACGGGAGGACCCCTAACCCCATGGGGGGCCCCTAACACCACGGGAGGACCCCTAACACCACGGGAGGACCCCTAATCCCATGGGGGTCCCCTAATCCCATGGGGGGCCCCTAATCCCATGGGGGGCCCCTAATCCCATAGAAGGACCCCTAACCCCATGGGGGGCCCCTAATCCCACGGGAGGACCCCTAACTCTATGGGGGGCCCCTAATCCCATGGAAGGACCCCTAACAAAACAGGGGGACCCCAACCCCATGGGGGGCCCCTAACACCACGGGAGGACCCCTAACACCACGGGAGGACCCCTAACCCCATGGGGGGCCCCTAATCCCATGGGGGGCCCCTAATCCCATAGAAGGACCCCTAACCCCATGGGGGGCCCTTAATCCCACGGGAGGACCCCTAACCCCATGGGGGGCCCCTAATCCCATGGAAGGACCCCTAACAAAACAGGGGGACCCCAACCCCATGGGGGACCCCTAATCCCATGGGAGGACCCCTAACTCTATGGGGGGCCCCTAATCCCATGGAAGGACCCCTAACAAAACAGGGGGACCCCAACCCCATGGGGGACCCCTAATCCCATGGGAGGACCCCTAACACCACAGGGGGACCCTTCACCCCATAGAGGGACCCCTAATCCCACAGGAGGAGCCCTAACCCCATGGGGGGGCCCTAATCCCATGGAAGGACCCCGAACACCACAGGGGTACCCTTCACCCCATAGAGAGACCCCTAACCCCATGGGAGGAGCCCTAACCCCATGGGGGGGCCCTAATCCCATGGAAGGACTCCTAACCCCACGGGGGGACCCCTAACCCCACGGGGGGACCCTCAGTCCTGCCCCATGGTTCTTGCTGTTGGGGGGGATCTCTCCCCTGAGGAGCAGGAGCCCTGTGGCTCCAGCTCCAGGCAGCCCTGTGCATGGGGTGGAAGGAGGGTCCCGTCCTGCCCCCAAAAGTGGGTGGGTGTGTACATGGGGGGGTTGCACCCGCTCTTGCTGTCCCCCACCCGCTCGCGCCCTCTCCATCTCCCAGGATCTCCATCACACGGGTGACGGCTGACATCTCCCTGGCCAAGCGCTCCGTCCTGAACAACCCCAGCAAGCACACCATCATCGAGCGCTCCAGCACGCGCTCCAGCCTGGGTAAGGCGGCCCCGCGGCTCCGCCGCCCCATGCTGACCCCCGCCCGGCGACCCCCCCCCAAGCCTCCATCTGTATCAGCCCGGCAGCCTCCCGTCCCCCAGCCCCTCCGTCCCGGGGTGCTCGCCCGCCTCTGCCGGGGCACGGCTCGTGGGGGTGAGGTGGGGGGTCTGCCGCAGCGGGGTGACTAACACGGGGGGACCCGGGGCCCTGCGCTCCCCCGGCCGGTTTGACTCAGTCTCTCTCCCCCTCCTCCCCTTTTATCTTCTCTCTGTTGTGTTTTTCTTTCCTTTCCTTTTTCTCCTTTCCTTTGGGGTTCCTCCCCTCTGCGCTGCTTCCTTCCTCCCTTGCTCCTGATACAGATGTCTTGGGTATGTAGCTTGGACCCGCTGGGACCCCTGGCAGCCCCCTGCCCGGTGGGACACAGTGGGGGACGTGTCCCCTTGGATCCCGTCCTCACTGCCTGGCTGTGACCAGGCTCTGGGACGCAGCAGGGTCTGGCCACCTGGTCAGAGACTGAGAGTTGGGGACAACCTGGTCACACAGTCCCGCCTGACCCCCCACCCCAAGCACATGTGGTCCGGGGACTTTGCCCCTTCCTCACCCAGCCCGTGCCAGCGCTGGGAGCCCACTGCCACCTCCCTCCTGCAGTGAACACCCCATCCCTGGGGCTGGAGTGACGCTGGAGCAGCCACGTCCCAGTACAAGACCCCTCCTGGTCCTGTCCCCATCCCATTCCCCTCATCACATCTCCCAGCAGTTGTCCCCACAGCCCCCACGTGCTCGCCTGTCCCCCCGTGCTGCCCCCCTGACCCTCGCTGTCTCCCTGTCCCGGCAGCTGAGGTCCAGAGCGAGACCGAGCGCATCTTCGAGCTGGCCCGGACGCTGCAGCTGGTAGCCTTGGATGCCGACACCATCAACCACCCGGCCCAGCTGGCCAAGACGTCCCTGGCCCCCATCATCGTCTACATCAAAATCACCTCCCCCAAGGTCAGTGCGGGCCCTGGGGCAGGTGGGGGGCAGCCCCAGCCCCCTCCCCGCCACGCTGGGGGGGCCGGGCGGCGGCGGGCTGGGTCCCTGCGGCCACCCCGGGGTGCCCTCTCCTGCCCCAGGTGCTGCAGCGGCTGGTGAAGTCCCGGGGCAAGTCCCAGGCGAAGCACCTCAACGTGCAGATGGTGGCCTCCGACAAGCTGGCGCAGTGCCCGCCTGTGAGTACGCCCCGCCCTGCCCCTCCCTGCCACACCCTGACCCCGCCCAGCCCTGCACAGCCACACCCTGACCCCGCCCAGCCCCGCCCCGCCACACCCTGACCCCACCCAGCCCTGCCCCGCCCAGCCCCCCTGACCCCACCCCACCCCACCCTGACCCCACCCAGCCCTGCCCCACCACACCCTGACCCCACCCAGCCCCTGCCACCACCCTGCAGCCAGTGGCTCCACCCACCCCTGCCAGAGGCTCCACCCCTCCAGCCCAGAAGCTCCTCCCACCACCTCATTCTGGTGTAGGGCTCCACCCATTTGTGGACCAGAAGCTCCACCCCTAGATGCCAGAGTCTCCACCCACCACCTCATTGATGACAGATGCTCCGCCTCCAAGGCCAGAGACTCCGCCCCAGCAGGCCAGAGGCTCCTCCCACCACCTCCGCTTGGACCACAGGCTGCGCCGTGGGTCCAGAAGCCCCGCCCAGTCCCCTTGGCCCCACCTCGGTCCATAGCCTCCACCCTGGGTCCAGGCACCCCGCCCTGCCCCGCCCTGCCCCGCCCTGCCCCGCCCTGCCCCGCCCTGCCCCACGGCCTCCTCCCGCCCCCAGGAGATGTTCGACATCGTGCTGGACGAGAACCAGCTGGAGGAGGCCTGCGAGCACCTGGCCGAGTACCTGGAGGCCTACTGGAAGGCGACGCACCCCCCCAGCAGCACCCCCCCCAACCCGCTGCTGAACCGCACCATGGCCACGGCCGCCCTGGCCGCCAGCCCCGCGCCCGTCTCCAACCTCCAGGTACAGGTGCTCACCTCCCTGCGCAGGAACCTGGGCCTCTGGGGGCGCGGGGGCGCCGAGACCACCCCCAGCCCCCCCGCACCCCTCGAGGAGCACGCGCTGTGAGACGGCAGCGGGGATGCCCCCCCCCCCCCGCCACCCTCGGGGCCACCCCTGGGATCGGGGCCGCCCTGGGGAGCTGCGGCCCTCCCAGGAGTGGGACCATCCTCGGGATCGTCCCCCCGCCCCACGGGACCTGTGGCCCCCCAGGGGTGGGACCGTCCCTGGGATCACCTCCCCTGGGGACCTGCTCCCCACCTTGGGGCCACCCTAGGGAACTGCAGCCCCCCAGGTCTGGGGCCACCCCTGCAATTGGGGCCACCCTGGGGAACTGCAGCCCCCTGGGGTGGGACCATCCCTGGGATCGCCCCGCCCTGGGGACCCGCTCCCCATTCCGGGTTTGGGGCCACCCGTGGGATCGGGGCCACCCCTGGGGATCTGCCCCCCTTCCAGGACTGGGGCCATCCCTAGGATCGGCCCTGGAGATCCGGTCTCCCCAGATCAGGGCCACCCCAGGGATCTGCTCCCTGCCTGGGACTGGCGCCAAGCCCGGAGTTGGGGTCCCCCTGGGGTTCTGTGCCCCCTCCCAGGCCTGGAGCCACCCTGGGGATTGGGGCCCCCCAGGAATCTGCCCCCTCCCAGACCCCCTGGGAATTCAGGGCCCCTCCGTGCCTTCCTGGGGGCTGCCAGGGTGCCAGAGCCGCCGCTCCCACACCTCTCCGGAGCTCTGGGTGGGCCGTGGTGGCAGCGAGGGCTTATGGGGTGTCCTGGTGTGGGCGAGGGCCGGCTGGGGGGGGTGCGGAGCCCCGTCCCACCGTGGGCTTCACAGTGCTGAGCCCGGGGGGTCCGCAGCACCCACCCGGGGCAGGAGGCAGAGGAGGGACGTCTGTCCTGTGTTGTCTGTCGCTAATTCTTCCAGCGAGCGGGACGCTGCTGGTGTGCCAGCCCCCACCCCGCAGCCCTCCCCGCGCTGCTCTCCCCCCCCCCTCCCTGTCACCCCCTTCCTGCCCTGGCCCTGCCTTGGCGACCCCCCCGGTGCCATTTGGCAGCGGGCTGAGACCTGCCGCCGTCGTGTCCCGGGTGAGCGGTGCGATGCGGGCAGGCCAGGCTGGGCAGGAGCGCATGTGCCTCCCGCCAGCCCCGCAGCTAACCCGCCCCCCCACTAACCCCCCGTCTGTCCGTCCGTCCGTCCTTGCACGGTGTGGTTGCTTCTCCTAACCAGGGTCCGTACCTAGTGCCCGGGGAGCCGCCGCGCGAGGGGGAGCACGGCCGCCTCCGGCAGGGCCCGGGCGAGGCGGGGGGCCACGGGCAGGGCAGACCCCCCCCGCCGCCCGCCCGCCTGGCCCCCCGCAGCCTGTCCCGCCAGGACACCTTCGACTCCGAGACGCCGGGCAGCCGGGATTCGGCCGGCATGGAGCCCGGCGATTCCTGCTGCATGGACATCGAGACAGACCCCGGTGAGGAGGAACCGCCGGGTCCCCCCGGTGCCGGACCCCGCGTCCCCCCCGGCCACCAGCACCCCGGCGCCTGGGACGAGGACGAGCCCGGGCGCGAGAGCCGGGGGCAGCGGGGCCGAGCCAAGGGCCAGGACCGCTACTGCCCCGACCCGCCGGAGACCCTCGGCCTCGACCAGAGCGACGTGGAGGGCTGGGGCCAGGACGTTTACATCCGTTAGGGTGAGGGGGTGCAGGCAGGGGATGGGGGCCCCCCCCAGCGCTGGCTTTGGGGTGGGGTAGAGCCCTGCTGGTTGCCTTTGTGCCCCCCCAAGCCTGGCCAGCCGTGCCATGGGGAGCCCCTGCTTTGTCCCGTGGGGTCCCCCTGCCCCACTCCTTGGAGTGTGGGGGTCTCCCCCCCTCCCTCCGCCGCAGCCCCCCAGCATCTCGCGGTGCCTCGGGCCCTCCCTGCCCCACAGGGAGAGCAAGTGACCAAAGGGGACCCCGGGGGCTTTGCCCGCGGCCGGCGTGTCCCCGTCCCCTGCCCCCGGGCACGGGGTGGGGGGCCGTGCTCCCCACCCAGCCCTTGCCTGCTGGCTGCCCGCCCCCCCCCGGGTGCCCCCGCTTCTCCATGGTGCTGTTTGCCCACCCGGCTGCAGGGGGACCCCTGAGCTGGTGGTGGTCAGGCGGGGGTCCCTGCCAGCTGCTCCCCCCCCCCCAGCCAGTGCCTGCAGCCTGGCACTGCACCCCTGCAGGGCTGCGACCCCCGGCCCCCCAGCAGCTGGGGGGGTGCATGCGTGTGTGCTGTGTGCAGGGCTTTGGGGTGCTGCGGGCAGTGGACGGGTCCCCACTGCCCCAGGCCGTGCCCCCCTGGGATGCTGCCTGCCCGGGGGGGCAGTTTGCATGTGTTTGCCTTGGGGGGCACTGCCTGAATTGGGGGGGGGAGGCCAAATCTGAGCCAGTTTGGGGGGGTCTAACACGTGCTAACAGCTGC
This sequence comes from Gavia stellata, assembly GCF_030936135.1. NCBI lineage: Eukaryota > Metazoa > Chordata > Aves > Gaviiformes > Gaviidae > Gavia > Gavia stellata. The sequence continues at coordinate 1,772,821 of NC_082621.1, forward strand.
CCAGCCCTGGCCTGCCGCAGCCGTGGCAGCACCCGGAGGGTCCCTCTGCCCTGGGGGGGCCCGCGCCGCCCCCCCCTGTTCCCAGGGTGCGCCGGGCAGTGCCAGGCCCCTGCCCCCCCACAACCTCTCCCCGTGCCACCCCCCCTGCCGTGCCTGTCCGCTCTCGCCCCGTCCAGCTGTGTCCGTCTGTCCGTCCGTCTGTGAGCCTGTCTGTCCGTCCCCCCTGCCCGGCAGGGCTGCCTTCGCCCCCCCAGCACCCCGGGGCACTGCCTTCTCCAGCGCCCGCCCCGGAGCGTCCCCTGTCCCCCCCAACTCTGCGGGGGTGACCACACCAGGGTGGGGTGGGGACACCCCACATCCAGCCCTCACCATGGGGCTGGGCTTGCCCCACTTATGGGGCAGCCCCTTGCCCCCCCCGGGGGCGATGCTGGGGATCCCCGGGGATGCTGCCTTACCCAGACCACCAGCCTTGCCAGCCCAGGCCGGGGGGCTCGGGGGCACCCAGCCGCTGCCAAGCTGCCTCCGCCCATTGTGTGCCTCAGTTTCCCCTTTTTCGGGGGGGGACACACACGCAGTGTCACTGCCTGCCAAGTGCTTTGAGACCTGCCTGCTCTGGCGCTCACCCCCCACGGCGGCTGGGATCCGGGCAGTGGGGCCCCCCCCGGCCCTCCCGCGGGCAGTGGGACGTCCTGTATTTATGTCACTCCACAAACTTTTATTTAAAGACCCGACAAAGTGTATTTTATTTATTTATTCTCGGTGGTGTGTGTGGGGACTCGCCCCGCTCGCTTGGTTCTTTGTAATAAACATTTCGGTGAGACCTGCCCCTTGGCCATGCCTGGTGGGGTCTGCGCAGGGGGGGGGACACTGGGGGTCCGCAGCCGCCAGGGCCAGCGCTGAGAGCGGGCACAACTCGGCTCTGCAGTGAGCCCCACGTCTCTCCCTGGGGTGGGCCTTCGGAGGGGGCACTGCCGGGGCCGAGACGGATCAGAGCTGGGACCTGCCCGGCTCCTGGGAAGGGACAAAGACCCGAAGCAGGAGTTTGTGGGGCTCCTGCCGCCCCGCTGCCAGGGTGATGGTCGCCGGTGGCAGCTGGGCTCGATGCGGCGCTCGGCCGGATTTATCGGCGCTTGGCCGGCTCTGGACACGCTATTTACAGGGAATAAATACAGCGCTGCCGGCTCAGGGCTGCCGACACCTCCACTCGCTCTTCTCCGGCCAGTACTCGAACGCCTTCCTGCGGAGAGGACACCGGGACGTTGGTGGCACCTCGGTCCCTGCCCCGTTTCCACCCCCCCTGCCCGGGGCAGGACCCCGGTGTCCCCCACTCCCCCTCCCCGGCTCGGGGGTCCCCGGCAGCCCCGTACTCACTCTCGCCCGGGCGCGGTGGCCCGGCAGACCAGCCCGGCCTGGCAGGGGCAGACCTGGTTGATGCTGAAGGCCAGACCCCCGGGTGGCACATGGCAGCTCTGGGCCAGCGCCAGCCGCCGCTGGCACACCCGCTCGCCGTGCTGCCGCGCGCAGCAGCCGTCGGCGCCGCAGTCCTCGTCCCGCTGGCACCGGGCTCCTGGCGGGGCGGAAAGTGGGGTTAGGGAAGGGGGACCCCCACCCTGCCTCCAGGCTGGGAGCGGGGATGGGGCTGCAGGGGCTGGGTGCCTCCAGCACCCGTTGGCTTTGGACCATTGGGGCTGATGCTGGAGGTTGCCCCCCGCCCCATCGGCGTTGCGTCCCCCAGCTCCCAGGGGTGAGGCTGGGGGGGCTCTCCCTTGTGTGTGCCCCCCTCCGACCCCGTCCCAGACCCCTGCTCACCCTCCTGCCCGGCGGGCACGGGCTGCTGGCACTTCCCGAACATGCAGAGGAGACCGTGGGCGCAGTGGGGGTCCCGGCGGCAGTACTGCCCCACGGGGCGCGTGGGCAGGCACAGCCCGAAGTGCTCGTCGCAGAAGTGCCCGTGGGCGCAGGGGGTGGCCGGGCTGCACGCCGTCACCTGTGCGGGGGGACGCAGCACGTCAGGGGACCGGGCCCCATCCCTGACCCCGTCCCTGACCCCGTCCCTGACCCCGGGACAGGCCAGAAACAGCAGCACGGGGCAAAAAGTGTCTGTCCGCACGTTAGGAAGCAAAGCAGGGCTGGGGGAGGGGGCGTTTTGGGGGGGGGCGAAAGCCGGGAGCAGCTCAGCAGCGCTCGGCCAGGCTGGGGAGACCCATCCCCGCGGGACCCCCCCGGCAGCGGCTCCAGGGATTTCTGTCGGGAAAAGGAAACCCAACGCGGGGAGGGCCGGCGCGGCCGTCGGGGCCCGTAAAAGTCCTGCTCCAGGTGAGGCTCGAACTCACAACCTCGGCATTGCTCCGCGTACTGCCCTATAAGTACCGCGCGCTGACCGATTGCGCCACTGGAGCGCCCGGCGCCGCCCGCCGCGCCCGCGCTCCCTCCCGGCCCCGCCGCGCCCCGGCACCCCCCCCCCCGGCACCCACCCCCCGGCACCCCCCCCTTCCCCCCCCCGGCACCCCCCCCTTCCCCCCCCGGCACCCACCCCCGGCACCCCACCCCGGCACCCACCCCTTCCCCCCCCGGCACCCCCCCCCGGCACCCAGCCCTGCTCCCCCCCCGGCACCCAGCCCCAGCACCCAGCCCTGCTCCCACCCTGGCACCCACCCCTTCCCCCCCCGGCACCCAGCCCCGGCACCCAGCCCTTCCCCCCCTGGCACCCACCCTGACTGCAAATTCTGCACCCACCCCTGCTCCCACCCTGGCTGAAAATTCTGCTCCCACCCTGGCTGCAACTCTGCTCCCACCCTGCTGCAAATTCTGCACCCATCACTGCTCCCACCCTGGCTGCAAATTCTGCACCCAACCTGGCTGCAACTCTGCTCCCACCCCTGCTCCCACCCTGCTGCAGCTGCACACCCACCGCCCCAGGGACCCCGCACCCGGGGTGGGGGGCACCCACCACCCACCTCCTCCAGGCTGTCCCCAGGGCCGGCTCTCCTGCCCAGCGCGGCGGCGTCGGGCGGGTGCTGGGGCAAGGAGTACATCCAGGCCCAGAGGGAGCCGGAGGCGGCGGGCAGCAGTGAGGCGACGAGGCAGAGGATGGCTGCGGACACCGGCATGGTGCTGGCGGGTGGCACTGGGTGCTCGGGCCTGCGGCCCTGGCTTTATGTAGCCCACGGCCTATCTTGGCCCCCGCTGCTAAAACTGTTTGCCCACCTAATGGGGAAGGAGGAGGCAATCAGGGGTTAAGGGATTAACATAATTGCCAGCCTTCCCCTGGCTGGGTGCAGCAGCCCCAAAGTAAACGGCCCCCTCGGAGCAGTCTGGCTCCAGCGCCCCGTCGGCTCCAGCGCTGGCCCGGGGTGCCCTGGGTCCCCGCCAGCCCCTCGGGTCCCCCCACGGCTCGGGGCGGCGGTGGGTGCTAGGCACCAAGCGGTTCTGCGCAAGGGTGGGCTTCAGCTCCCGGGTTTGTCCCCCGCTTTCCTGGTGGGACGCAGCGGGGACGAGGGGGAGGCAGACGGAGAGAGCGGGGGGCAAACGCCGTGACCCCCAGGAAGGGCAGCGGTGGGCACGCGCTTGGCGTCTGACCTGTGTTGAGTGTGTGTGTCCCCCAGCACATGCCCCATCTGCCACCCCCTGTGCCCACAGGTCTCCCGGGGGTGATGGGTTTTGGTGACAGGTTTTGGTGACGGGTTTTGGTGATGGGTTTTGGTGACGGGTTTTGCACCTTCCCTAACGGCTTCGCAAACGAGGTGTTTGCCCGGCCCGGCCCTTATCTCCGGGCTGAGCTGGCACCGGCGCTGGGCAAACCCGCAAATCGCCTCCCCTGAGCGGATCCCCCAGACAATGCCACCGCCGCGTCCCCAAACACGCGGGGGGGCTAAGCCGGGGCCACCCCGCGCTCCCCCCGACCTCTCCAATACACTTTGCAGCGGGAAGAGCCACCCCAGGGCTGGTTCCCGGGTGCCGGGCTGTGGCACGGGGGCTGCAGGCGACGCTCCGGGTGGGTTTTGTCCCCGGGGGCAGCTGGGACGGGATGAGAGCTGGTGGGTCGCTGGGAGCGGGGTGCAGTAGGGTGTCCCCCCCTTTGGGCTGCAGGGATTTGTCCTGCTGTGGGGAGGGAGATCACCCTCCTTGGGGGTCTCCATCTCTGAGACTATTGCCCCGGGTGATTCCCCCTGCCTTCGTGCCTCAGTTTCCCCACCTGCGAAAAGGAAGGTGCTGGGGCTGATGGGTGACGCAGGGAAATGGGGCAGCTCAGCGAAGGGACGCCCCGGACCGATGGCCGGAAAACCGCCGCGGCTGCTTGCACCGGGGTGACCCCAAACCTTTCTCCCCGTGGTCCAGGACGTGCTGGTGCCTGGGGACAGGCCATGGGCCAGGATGCCCGGATCCGGCCCCGCACGCCGCCCCGCGCGCGTTTGCACAGCGGATTAGGGAGCAAATATTGACCTCACTCCTCGGGCGCAATCACGGCCTCTCCCCCCATCCGTCTCCCACTGGGCGCTCGCCCCGACGCTGCCGTCTCCGGCTCATCCCCCCCAGCGCCACGCAGGCCCCGCGCAGCAGCTCTGCTCCCCCAAAGCCCTGGGGCTCCCCCAAAGCCCTGGGGCTCCCCCAGCCCCGGCAGCTCTGGGGGCCCCGCGCGCTCCCCCGGAGCCCTGCGGCGGGGTGCACGGCCTGGGCCCGGCTTTGCAGCGAACTCGGGGTTTGGCTCTGTCCCGCTCCCCGCGGATGCGCTTCGGGGCTGCTGGTGCCGCGTGCCCCCCGACCGCTGAGGCCCGGGGTGAGTGCGGGGCCGGATCCTGCCTCTGCCCCCCACCCTCCCGCTGTGCGGGCAGGGGTGGGGGGACACTGTGCGTGTGCTGTGGGGGGCAGCTGAGATGGGGGTGTGTGGTGTGTGCACTGCAGCTGTGAGAACGTGTGTGTGGGTGCGCGTGGGTGTATGGGGGTGTGCGTGGGTGTACAAGGGGGGGGTGTGTGTGTGCACTGCAGCCGTGTGAATGTGTGTGTGGGTGTATGAGAGTGTGCGTGGGTGTGCAGGGTGTGTGCGTGGGCGTGCAGGGGTGCGTGTGGGCGTGTGTGCATTGCAACCATGTGAACGTGTGTGGGTGTGCAGGGGTGTGGGTGGGTGTACAGGGGGTGTGGGTGTGCATGGGTGCACAGGTGTACACAGGGGTGTGTGTGGGTGTGCATGGGTGTGTGTGGGTGTGCGCGTGGGTGTACAGGGGTGTGCATGGGTGTGTGTGGGCGTCCAGGGGTGTGCATGGCTGTACAAGGGTGTGTGTGCGTGGGTGTGCAGGGGTGTACAGGGGTTTGTGGGTGTGTGTGGGTGTGCATGGGTGTACAGGGGCGTGCAGGGGTGTGCGTGGGTGTGTGTGCAGGGGTGTGCAGGGGTGACGGGGGTGTGCGTGGGTGTGCAGGGGTGTACAGGGGTCTGCGTGTGTGCGTGGGTGTGCAGGGGTGTACAGGGGTTTGTGGGTGTGTGTGGGTGTGCGTGGGTGTACAGGGGCGTGCAGGGGTGTGCGTGGGTGTGTGTGCAGGGGTGTGCAGGGGTGACGGGGGTGTGTGTGGGTGTGCAGGGGTGTACGGGGTTTGCGTGTGTGTGTGTGCAGGGGTGTGGGTGGGTGTACGGGGGGGTGTGGGTGTGCAGGGGTGTACAGGGTTTGTGGGTGGGTGTGTGTGTGCAGGGGTGTACGGGGGCGTGCGTGGGTGTACAGGGGCGTGCAGGGGTGTGCGTGGGTGTGTGTGCAGGGGTGTGCAGGGTTTGTGCGTGTGCGCGGGTGTGCGTGGGCGTACAGGGGTTTGGGGGTGTGCCGGGGGGTGCAGGGGGGTGCAGGGCTGTGTGCATGGGTGCAGGCAGGAGCCCGCTCGCGCAGTGCTGCCGCTATCAGAGCCGGCGCGGCTGCAAAAAAGCAACGGGGGTATAGCTCAGTGGTAGAGCATTTGACTGCAGATCAAGAGGTCCCCGGTTCAAATCCGGGTGCCCCCTCTTTTTTTTTTTCTCGGCGGGGGGAGCCCCCTTTCCCCCCTCCCCTTTTATTTCCTCCCCAGCCCCCGCGTCCCGCCGCCGCCTCCCCGCAGCCTCCGCTGTCCCCGCCGGGGGCTTCCTCCTGCGGAAGGACCCATCCACCCCCCGGCAGGGACCCCCGCAGCTGTGCCCCCCCGCGCCTGTCTCAGCTCGGAGCCGCCGCGGGGCCCCGCGTTGCTCCCGCACCCCCCGGGGTCAGGCACAGGCTGGGGCGCAGGGCGGGGGGGGGCCCCCCCCGGGGCTGAGCCACCTCCCGGGCCCCGCGGGCAGAGGGGCCGGGGGGCAGCCTGAGCCCCCCAAAACGCTGCCCAAATCAGGGCCCGGGCAGCAGCCAGCCTGCCCGAGCGGGGGGCTGCAGCGTCGGGCCCCCCCGTGCCCCCCCCGACCCCCCCCCCACTAACCAGTGCTCCTGCCGCAACGGGCAAAAAACGCGAGTGGAAAGATGGGGAACGCTCGTGCCGCGTCCCCGCGTCCCCCGTGAGTTTCCCGACGGGGGGGACCCGGGGGGGGGGACGGGGCGCTGGACCCCCAAACACGGTGGCGGTGGTTGTCGCGGGCCGCTTGTCACTGGGCGGCAGCTGGCAGCGGGGGGGGGGACGTGCACGGCCACGGGCTGGCCGGGGGGGGGCCACGTACCCCCGCGGGGCCGGGGGTGAGGCTGGGGGGGGGCTCAGCCGAGCAACCCCCCCCCGCAGCCCGGTGCGGGGCCACCAGCGGGGACAGGGCGGCGGGTCCCCCAGCCTCGCTGGTGTCCCCCCCCGTTCCTGGGGGGCCGGGGGGGGGGGTCAGCACACGGAGACCGATCTCCCCCCGGGAGGGGCGGGGGGGGGCAGGCTCGGGGCGGCCGCCAGCCCTGCCCGGGACGCGGGGGGGTCCTGCCGCCGGCCCCGCTGCACCCCCGGCGCCGTCCCCGTCCGGCCCCACCCCGGCCCCACCCCCCCGGCCCCACCCCCGGCCCCACCCCGCGGCCCCACCCCGGCCCCACCCCCGGCCCCACCCCCGGCCCCGCCCCCGGCTCCTGCCCGGGCTCCGGCTCCGGCTCCGGCTCCGGCTCCGTGCGCGGCTCCCCGGGGGTGCCGGCCCATGGCGGGGCGCTGAGCCCCCCCCAGCAGAGCCGGGGCCGAGCGGGGCCCGCCGCCCCCACCATGCGCTGGGGGGGCCTGATCCTGCTCTGCCTGCTGCGCGGGGCGCTGGGCGCGGCGGGCCCGCGGGGCGCAGGTAGGGGGGCCGGGGGGCGGCGGGCGAGCTCGGGGGGGGGGGGGTCCGGGAGTGCGGGTCCAGGGGGGCCCCGGGTGCGCAGCGCCGTGCACGGGCCCGGGGGGCCGCTGCGCCCGCCCCGGCCCCGCCGGGGGTTGCCGTGTCCGCGGTCCCGCGTGGCCGTGGGCTGCGGGAGGCGTCGCGCCCCGCCCGGGCCGCCTGCGCGCCCCTCTGCTGCCGCGCTGTGGGGGTGTCTTCGTGCCCCCCTGGGCTCGCAGGTGCGTGTCCTGCTGCACCCCACAACCGGCTGCACCCACAGCGGCCACCCGCGGCGTGGGACCTGCCGTGGGGTCCCCCTCCCCGCCCCACATCCCCCCCTGCCCCAGCATCTCTGCAGCGAAGGCGCTGGCACCGTGGGGTGCCCGGACCCCCCCCCAGCCGTGCGGGGCAGCCCCGGGGCGGAGTGGGGCTGCAGCCCCGCTGCCGGGGTGCCCCCACCCAGGATTCCCCCACCCGTGGCGCCCCGGGGCCTGGCTGGTGCTGGCCTGGCTGTGGGCGCAGCTGCCCGGTGAGATTTTGGGGCGGACGCCGGAGCCTCCCTGGGGCTTCGTTAGAGCCCTGCCTGCGGGACAGGCTCTGCTCCCGGGGGGCACCTCAGACCTCCCAGCAGCGGCGAGGGGCCGGGGCCCCCAGTGCCCCCCGGGAAGGCAAGTGTGACCCCCAACTGCGGACCCCCGTTCCCCATCCGTCGGCGATGGGGTACACCCCTCCTGCTCCTGCCAGCTCAGCCCTGCTCCCCCCTGCCTCAGTTTCCCCTCCCGGAGGCGCTGGGGACAGAAACCAGCCCCACGGGACAGCTCAGGAGGGGACCAGGAGCTCATCAGGCAGCAATTAGCTCCCGCTCCCCAGGGGACCCCGGGCCGGAGGCGGGAGCCCTCTCCCAAGGGCGAGGGGAGCAGCCCGCCGCCCCACCGGGTGTTGTTGCTGTCCCACTCGCTGGGGACAGACGTCCTGGCTCTGTCCCTGCCCGTGGGCGAGCGTGTACCGTCCGCACCGCCTCCGCCCGTGCGGAGCTGCCAGGAAATCTCCTGAATCTCTGCAGATTTGGTCCCAAATGGCTTTTTCATCCCCCTCCCAGTGCTGTGCCGAGTTTCCGGCCTCCGCTCCCTCCTGGGGCTGGAGCCGGGCAGGGAGAGACGCAGCAGGAGGGGATGGGGGACACATTTCTTTTGGAGATGGATGCTCGGAGTTTGCCCCGGCACCTGGACCCCAAACCAGCCCAGAGGAGGGCACTGACAGCTGGGGACATCGAGGACGCAGCCACACCGGTGCCCCGTTGCTGAAGCCACATCTTCCCCATCCCTGGGGCCTGGCACTCCTCCCCGTGCGCTAGCGTGTGTGGGGTGCACGCCGAGATGGGGGGGTGTAGGTGTTCTGCCTCCTTTCTCCCCTCCATCCCAGCTCTCCTCCCCTGGCCGTGGGTGTCTGTCACCCATCCCTGCACCCCATGGCTGTCCCTGACCCAAGAAGCCCTTTCCTGCGTCTCCGTCATTGTGGTGGCGATGCTGCTTATCAGGGCTGAGACCCCTCCCAAACTCATGTCATCTAAGCAGAAGCTGCCTCGCTGGGGGAGAGGGCTGATCCCAGCCCGCAGGCGGGTGCCCCCCCAGTGTGGGACCCCACTGACCCATCCCCGCGCCCCCCCCCAGGACGCCCCCCCAGGAGCCCAGTGGTGGGCGAAGGGCTGCGGAGAGCTCGGGAGGCCTCGCCGGGGACCGAGGGGACCCACATCAGCCAGGACCTGGTGGGGGGCAGCCTGGCCATCGACACGCTGCCGGCCAACGAGACGCGGATCGTGGTGAGTCGGGGCCCCCACCACTGCTGCCGGCCGCCCTCCGCCTGCCCCAAGGCAGGATCCGGCCAGCGCCTGACCGCCGAGAGCTATTTCCAGGCTGGGCAGGGAGCTGGTGGGGACGCTGGCTCTGGTTTAGTGTGTGGGGCCGGATCCTGGCAGCCCAGAGGGTAATTACAGCCCAACGCAGAGGCAGCCGTGCCCTGGGGATTGCTCCGAGCCCTGCGGCCATCCCTGCCCATGAGCCCTGCCAGGTCCCGGGGGTGCACCAGGGCCACCCCTGAAAAGCCGGGGATGCTTCGCTTGCCGCGATGCCACGCGTGCAGCGGGGACGATGCTGCCGAGGTTATCGGGGCCGAGCGGGCTCAAGGCCATGCCGGGACGAGGGGGCTGTGCGGGAAGGGGGGGGTCTCTGGCTGGGGAAAGCAGCAGCCTGCACCACTGCTAACGAACTCCTGTAGCAGCAGTATCACCTCCTGGGAGATCTCACTTGGTTCTCACATCCCGGCTGTGCCTAATTACCCGCCCTCAATTAGCTCCTGGTTATTTGTGGCGGGGCTGTGGGTCCCTTGGCAGCTGGGGGAGTTTGCTTAGCTCTGAGGTCGATGGGATGGGATGGGATGGGAGGCGTGGCGTGGCGTGGCGTGGCGTGGCGTGGCCGAGGGTGGTTTCTGGTGGAGGACACGCTGGCCGTGGTGACTCGTCCTGGTGTTTTTGCCGGCAGCTGGTTGTGGATTTGGTGGAATTACTGCCTTCGTGGCGTGGTGCGCAGGGGAGAAATAGCTGTGGCAGTTTCCACTCTGCTCGAGCTCCAGCTTGGCTTTGCTCCTTGACCCTCGGGGGCAGAGAGGGGCCAGAAAAGTCCCTGATGTGGAAGTGTTTAAAAAAAACCCCAAACCAGCCCAAAACCACCAAAGGCCACCATGGCATTTGGAGATGCCGGGGAGCCACAGGGAGGGTGTGATGGCGCTTGTGGTTCCCGGGAGGAAAAGGCAGTGATTTCCTGGGGCTCGGCGCTGTTGGGGGGCAAGGAGCCTCCCCCCCGAGAGCGGGGCTATGTTCGAGGTCAGGGATGCTGCTTCCCCGCGTGTCACTGCATCTAGCCATGTCCGACCCTGCAGAAGGTCTGATCCTGCCTCGGGAGGTGCCAGCCCGGGGTCTGGAGGGCTTTCCCCTCCCTCTCCTCAAAATGTTCCAGGTTTGGGGTGCAGGGGGGCTGCTCTGGACCCAAAGGATGAAGAGGGGTGTGACGCCGGGCAGCGCTGCCATCCCTCCCCGAGCTCTGCCCCACGGCAGTTGCGCTCCCCCGCTTGTTCGTGTGTCCAACGCATCCCCTCTCTTAATTCCTGCTGTAACCAAAGCAAGGTGACGGCTTAGGACATCCTAATGAGTCAGCGATGAGGTCAGGAGCTCGGCAGCCAGCTCCTCCGCGCTCCCGGCCCTGCTTATTCCCCCCCCCCGTTTATTGGGAACACATTGGGACGCCGCGGGGAGGTTGAGGGCACGGGAGGTTTTGTCACTTGTCACCCAGCGCTGGGCTGTCCCTGCGTCCTGGGGAGCTTCCAAAGCCTTTGCACGGGCGGTGTGTGCTGGGATGCAGCAGGTACTGACACAGCCTGCCCTGTGCCTCAGTTTCCCCACCGGTAGGGAAGGGAGGACTCTCTGGGCTGCCTCAGTCCCTCCAAGCTCCGGCAGAGAGAAGGGGCTCTAACTGCTGTAGGGAAGAGCCAGGAAAGCTTTCCCTGGAGATGGGGCTTAGGCGGGAGGCAGAGGAGTGCAGCAGCTCTCCCTGAACTTTGCTGAAGCAGAAAAAAAATACACGTTGCGGGATTTTTCTCGTAGCATTTTAGTCCTTATGACTCCCGCAGCCCTGCGGTAGCTCTCTGGGGAACAGCACGGGGCTGTTCAAAGCGGAGGGCTTTGACTTCTTTTTTTGTTACCCCCTCCAACCTGTTAAATCCTGGGCTGGTGCGTCCTTCCTTGCCTCCAGTGCCCGGGCGTGTGTGCAGGGAGCAGGTCTGGGAGCAGGTCCTGGGGTCAGCCGGGGCAGAGGGTCGGGGGGAAGATGCTGGGGGCGAGGGGGGCCGGGGGTCATAAGGGGCTGAGCGGCAGAAGCGCAGCAGACGGGGATGAGCGGTGAGCGTGGCGGCACGCCAGGCGCTGGCACGGAGCAGTGGAGCAGCGCTTTCCCAAGGAAAATTAAGATGCTTCCCGTCCTCCCCCGTGGCGTGAGCCGGCCTCCCCTGACAGGCGACGGCTCCCAGCTGGGTCCCCGGCCGGCCGCACGCCGGAGCCCGTCGGAGAGGCACGGTGGGGCCGGCGTGGCCAAGGCACCGGCTGTGGCTGCACCCCGAGAAATCACTCGCTCTGCCGGTGTCCCCGAGGAGCTGCCACAGAGCTGCACGTGCAGGTCCCTGGCTGGGATGCGCGTCCTTCGGCAGGTCCCTGACCAGTTTGAGGTGGCTCTTGGCAGAGCTGCCGCGTGGTTCGTGCTCCGGTCTTCTCGGGGAGCCTGAGGGTGCTGCTGGTGGCTTGGGGAGGCTGGGGCAGGGGATGCCCGGGGTCCCTCTCCTTGCTCTGGGTGAGAATAGCAAGGGGGGATCCGATCAGTCGCGCAGAGCCATGCCCCATCCCGCGCTCCGGGGATGTTAGCCAGGAGAGCAGCCCGTGCCCCGCTCCCCCGCCACGTTCCCTGTCCTCAGCCCCTCGCTCCTGCTCAGCCGGCGTGGTGGCTCGGCCGCCTTCCCCGAGCTGCCTGTTCCAAGGTTAATCATTTCCTCTGGGCTTCCATGTCTCCAGTTGTTTGCTTCACTTCTAGCGGTCACTTTAGCCGTAACTTCCAGCGCCTGGCTCTAGAGCAGGATATTTTCTTCCCGGGAAGGTTGCATCTGCTTCGCTGAAGTCTCTCGTGAGTCACGTCTCTCTCTCGCCAGCCAGCCCGTCCTCTCTGCGCTCCGTCGGTCCTGTGGGTCTTCTCTGCACCTTCTCCAACTGCTCGGCATCCTTTGCCGGCTTCGCACGGGGTTTTTCTGTGCTGCTTTTATCGCTGCTTTGTGCCGAGACGGGGGTCGGGCTCCCACTGGCCAGCCCAACTGCCCTGAGCCATGCTTGCGGGTTTGCATCCCCACGCAGCAAGCTGGGTAACGCTGTCCCCTGTCACCCCCTTGTCCCTCTCCGGCTGCAGGAGGACAACCACAGCTACTACGTGTCGCGGATCTACGGGCCGGGGGACGCCCGCCTGAGGGGGCTGTGGGTCGACATGGCAGCGGCCAACAGGAGCCAAGTGAAGATCCACGGGATCCTCTCCAACACGCACCGGCAAGCCTCGGTGAGCCCGCGGGGCTGTTCTGCAGCCGGGGGTGTCCCCCGGGTCTCCTCTCCCAGCAGGGATTTCCCGACGGTGGCACCTCGCCCGGGGCAGCAGCAGCCCCTCCACGTCCCCGTGACAGCCTGGTGGAGACCAAGGCTTGGGAAGCGTTTGGTCTCCCCCGGTCCCACTCCAGGGCTGAAGGGGATGAGCCGGGGGGGACCGGGCACCCGCAGGACCCCCACTCCCAACCCTCTCCCACCCCTCCATGCACTGGCCCCACGAGCTTGCTCCAAGCCAGGGCAGAGCCGGTCCCGGTGACGGACCCGTCCCCCGGCATCCCCAGCAGGCGTTTTCCCAAGGGCTGAGCGCGGTTCTCACCCCGTCTCCCTCCCGCAGAGAATCGTCCTCTCCTTTGACTTCCCCTTCTACGGCCACCTCCTGCGGCAGGTCACGATAGCGACCGGCGGTGAGTCGGGAGGGGACGGGGTGTTCGCGGTCGGCTGGCGTTCCCATGGTGGGAGGGCTGGACATGGCTCTGGGGCTGGCTCTAACCTCACCCCACGTCCCAGAGCCCCAGGGAGCTCAGACAGAGAAGGGGCTGCAGCCCTTCTAGCTTTCTCCCTCCTCCCCAAGTCTAACCCCTGCGCTGCTGCTGGCGCTCAGGGAGTCGGGGGCTGCTGGTGCCTCGGGTTCTGCAGCAGTTGAGGAGCTGCAGGGGATGCAGGGGGGTCGCACAGGCTTGGAGGAAACCTGGGAGGGGATGCTGCCGGTAAAAAAGTGGTGGGTGAGCCAGGGCAGGGTGGTGGGAGGTCAGAAAGAGGGAGGGAGCGTCCCGGGGCGGTGGAGGGGAGCGTGCGCTCCTTCACCCTCCTCTGCTCGCTCAGGTTTTATCTTCATGGGGGACGTCATCCACCGGATGCTCACGGCCACGCAGTACGTCGCACCGCTCATGGCCAACTTCAACCCCAGCTACTCCCGCAACTCCACCGTCCAGTACTTGGACAACGGTGAGCCCTGCTCCGGCCGCCCCCCATGCAAGCCGCAGCGGCTGCCGTAGGTGCAGAGCGGCAGGCAGCCCGGCTGCCCGCTCCTTCCTCCTAAAACTGGGCAAAGCTCAGCTCTCTGGAGCAGGTAGAGGGGCCGGAGCCAGGTGAGGGTGTGGGGAAGGGGAGCCCAGGGCAGCAGGGGCTGTTCAGCGCCAGCGGGGGCTTTGGGTAGGGGCGGCCGGGGTGTTTGGCAGGGGCTTGTTCGTGGGTCTGCTCAGAGCAAAGTGCCGGAGGTTGGGGATGAGGTGACTCAGGGCTTCACCAACAGGACCAGTCAGGCTGTCGAGATGTGGGGCGAGGAGAGACGAGAGGACTGATCCGCTCTGGTCTCTCCCCCAGGGACGGTTTTTGTGGTGCAGTGGGACAAGGTCTATCTTCAGGGCAAGGAGGACATGGGCAGCTTCACCTTCCAGGCAGCCCTGCACAGCACCGGGAGGATCGTCTTTGGGTACAAGGAGGTGAGAGATGTTTCTGCTGGGGAAGGCGCGGCAGGAGGGTCCCTGCGGGGGATCCCTGTGGGTCTGGGAGGAGATTTGATATTGTAACTGTCCACACGCTGAGTCTGGGCATTCCCAGTGCCACCGAAGCGCTGGAGACCTCGGCAGCAGCACCAGGAGCCCGGGGCAGGGCTGGGGTCCATCATGCCCTCTCTCCCCGGCTGCAGATCCCCGTGCCGGTCCTACAGATCAGTGCCACCCAGCACCCCGTGAAAGCTGGCCTCTCCGATGCCTTCATGATCCTCAACCCATCTCCCGACGTGCCTGGTGAGTCGCTGCACTTGGGGAATTGGGGGAGGCGGCGGCTGGGGCAGGCTGACCCCTCCCTGGGGGATGCCACGGCTCCCCTGGCATCGCGGCTGGGAGAGGGGGCAGATGGGGAAGGAAAGATGAGACGTCCTTGTCTTTGGACACTTCAAGACACGAGGATGCGCTGCTTGGATTCACAGCGGGGAGCGCGGGAGGAGGCGTGTGGGGCTCGGCTGCACGGGTACCCCTCATCTCCTATGCCCCCAGATGCACCTTTCATGGGGTGTGTCTCTCTCGGGGTGCATCTCTCCATGGCCAAGACCATCGCGCAGCCTCGTGCCTGGGTGGCCCCGCGGGTCAGGGTGGCCCCAGCCCGCGAACGCCGTGTGCTTTGGCGACGTGCTGCAGGCAAAGGGCTTCGCGCTTCTCGCCCAGTCTGTGCAGAATCGCTGTAGGCAGCCAAGCTATCGCTTCCCTGGTTTCCAGCTGATGAGGAGGAGGGGAAGAACAGTTGCAAACAAGACTGCAGATGGACGAAAGGCTTGGGGGGTGCTGGGTGCCTCGTTCCTATAGGCGTGGGCATTTAGGGGAGCCTAAAAGCTGCGCCGCTGCTGCTCTGGACTGTCCTTGAATGCATAGCATGGCACGGGTGCTGCATGGCTGCTGCGGGCAGGGCTGGGCACCTGTGTCGGCAGGCTACATGCATGTCCGCATGCTTATTCCACGTGTGCCGTGAGCTGCAGGCATGGGGTGAGCTCGCCAAAAAGGCTCCTCCAGCCCCTCCCGTCCCCTCTCCTCACGAGGAGCACAACCTCGCTCCTGCCCCCCCGCGCTGCAGCCGGCGCGGTTGCTTTTCCTTGTTATTTATGGAGCCTGCCATCTGGCCCTCATTTATTACCCGTTTACAACAGTTTGTGTAAAAACCTCGGCCAGGCTGGATGGTGCCTCCCCTGCCCGCCTGCCCCTCGCCGGGCTGGTGCCCTCCGTCCCCATGGGCTTGCTGAGCCCTGCCTGCCCCTCCTGCCTGCCCCGGGGTGTGAGGGGAAGCGGGTGGAAAAGAAATGCGGGAACCGGGCACAAAAAACCCTAATGAAGTGAAGAAACAAGGCTTGAAGGGAAGGCGAGGAGGGGGGTCGGAGGGGGGAGCGTGTTCTGCTCATCTGCTGGGCTCCGAGTGCGGTGCGGAGCGGCGAGGAGCCGCGGCCGCGCTGGAAGGGCAGGTTTGATTATCCTCGCAGGGGCACCAAGCCGGAGGAGCATCTTGACTGGTGTCACCACATCAATTAGTGTCAGAGGCTGGGAGAAAATTTGGGAGAAGCCTGAATCCAGGATAGAGCCCTCTGGCCCGTGGGATGAAGGGGAAAGAGACGGAAGGGGGTGAGGGAGATGGGGGAAGGAGGAGGCTCTGGGGGGGAAGGCGGCTGCAGAGTGGGGGCCCGGGGAGCGGTGCAGAGCTCTGGGCGAGCGCTGTGCACGGGGGAGGCTCGCAGCCCCGTGAGTCACTGACGAGCAATGTGTTGTGCAGCTTCGTGTTTGTTTAGAGCGATGCAGGACTGGACCACATCCATCTTGGGAGTCTCTGGTCAGGGAGAGGGGGACAGAGAGCTCCAAGCTCCTCCTAGCAAAACAGGGAAGAGGTCTGTGCCCTGACACCCCTCCTCCCTCCCAGCACCCAGGCTTGCTTCTCCCGCAGCCTGACAGCCGCCGTACACTGTCCTCTCCCGCAGGAACGACCCCAAGACCTGGGGCCACTTTTGCCTTTCAGTGGGAGTCAGCAGCAGCCCCACAAGCTTTTCCCCGCACATGCTGGGATTCCCGCGTGGGGTAAACCCCTTTGCAGGATGGGGAAGGGCGTGCAAGGTGGGCTTGTGCCCAGCCTAAAGCCAAGGTTCCGTGTTTCAGAGTCCCGCCGTCGGACCATCTACGAATATCATCGCGTGGAGCTGGACACCAGCAGGATCACCAACATGTCAGCCGTGGAGTTCACCCCGCTGCCCAGTAAGTCGGACAGGCTGGCGTGGTGCCCCAGAGCGTGTTTCCCTCCCGTGGTTTCACCCAGCCACTACAGCAGCCTCCTATTTACAGCCAAGGCTGGAGGAGGCAGGTTCAGTGTGTGCTGGAGGGGTGTGCGGCTGCCACCCGTCACCCGACGGCCGGGATCCTGCTGTGCCCCGGAGCCATGGAGAGAGGGTGTGCTACCGGCCGGGGTACAGCTCGCCCCTGCGCTGGGGTCCCCCAGTCGTTCTGCCTTTGTGAGAAGGTCTGTGCGTGGCTGTCGCTGAACCTCTCGTACGTACAGCCCTGTCCGTATTTATCAGCTCAGAGTCAACCTCAGCCAACAGCAGATCCCACACGCGTGCCAGGCTGGCTGTGCCGTAGCTGAGACGGGAGCCTGGGATGCAGCAAAGCTCAGCTGGCATGGGGGAAGCTGATAAAGGAGGGATCTGCTGGCAATTACACCTTACCTGGTTTGCTCAGCACTCCCGAACTAAGTGACCGGAGCAGCGGTGCCAGCCCCGGTGTCCCTGGGAGCGATGTGCTATGGTCCCAAGCTGCGCTCCGTGCTGCCCTGCCAGCACCGTCCTTGTGCGCAGCTGAGTCGATGGCTCTTGTTGCTCGCCAGTAGATCCCCTCTGGCCCCGCTGCTTTGATTCCTTATTTCCTGCGCTGAGAGCTCTTCCCACCTGTCCAGCCACTGAAACTCCTTCTCTTTGCTCCGTAAGCTGCAGCTAATTTTGCGGGGCACCGGTTCACTTCAGGTCTGTCTACAAGACATTTTCTACGCCTCCACACTCAGATGAAATTTCTTAAGGATCCTGTTAAATAGATATGGTTTTAGTGTTCGGAGCCAAGGACACACATGCGCACGAGGGAAAGTTGTCATGCAGTCCGTAAATACAGAGCGGAGAGTAAATCTGTCACGAAGATACCAAGGTTATGCATTTAAACGGTCTCCCCCGGGTATTTTATGACAATTTTAACAGCAGGCAGGGTTACTGCAAAGCAGATCATAAATAAGAATTCTGCAATAATTTTTTTCTCCTCAAGACTTGCTATTTTGTTTTCCCCCAGCAGCCTGGGTAGCTGAGAGCAGTATCTTCAGAGGAGCCACAGAGCTAGAGAGACCTAGACTCCACTTTTTCTTCTGGGGGTTAAATTTTTAGCCTCATTCAGGTCAGAAGGGGATGAACTGGGTTAGCCTCTGCCTCCTCTCCAGAGGTCCTTGCTTGCTCGCTGCCTCCACGTGGGAGGGAGCTGGGGAGAAGCTCTGGATGGGAGAGCAGAGGAGGTCAGGACTGGAGGCCACCAGAAAGGCGTGGGCAGCCCACGTCTTGGGTGGCAGCAGTGGTGAGTTTGCTCAAGCATGAGGGGCAGAACAGGGAGCCCGTGGATGGGGAAGTGATGGAGCATCTGGGTCAGGATGGAGGTGTGCCAGGCATCCCAGGTGGGATGGGGATGCTGCTGCCTTTCAGGACCCTGTGCACCGATGCAGGACGTGAACCTCTGGTGTTGTGCCTTCATCACTTGGTGATGCTATTTCCCAGCACCAGATCAGCTCTCGGCTCTGTCATCATGGGCTGTCAGGGACTCCCGAGGGGCTTGTTAAAACTGCTGATTTTCTTTGGGTTTTTTTGCAGACAAGACCTCTTGGCCGTCTTTTCTAGACAGGGTGGCAAGCAGATGTACTCTACAAGCAGCTACTCCTCTCCACTGTGGAGATATTCTTGCAGAACTACTTAGTATGGACGTAGCAACAGAGGGTTAAATGGTTTGCATTGCTTTTCCTTCCGAGAAACACCCTCTGTACAATTAAAAGTGGCATAAGTCTCAGCTGTGTTTTAATTCCCAGCTAAACAGAGTGGGAGGAGATTTACAGATGGACTGGGAGTCCACTCTGCTAGAAGGGCACTGCCTGGTCCTGCAGGTCCGTCGCAGAGAGACTTTGGGCCAGAGACTCTGTCGATGCTGGTTCTACCCGTGCCACCAGCCTTCGGCACGTGCTCCCTCGTGCCATGCTGGCGTATCGCTGGTACGTCTCTCCTCTCTCTTTTACAGCTTGTCTCCAGCACGAGAGCTGTGAAATGTGTGTGACCTCGGAGCTGACCTTCAACTGCAGCTGGTGTCACGTCCTGCAGAGGTAGCTGGGATGCGTTTCCTTCCCACTCTTCTCTTGATAATGTTTCTATAGCTGGGAGAGCAAGTGCAACTCCAGGTCTGATGCATCAGTGTTGCTGGTTTTTTATTATTATTTTCCTTTTCTTTGTTGGGTTTTTTCTTTGCTGCTTTTTGGTTTGGGTAGGGTGCTGCTCTCGTAGTCTCCTAGGCATGGTTAAGCAGTGAGCTGACCTCCAGTTACGAGCCACTGAAAGGAGACGTGTCCCGAGGCTGGGGTTCTTGGTCCTGATGTTTTGCTGCAGCAGCTGGAACAAGTTGAGACCAGGAGCGAGACTCACATTTTTGCCAGTGAGATTAAACACGGGGGGGAACTTGTCCTGACTCAGGCTGTGATTTGAGACAGAAGTGCAGGGCGGGGAGGCTGGGACATGCTCAAGTCTGAAGGAGAGCAGGTAGGTCACAGAGCCGGGGATGCTCCTCAGCCCCCCAGCCGCGGGGGACAGGCCCTCTTTGTCGGGGATGAGACACGGGGGGGGCGGGGGGCACTTGCTGCTTTTTTGGGGGTAAACGCAGGACTTGGGGGTCAGGGCTGGCCCCGCTGCAGTCCCAGCCTCGCAGCAGTCCTGCTCCGTGCTCTCCTTCAGCCCAAGTAGCACGATACGGAGCATGAGAGAGCTTAATGAGATTTTGCTGAAATGTTTATTTAGAGCTAGTGGCAGGGGAGAGGACCCAATAACACAGATCCTCGCACGCGGCACGGGGACAGCCGCGCTTGGGAAGTGCCCGGCTCTCCCAGGAAGGCACGCTGGCTGGCCCCCTTCCCCAGCCGCCTCCTGCAAGGGCAGCCTCGGCTCGCCCCGGCATCGCTTGCAGGGCACCTTCACTCCTCCTTTCTGTAGCCCTTCTCTCGCTGCGCTCAAGACTTGCACCCTTTTCTTTCATACCTTACTTTGAGCAAGGTATGAGCAGGGCAGCTGGGACAGGGAAAGATCCTGAGACATCAGCAAAGCCACCCTATAAATCAGCGTTGATTCGCTGCCTTTCACTGGGCTGGAATACAACCCGAGCCAGGAGAACATAATTTTTCAAGGACAGTTGCTCAGTGGTGGCTTCAGATCAGAGAATATTATGTTCTCGCAGCTGAGAGAGATGCGTGAAACCAGATGTGGCTTTGGTAGCAAAACCAAGCCTGGATACCGTGGCTTAGTCTAGATCTTGTTTGGGCTGAAACCCCAGGGTTCAAGGACTTTGTCATTCTGCTTATTCCAAATTCACGGTGTTTGCAAAATCAATATTCCAAAATCCAAGTCGCTGTTGCTGATGTTTGCTCTTATCACTTATAGTACGGTGACTTCTTGATGTGTTGGCTAAAAGCCATGCTCCCCACAGCCGTAAGTGCGTATCGGCAGCTCCGTCCTGAAGGGCTTAGGTTACAAACGGAAAGTACAAATGGCAAGCGTGGTGGAAATGGCAAGCTAGAGCAAGCCTACCGCTATCTTGTTGGCTTTCAACCAGGTGGGTTTTGCAAAGCCAACACGATCTTTCCCAAGAAGTTGGTGGGGTGGCTTCCAGGGTTCGAACTTAAATCCTGAGTCCAGCTCAGCGAATTAACCCCGGAGTGCTCTTAGCTCTCTTCTGGACAGTGGAGTTTGTATTTTTGCTTTAGCTGAGCCCGTAATCGCTACAGGAACTGTACTTTAAGCAAAGATCTCGGTGACTCAGCAAGACCTGAAGTTCTTTGTGGCTTCTCCTCTTTCACTGGTTGGTACTTGGGTAAATTAGTGCTTGTATGAGCTAAACCCCTGATTCATATTTTGGTAGTCCCCAGAGACTTCCCAAAAGTCAGAGTGCTATTTCATTCCCTCTGTTTCAGTAGAGATTTCTCTAGCTGGTGTTTTCCTGATGCCGTCTGTAATTTCTTTAATGTGTTTTTCCTGTGCAGATGTTGCTGGAAACAAAAACCCTCGTGGAGATCACGGCCTCGCCCTGGCACAGAGTCCAGGGAATGGAAATTCAAACTCAGTCTATATATTTTTCCTATTTCTCTGCTTCTCCGTTTGCCTTGGAGAAGCGGTGTTGACCCTTTTCCTCCTCTGTGAAGAGGAACATTTGGGTCCTTCCAGCACAGCTGCACTGGAAACCCCATGTCTTTGGAGACCAACTTGTATATAATCTTTCCAGTCCTCAGATATTTGTTTGTCCAAATATCTGTACACAGCACCCATCGGGGCAGCGTTTGGGACTCTTAGGCAGCTTAGAAATCATTAGTGATGGCACCCACGTAGAGCGGGCACGTGAGCGTTATTGTTGCTGCATCTCTCAGGAATTCTTCTGCCACAGGTTAATGCTGCTTTTCTCCGCAGATGTTCCAGCGGCTTTGACCGATACCGTGAGGAGTGGCTGTCCTACGGCTGTGGCCAGAAGGTGAGACCGAGAGAAGAATCACTTCTCTTAGGTACTCTGCTAGGAATGATGCTGAACTACAGAAGAAAACCAATGGCCATATCCCATCTCAAAAAATCCACTTGGCCCAAGCTGTTCTGGAGCAGACTGAACATCCCTTTAGATATCCCTTTCCCATTACAGCAGGACCACTGATCCACTTAACAGAGGATGGCTCTATTGGAATAGTTAGAAGATGGTCCATCTAATCCAGCGTTACCTCTCTTTGCCTTGCTGGTGTCTTGTTTCTGTTTACTGGATGCTCAGTAAAGCAGAGACCTCCATAAGTTACCAAATGGTGCAATTTGAGTACATTGGGATATTTTTTTCTTCACTTTCTGAAGCATGACTCTTACTCACTCTCAAGCATGAAGAAATTAGCCCTTGTGATTTTTTTTTTTGTTCTTGTTAGCACAATTATCTCCACATTGGATGAACTAGTTTCTTTGTCTCAGAAAGATCAGCTCTAACGAAACATCTGTTTCTGCTTTGGGGTTTTTTGTTGTTTTGTTGGTTTTTTTTTCCCCACTGAAAACTCATCTTTGTTCCCTGTTAACCAAGAGGGTTGAGTGAAGGAAAAGGAGGTCACAGAACCTACGTAAGGTCATTCAGTGATGCAAGAAGGTCAGACTGTAGGACCTTGCCAGATCATTGTCATTTTCCTACTTAGGTGGTTCCCAAACTTTTCCTCCTCTTCTCCAACCTCCAGGTCATGCCCCCCCATACTTCAGGCACTTCTGGACCATGTCCCTCGCTTCCACTCCAGCGTTTGAACCCCAAGGGCTCGGCAGCCCTGAGCCTGGGCAGCACGGTCCTCACCACTGGCTCCCTGGCACTCTTGCTGGAAGAGAGCAAGGAAACGTAGCTGCTGTTCTTTTTCTTTCCAGTCAGATGAGAAGACCTGCGAGGATTTAGCAGAAGGCGACCGCTATTCGGCACCTCCTGACAGCTCTTTCTCACCGCTGGATGAGGATGTCACCACCTCCACGTCCTCGCTCTTCATTGACAGCCTCACTACAGAAGGTAGGGGCAGGTGGGGTGAGCGGCTGTGGCGGGGACACCCCATCCTCGACGCTTTTAGCCCTGGAGAGGTCTTTCACGCCGATGCCTCATAAAGCCAGTTCATATCCAAATAAATACAATAACAAACCCGTCTTTGAAGCACAAGGGCAGGGTTGAGTACAGGAGGCAACGGGAAGGAGAAGGAAGGGCAGCCTGAGAGGTGAGACTCGGAGTGATGTGGTAAGGGCAGAGATGAAACCCTCCGGTGGGAAGAGTTCTACAGTTGCATCGCAGCCTTTTTACGGATTTGTGAAGGTCAACAAGCAACTAGTCCCTGGTGCACAGACTCCCCAGCACCGTAACAGAGGTTAACGCTGTATGTAGGGGCTCATGAGCTGGGTCCTGGCTGGTGGCTCAGGGCTGCCAGTGCTCTTGGACTGGCAATAATACAGCACAGGCTTGCGATTGCCCTCTGCTCGGGAACGGTGTTCGTTCCAGAGTCAGGAAGCTCCACGTAAGGACCCGAGTTTCCCTCGAGACACCCATGTTCTGAAGCTTGATAATCCTATTAACACAAGGCTGGCTCCTCAGATCCTAGCGGCAGGTATCACTTCAATTTTGCTGCTTAATAGTCCCTAACGCAAACTGCTAATTAGAATAAATAGAAAGGAACATTAGTAATTGTCCTTCAGCAATGGGAAGGAGTTGGGGGGAGGAACGGAGCGCCTGGCTGACAGGGTTGACTTTGAAAGGAGCAATTAAAGGAAGGGGGAGTGTAACACCACCACTGAGATTATTTTCCAACTCATCGCCAATTCTTGGAAAAAGAACAAGAGGCTTTCTGTGACATAGTCAAGCATGAAGTTAATTTGTAATCTTGGAAGGAAACAAACAGCCAGCTGCATCAGGCAGCGAACTTTATCTGGAGAAGCGCAGCAAAGGAACAAGCAAAGCAAAGGGGTGGACCCACCCCTCCGCATCCTCCCCGGCCAGCCCAGCTCGCTGGCTCTGCTCACGGAGATGTTTGAACGCGTCTGACTCGCTGGTCATGTGTCATCGCTGCAGCTAGCAAATGTGTCAGCCAAGCAGTAAGAATTCCGGGTCAGGATTTCAGCTGGACTCGCGAGGGTGGTGATGGGGAGACCGTCAAGCCATAAAGCCTCGTACAACATACCCTGGTTCTTCCAGAATGAGGTGAAGAAGGGAGCTGGATTTTGGGCCCCCATGGAAGACAACTACAGCGTAACATCCCGTTGATTTATTCGGGATGTATTAGCAACGTTTTGCTGCAAATGCCACAGCCTGAGCATAGACACGCACAAGGGCTGGGGCCCCATCCAGCCTTCACGTACTGTTCTGCCTTGCACACTGAGCACATTTAAAGGCTGGTTTCCTCAGATGTTTGTGCTCCAGGTGTCACCTTTGTGAAGGAAGACGACAAACCACGAGCCCCATCCTTTCACTATTGCTGTTTTCCAAGTGCCTTCCTTTTCCACCAAACTCGGAGGTTTAAAACTCTCACTGGCCACCTAAATGCTGTGCAAGAGGTGTGTTGTCAGGGGCCCTGTTACAGGGGAATGAAAGCAGGTGGGAAGCATGCAGAATATCATAGAAGGCTCCTAACTTCATTTTTTTTGCCTTTATTTTCTTCTTTTAGATGACACGAAGCTCAATCAGTATGCAGGAAGCGAAGGTAAGCCCTTAATCTTCTCTCTGCCTGCTCACAGTCGTTCCAAGGGAAAACATGTTACACTGAAATCAAATGCACCGGGGAGTTGCGATCAGTCAGCGGGGTGGACAGGTGAAGCCGAGATTGGAAGGATGTAATCAAGATAAGACTGCTACTGTCCTAACCCTGATAAAGACCGTTTCAGATAGTGAAAAGTGAGTCAGGACCAATCTGTTTTACCCTGCTGCTGTTTGTCTGCTTTTCCTGCTCAGTCCTGCTGTGCAAACCAAGGTGACGAGTTTTCTCTTTCTGTGCAATTCCCTTTCTTTGCAGTTTTTGCACAGACACAAAGTCTTTTCTTTTTTCTTTTGAATTTCCCCAGCTGTGCCAGAGCAGTGTAAAAATCCAAATTTAAGAAGTGTCCTTAGCCCAGCTCTGCCTTTTTCATTGCTGTTCCCATGAATCCTTTCTCAGTCCGAGTTTGTTCGGTGGCCCCAAGGTCAGGGAACCAAACTCTTGCTGTAGTGCTCTTACTAATTCCAGAGTATGGGAAGGATCTGAGCCCTCTTTGCGAGAACTGCAGTAGTATGCAAACCACGAGCCCATCCCTCTTACCTGAAAGCAGCTCAGGGAAGTTAAACTGGCTGAACGGGGTGCAGGATCAGTTCCTTTGCAGGCACGGGGCCTTTGAAATGCATGAACTTCCCAGTTTCAGCCAAATTGCTCCCCAAATGGCTAGTAATGTCACTGTTAATATATGCCACATACACCCTCTGTAGCTCTGTGCAATTGCATATTCATAGCCGAGGACCGAGGGCAAGCGGGAGGGCTGGGGGGGAGGCACGCTGAGGACCCCACTCGGCATATGGCTAATGGCTTTCTATCAGAGTGAGCAGCCAATATATAAAGAATATGGATTGGGGGGGGTTACTGCATGGTGGTGGTTTAATTTTTCAAACCAGCTACTGCTATCATCCGGAAGGGATGCTGGAGCTCAGACAACACTCTGGTGCATCTTCCCCTCTTGGTGAGGCCGACAGTAGCGGGCTAAGTTGCTCAGTCGTACATGCAGAGCCCTGAACGGTCTTGCCTTGCTTTTCTTTTCTGTCCTTTCTTTTACCGAGGGCTCAGCACAGTTCAAGACTCAACTGAATCCTTTTTTGCAGGTGTGGGAAGCAGCCTTCCTTCCAAGAAAGCAGGCACCCCGATTCACACAGGTACTATCGTGGGGATCATTCTGGCTGTGCTGCTCATTGCAGCTATTATCCTTGCTGGAATTTACATCAACAGCCACCCCACCTCCAACGCTGCCCTGTTCTTCATTGAGGTGAGCGGAGAACCTTATCCCTGGCCAGTTTTATCTTCCTCTGCTATCAACACAAATCCTAGCCTTCTAGAGGAGAGCAGGGAGCAAAGAGAAGAGGAGAGAGGAACTTTGATAGAGTTCATAGCCAAGTTTCTTTTCACGGTCCTACAGTCCCAACCTCCAGCTGATGATGTTTTAAACTGAGGCTCTCTCCCTCCCACGCTGTTTTATTTTGCTCCCTTTCACACGCTCCCTTTCACACATTGCCTTTTTTTCCCCCATGCGACTTTAGACTCTTCCACCTGCTTGCATGAGCAGTCGACATGCAGCCTGGTTGGAGGGCTCAGTTGGAGCTGTGACATAATTGAGATCGCTGCCTTTTGAATTGCCCAGCTGGATTTTGTTGACTAAAATTGTCAGACTTTACTGATAGATGTCATGCCATCAGCTACTGTGTAAGTGGTGGTGTGAATGCTCTAAATGGAAGATTTTAATTCTCTGAAAGCTAGGGGGTCCAACAATCTCCATCTGCTGTTAAAAGCCAGAAGACCGCTTGGCGTAGGATCCCGAGGCAGTCAGAAGTGGGCTGAATCCTGGCATAGGAGTTGCTGCGGAGGGAGTGAGCAACACTTAGCCCTCAGCCCTTCCTTATCACTCACTGGCTTTTTCCTAGAGCGCTTGTCTTCCCT
This sequence comes from Gavia stellata, assembly GCF_030936135.1. Lineage (NCBI taxonomy): Eukaryota > Metazoa > Chordata > Aves > Gaviiformes > Gaviidae > Gavia > Gavia stellata. The sequence continues at coordinate 1,798,218 of NC_082621.1, forward strand.
CCATCTGTCCTGTTTGCAGAGACAGGCTTCAGAGCATCGATCTCACGGCCTCTACCAGTTTAGTACCTGAGCGCTTGGCAATGTCTGATGCATTGATCTTCACCCGGCTGAGGAGGGGCAATGCAGTTGTCCCTGTTTTGCAGCTACAGAGGAGACAGAGCTGACGTGTATGTGGTTGCACGGGAAGCCTGTGGCCGTCCTCGGCTGCACAGGCCACCCTTGTTCTGAGGCTGATGTGAGATTTCACTTAAAATTTCCATTTCCTCCCCGCTCCCCATTTTAACCTTATTAGTGGGTCAGCTCGGTGAGAGCAACGCATTGTAACGAACTCTTATAAGCACAAAGTGATTTTTTTTAAATTTATTTTTATTAATAAAGAGTCAAACTTTCACAAAGGCAGCATTGTTTTTGTTTCAGGACCGAGTTTCCACTTTCCCTGCGGGCTTGGCGTGAAAGGCTCTGTCATAACTTCTGATGGGTCTTTGTTTCTGTCCACAGCGAAGGCCACATCACTGGCCTGCCATGAAATTCCGAAATCACACCAACCATGCAACGTACTCGGAGGTGGAGCCAGCCAGCCAGGAGAAGGAGGGCTTTGTCGAAGCAGAACAGTGCTGAGCGCTTCTCGCCCTGCGTCTTGAACCTCCCATGTCTCAAGTGTTGGAATCTTCTGTTATTCTATTGCAAAGTCTTTCCCCCTCTTGGAAAAGAAACAGCAAGTAGAGGAAAAAGACCCAAGGGAAGCATTTGAAAAGGAGTCAGGGCGATTGAGGCTGGGACTCGCCTGGATTCCTCACAGGACAGCAGAGCCTGCAGCAGCGGCAGTCAGTTGTGACATTGGACTTTGCCTGCAGCCCGGCACCGAAGCCCTGGATGTGGCGGTAGAAAAAAGTGCAGTCAAAGCTTTGGTTTGGCGTGGGTTTTTTGTTTTGTGGTTGGGTTTCCCCCCCCCATGTGTGGCTGACGTCTTCCCTCCTCCACCAGGAGTCTTAACAGGGGCAGCAAAGGGGGGGGCAAATCTTGGTACAGGCAAAATACACGGTTGCCTCAAGCAGCAGGCTCTTGGGGACAGCAAAATAGATGCTTTTTGCTGCACGCTGGCTCTGCTTGCACTCAGGAAAGTTGGGCTGGTTGCCTCTGCCCCTCTCCAGGGAGAGGCTGGGTGTTTGGGGGTAGGTGCTGTTGGTGGCCCAGGAGAGGTAAGGGTGGCTCTCCAGGGCTCAGCTCCCCTCTCCCACCCCCCTCTCCCCCAGCTCTGTCCCTTTCTCCGCTCTGCCCTTCACCTTCTTTTGGGGCGGGTGACATTTAATTTTGTCTTCACGGCCAAGAAGCCTCGTGCCCTTGTCTTTTCATCCTGCAGTTGGTCTTCCACCACCATGGTTTCAACTCCCTGCCTTCCTCTCCTTTCAAAGCAACAGCTTCCACACCCTGCTCCAGAGAAAGGGAAACCTGATCTATTCTAAGGGCAAAACCCTGTGGAGGATTCACTTTCAGGATGTTTGTGAGCCAATGGCTCTGATGCACTTTTTGGCATCTAATTAGTTTGCTAAATTACTATGACCCTTACCCCAAAGGAGACAGAGTGTGAAAAAAATCTTACATTCCTTCAAAATATGTCCTCGTGGCACGGCCACTAATCCAGCAGGAACAGAGTAGGTTTTGACGGAAGAGGATGGGGACAGAGCACTAGCGAAAGCAGTGTCCTCCCACAGGCTAAATCCTGACGTAAATCCAAGCTCATTCATGGGCATTTCACGTAAATAAGGCGTGAAGGCATACATGCCTTGATACAATTGAAAAATCTAGAAATCACCTTGTTAACATCAGTTTTTAGAGCCTACTCAAGTCAGTGGAACTTCTTCTATTTTTTTATTTTATTATGTCTGTGATAGGCCCCTGGTCTGGATTTGTACGTATATCGTGATTCCAGAATCTGTCCCTAACTAAGGGCTTCAACACTAGACCTCTCAGGGTTTTCTACTCCTTCTGTGCAACCAGAATTCAAGACTAATCTGCAGAAATCCTCTACCCTACTTCCACGGACACCAGCTGCAGGACTGGGCCCTAAACTGAGGAAAGCTTGTATAAAAAAAGAGAGAGTCCAAAGTCCAGTGTAAGGTAAAGTTTTTCTTTCCCCCACCAAAAAAGGTGTTGGTTGTATGGGGCTTTTTTTTTTTTCCCCTTTTTTTTTTTTTAATTTTCTCTTGATCCTCAGTTATTTATTCTGATAATCATGTTTGGTGCATATTTTATCCACTGGCTGGTTCAGCTGTCACTGGTGGTGATTACTGCCAAAGGCAGGGTCTGTCTAATTAATGTTTTCCTTCTCATCTGCTGAATTTATATAGCCATTAAAGATAAATATGGATGCTTTGTGGCATTTAGACCCCAGATTATACCTTCTCATACATAGCCACTAGGGAGACTTTTGCTGCATCTTATTATGGCATAAAGGCACCAAAATGCTCAAACAGGGTAAGTCAGACTGAGTCGTGCCAAGTTGTTATGGCCCAGACAGTCTCTCTTTAGACATATTTTGAAGAGAAACTTTATTCCCAAATAAAGCTTTCAACTGAAGGTTGTTTTTTCCCCTGCTTCCCTGAAGTAGAAAGAATTCAAAGGGATGCTGTCATCTAGCTTTTGCCCCGGATCTGATCTCTTTTGAAATGGTTATGAGCTGGTAAGGAATTTTCTGTGGATTTAACTCTTTTCAAATAATGGCCTTGTTTTTACTGTTTTTCTTAACATGCATACACAATAACAGCAAGACTTTGGGTACTCCTCTTCCCCTACAACCCCTACAAATGCTAGGTAACATCCGAGAGTTCTAAAATGCTGCGAATTTAAGAGAAAACAGACTTTAAATAGAGTGCAATTGAGCTGTATAAATCACTGGTGCATTACAGCAGCCAGGATCTTAAAAGGGTTCAGAAGAGGATCAGATACTCAGGTGGAAAATAACAACATCCAAGTGCCACAGCACAGAAACGGCCGAGATATGTAAAACACCTATACTTCAGGGCACATGCCAAGTTCTGAGTGCCTGGGTCAAAAAGGTGCTTCCCCCCCACCCCCTTTAAGGAAAGAAACAAAACACACCAGGCTATTCTGTATTCTGTAACTGCCTAACAGATGCTTGGTCTACCTTCTATTGAGGAATATGGTTTGGGGTACTGTCAAGTAGCGCGTTAACAGCTCCAATTCATCATCTCTAAGACCTTGTGGTAGAGTAGATGGTGAAGTTACTGCCCATAGTCATGTGCGTGCACTGGGCTGAAGGTTTGGATCCAACCAGCATCTCCCACTGCCCAGCCTGGAGAAGCAAGGCACTTCGATGCTGTGTCTCAAGGAGGAGAAAAAAATATTCTGTCCTACCTTTCGACGTGAGGTCTAGCTCTAGGCACTTGACGTTCACATCTGGGAAGCTCGTGAGTCAGCAGGGAGCAATCTTTTCCGAATAGCTTTTGCACATGGCTTTCTAGTGGAAGAGGTTCTCTGTTGAATTCCGGAAAGCCCAACGGTAATGTAGTTGATGCCTAGAAGAAAGAGAAAAATGTCTTTACCACCACCAAGTAGTGCTCTAATTTTGAGGAGAATAGGAAAGTCTGGGTGCAAGTATAATGCTGGCTGCACCAAGTCAAACGCATCAGGATCAATACTCCTTTCTTATCTGTCTAACTCTGACTTCAAGATGCCGGTTAATCTTGCTAGTCTTGAGTGCCAAAGCAAGAACATAATGATGGCGGCTACAACATAAAAAGGTTTTGATTTTGCTTTTAATCGTGTGGCTTCTCTAGCCACATCCTGAGTTTTCCTCTGGATTCTGATGAACCCAGTGACTGGGCTCGCTTCAAAGCAGACTGCATAATGTACATGTGTATATTGACCTGTATATTTTATAGCTATAAACGGGCTGGGGCTGTTAGCTCAGTGTTCAGTCCGTTGCTCAGCTGGTTAAAAGAGGATGCAAAACACAAGCAACTGCTACTGCTCCTCGTTTGTCTTTCCAAGCACCGTGCCCTGGCAGTTTGTGGCCACTGCTGAGCGCGTCGTTGGGGTGTAAGGCAGCTGCCTGTCAGCAGGCAGAAAATGACATCACGTACCTGCTCCTTGGCCACCCGTCTGCGTTCGGCAGCTCGGAAAACACAGCACAGGGTTTATCAGAGACCAACGAGAGGTTGGTCCTGCTCCTATGGAAGTTGGGGGCTAACGCCCCATTTTTGACATCGATGGGAGCAGGACCTGGATCAAAAAATAATCTCTTAATAACTAAAGGCCTACTTTCCACATACTTGAATTTACAGCACAGTTGGACTATTTGGGGGACTAAAGGCACTTTAACTGTCTTTTAATGCAATGTATTTACTATGGATTATCTGCATGGAATACAGTCTTAAAAAAAAATCTTCCTTTTGGACTGCTTTGTTTTCAAAATAAAACATGCAAAGGATTATTGGTCATGTTATGTGAACTTCTAAGCAGGATGGGAATTATTTTCATCTCATATTCTTTTAATTGACACTATAGGAATACAAGGATTTTTTTTTTTAAAACATCCTTTTCTGTCTTGATAGTAACACATCACATCAGGAGGTGTTCCCAGGACATATCTAGGATAAAACCTAATGTAATTGAGGTTTGAATCAAGACTATAATTTTCTTCTAAATTAATTCTGCTCAGCTTATTTAGATTTTTTTTTTCCAGGCTTCTCAGCTTGAACAATGAAGTTTGCTCAGTCCATTTGACTTTTTGACAGTAGTCGGGTTTAGTGTTTTATCTCCACACTAGCACCAAATTATTTCAAAATGTAAATCACTTTAAAGGTCATTATCTGAGACCTGTGGGTAGCACCTCCAGGTTTAGGCTTCTTTCACTATTGCACATTAAAAGAATGAACAAATCGGCGTGATGCAGTAACTGAAAGGAGATGGTGAACTGCAGGAAAAGGCCCATCTTGCAATTAACTATGGATATCAATAGACTAATTTCCATGGGAGCTTTGATAGCACTGCTTCCACGTGTCTTACACCTTGAGCAGCTGATAAGGGCAGAGCCAGAACAAGGACTTACCCGTAACCTTTTCGATGGACTTACCTTGCAAACTGCATCACGTAGAACTATCCAAGGCAGCACAGAAATTGGAGTAATTCAGTCCTGCTTCTCATCCCCTGCAAGAGGTAGGTATGAGCCTCGTTAGAGACATACTGAGATAGAAGGATGTTCACAGAGGCAGGACGGATTGTGGAACCGCACAACAGGGTTGTGGTTCAGGAGACGCAAGTCTCCGATAGTAAAAGATCTCCTGGTATCTCAGCTGCTCGTCTGTAATATGTGAACAATAACACACCGTGTTTTGCCTGTGGCTATTTCAATTGTAAACTCCCCAGCCTGGGGCTGTTTCACAGCATGTACGTGTAGTGTTCTTGGCCTTGATTCTGCTCGAGGAGCTAAACGCAGAATTTTCTAAGCATAATTTTGTCCCCGCTGTCCGTCTGCAGCGAATGTCAGCCTTTTTTTTTTTTTTTTTAAACCTCCTTTCAATGGCTACAATGATGTCACAGTATTGGAAAAAGAAATAATATATCTGCTGCATCTTGTTTTCCCTTTCACCTTCCCAAGCCCCTCGCACCCTGTTCATCCCCACTTCCCCAGGAGTCTTTTCCAGGTTGGGAGAAACTGTGCTAACATAACACAAACAGCCATGAGTTAATTTAAACATGATAAAAGAATTCTACTGTCCCAATGCCTTGTTCTATTTTTCTGAGCAGAGAAGTAGGAGATACATAATTAATATATATATATATATGTGTTCCATTTTTATATATATATATATATAAAACCACACACACACACATAATATATAAGCAAATACCTTATAAACTACAAATAAGCAAAAATGTCAATAGTCAGCTCTCCTGAGCAAACAGTTTTCATACTAAACAACATCCCAGAAACGGGGGGGGGGGGGGGGGGGGGGGGGGGGGGGGAGGGGAATACCTTAACCATTATGCAAATAAACAAGGGTTTGTACCCTGGAAATGCAACCTCAGGTACCCCAGCATGCTGAACCATAATTAATAGCACTGAAAGCAAGTAGGGAGCAGATTGCTACAAAAGGGCCTGTGGGTGGTGGAATAAAATCTCAAATAGATGCACAGCTCTGAATCTGCATTTTACAAGTGCTGTGGAATTAAGCTTTGGTTACGACTGGGAGCAGGGAATTAGGGCTCCTGAAGTCCTCGCTTGTTGTATATAAAATGTCTTTATGCCTTGGGTCGCCTCATCTAGAAAGGAAGGATGGGAATAATTTTCTTTCTCACAAAAAAATTGTAAATTTTCTAATATTTGTAAAATACTTACAGATGCTGAGAGGAAAGGTGTTTTCAAGGGCGGGTGGTGCTGTGGAATTACTTGCTTAGGTGCCTGCAACCATCATACATGTGTCCATCTCAGAACCTGGGTTTTTTATCCCTTACACTCACTAAAAGAATTTAAAATCTTCTCGAGTCAGCTTTAGAGATGAGGAACGGGTGCTGCTGTAGTCAACCTGTCTGACTAGAATACATAACGCTCACGCTCGCCACAGCTGGGGAGTAGGGCAGCAGCACTCGCCCAAAGTGGGGCTCATCCAAATCCTGGAACAGGTTTGGGGGAAGCCACGAAGCTGATTATCATGCTGGGGTTTTTATTAGCTTCATGAGACAATTTTATTAGTTTGCATAAAATACACTTCTGGCCCATGGATGCGAGAAACAGATTTTGTGTTACTGCATTCAGCAAAGGGAAATGTATTTTCACACACACACCGTTCTCTGACACACCGGCTATTTGCCTTAGCGGCTGCTCCATCCACCTCTCCCAGGAGGCTGCATCTGCCTCCCCGTCACCAGGGCCGCACGAAGAGCTAACCGCTGCCTTAAACATCTGCCCAATCTGCAGATGAACCTGCTGGGTGCTTGCCAGGACAAAATTCAGCTGGTGCCTGCAGCAAGGCCTATCAGTATTTCAGGCAGGTAGTTCCACAGAAAATTTACAGCGCAATTCTTTTCATCCCTTCATCAGACTGAATTATAAAACGACCACTCCAAAGGCTATGCTAAAATTGCAGCGACGATGCCACCGACACCCGTAGGCAGTCGCCTGCCTCACCCACCCTTGCAGATGTACTTGCCAGCCTGCACGCTGGCACGCTTCTGCCAGCCGGGTTTCAAACGGCTCAAGCGATGTTTCTGCCACCAGAAATTGCTATCTTAAGCTCCGCACTACTCTCCCAAATGGCAGACAGGGGAAGATTAGAGGGTGGCATCCTGCAGAGCGCTAATTATCAGCACAGCTCCCAAAAAAAGGGCTCGACTAACAGGCTGGCTCTAAGGAAGCAGAAAACACCTGCACGTTTCCATTCAGCTACCACGAGAGGATCTCTGCAATAACCTTCATCTCCTCCCACAGTTTTCTCATTAAAAAAGGATGAGGAAGAACCTGTGAGCAAAATTCACATACAGAAAATTTTCCAAAGTCTGGGGTTTATTTTTCTTTTCTTTTCCTTTTTACACAACAAACGCCGATTGTTTAGCAAGTGGGTGAGAGCAGGCAGCAATTTTCCTTTTTCTCAGGAAAACTGAGCTAAGTTTTGTTGCTCCTCTCCTCAATTTGAACTAAAGTTATAAAAATTGACAGGTGGTTTTGCTACTTTTTTTAAAACCTGACAAAATCTTCAGCATGCGCTGGCAGAGTGCGTGTGAAGTCCTTTTCCTCTGCACAAAATATATAACTAATAAAATATCAGGATTACTGTGATAAAAAGAAAACCTTTTATATTTGTTTTCCTTTTTTTTTTTAAGTACTGAAAAGAGCAGGTTTGCTATTCTTTTAAGAACAATTGTGGGTTTCATGCTCTGTGACAAGCCGCATGCAAGTACCTACAGGCTTTCTGGTGCCTGCTCTTGAGGGTTATTTCGATGACTCCGCTTCGCTGCCGAAGGATTTTTAACTCTGCCAGCCTACAGACCTACAGAATAATAAGAAAACCCAGGGTGAGAATTTCTTAACTCCTTCACCCCTTCCCTCATTGCTCGCTGACAGAGGTGGGGATAACTCGACGTGCCTGACTGTCCACAAAGAAACGAAGATCTACGATGGCTCCCGCTGTTGGCAAAGCAGTAAGTGGTGCCTGGAGGCGTCTGACAGCAATAGAAATGCACGAGTTTGTACGTGAATCTTCCAAGAAACAGCCTGTGCCACAAGCTTTGGCGCTGGGAACACGGGACTGCTCAACACACAGCAGTGAAGAGTGAGACAGAAGCTTGAAGCATCACCAGGTTAATTTCTTTAGTGTTCACACTATCCCTTGTTACCGCATTTTCTTGGTATTCCCGTGCCCCTATTGCAGGCCAGATTATTTTTCCTCCCCAGACAGGACAGCCGCCTTGGCTTCTGCGGAGTTGCCCTGCAACTTTGAGGAGAACTTGCATCCCTGCAGAAACAAGGTTTTTCTTGGTGTTTCTTCAAAGGAATAATAGGGCCTACCAATATGCTCAGCCTGAGAAAAGCGCTAAGATCATAAAGCAGAGTGGTATTGGCGGCAATAGCTTCCTATCCGCTATGAAGCTTCCCATGGCTCAAACGGGTAATTATCTCCATGTTGTGCTGACAGGTTCCCATCTGTTTAGGGCTGAACATTGCATCTTAAAAAGCAGCAGAAAGGAAGAGCACCAGTTACACTCTGACAGGTTCGCTCAGCTCTTAGAAAACCAGGGGAACTTGATTTGAGATGCTAATGAATTCTTACTAATCCACTTCTCTTTTTGTGCTGGTCTCTATTTCTCTGCAAAACTGGAAGATGCAGAAAGGCTGAAGACAGGAAAAATACAAGGAATATTTATAAGGAAGGAGCAGACTGGAAAACCTAGAGGCCAGACCCTCAGCTAGGATTTGGCAACCGCAGAGGAACGCCTCTGATGTGAGGTAAACCGTTCATACCTGATGATGGATGAACAACATACACAGGGCGCAAAGCTGTACCGCCTTTGTGTCCACCTCATCCACCCTCTTCCTTGCCTTGCCTCTTTCAGTCTTACATTTTCTCCATCCAAACATTCAGTACCATCATCCAAGGCAGGAAGCAAGAGCTAGGACTCTGGATTCTGCCTCCGGTATCTTCCAAACCACCTTGAGGAAGTCCCTCAGCTCCCCCTGCTTCTGCGTGTTTAGATAAGGCTTACCTCCTCCACAGGCACGTTACACAGCTCTGTGATTTCATGCACGCAAAGCCTTTTGAGATCCCTGGTTGAAAGGCACGGTGGAAGGGCAGAGCGTTGCAATTGGTCTCAGCCACGACCACTGTCCAAAATGACACAGAGAAGGCAAGGAGAAAATGGCAAATCCTAGCATTAAATCTGCTTCTGCCCCACATGCCCCAAACCAAGACAATTATGAGCCTAAGAGGAAGGAGGACATCTGGAAACTCTGTGTATTAGCAAAGATCCTGCCATGGTTTTCTGCAGTCATCAACAGGATGCCACTTTGTTTTGATAGTGCAGCAAGGACATGGATGATGCAGCGTCACAGAACTGCAGTGAGGATCAGAGCAGCCAGGCCATGGATTAACCTTGGTCCTTTGGTGCATGGAATGTATTAAGTGATTATTTCTTATTTTTTTCCCTGTTTACCTATTTTTTGTTAAATTTTCCATTATCTTTTTTTAATTCCTCCAGCTGCGTCTCATCCATATCGCTCCACAGTTCCGCAAGCAAACTAACATGAAAATTGGACTTTGCGTTATCAAAATTCTGATCAGCTTCTCAGCAGATCAAACCGTTTCCGAGGTCTGGGCCAGGATGTTGGATGTATAGATTCCTACCCCTTCTGAGCCCTGTGCCATTCATCAGCCCTTCCACACTGCCAGCAGTCCTTAAATAGAAATGCCAGCCAAGGAGGGCACAGCGATTTTATCCTGAGAATTCATTAAGAAGGATGATACAAAACAGTGCCTTAGTTCGCTCCGTATCCTTGCACGGTGCATAGCAGAGCCTGTGCTGGAGGAGTCAACAATCCCCCACTAATTGTATACTTTTACCATTTTGTAACAAGCCTTAAACTGCTTTCTTCAAGTATAAATGTAAGGCTGCATCTAAAAGCTCCTTAATAACATTTCAGAGTTTCAATGAAACCTCGGCAGAGAATAAACATTTCGCAAATGAGGAAAAATTTGATTTAAATAGAGTAAGTACTGAAGAAATTTTACTGCCTAAGACTGCATATGAAGTGACACGAAACTTGGAAGCATTATGTCTTTCTTCTGCGGTTTATTATTACCATTATTATTTCCATTTTGTAATGTTTATAGCGCACTAGATGCTGTTCTTATTAGCGCTGGTCCTAGTGGTGCAATTCTTCCAGCATTCTCTTTTGCCTCCCACCACATTTGGTGTTTTCTTTTAATGCCCCCACTCAACTCAAGAAACCGCAAAAGAATGCCAGCTTTCCGCCTGTTGCTCAATAGCTTTTGAGTTATTTACATCTAGCCCTTGTGATGGTAGGGAATGTCTGAAGACACGAAGAATGCATATTCTAAAACAAAGGTAAAAGGAACACCTTAAAGTAGTAACGTGTAAGGCCAAGTTTTGGGAAGCTGAACACACTGGCTTGGCACACACCTCCTGCCCCGAGTCGAAAATGCAAAAGGCTCGCTTGAGCTGGACGGAGGGGAGCGAGACACAACCCTTCCCCTGCAAAAACAGATGCAATTTGTCCAGGCATGACAGAGTGCAGAGCCCCTTCCCTGACCCTGGAATCATTTCGGCTGGAAGAGGCCTCCAGGGGCTTCTCCAGTTCCCCACCCGGATGCACAAAAGCTTCCTCACTTTTCTGTTAAGGTATCCCTATCTAACCGCTCTTATTTCCCATTTGCACCTAGCTCTACATTTAAATATAGGTGCTGCTCCTATTGCAGGGCTCTCCCATGGTTTTCCTGAAAATCATGCATGTGATTAATGAAATAATGACTGAAAACTCTGCTGGTTTAATAGCATGAAAGATTGAGATCTTGCCTACATGGCCGTTGCAGAGGAATTTAATGACATGCTGAAACACGGCTTCAGCGTGTTTACGGCTACCTCCTAGCTTCCTATGGGGTTTAGATGCCTAACGTGCTTGGGCTCTTTGGAAAAACCTCACTGGCAACTGTCTGCCGTCTAAACCCTAGGTATCTGAAAAGCTGACTCCATCGCAGTCCTGCTCTTGTTGTTTAAGTGTTGACACCGTTTCTGCCACTGACAGCAGCAGAGCACCAGAGACACAACGGGTATTTTTACCAGAATTACATAATGTTGCTCACACATTGGGTGTAGGCAGGGCAAAGATAAATTCGGTACACAAGACAAGGCCACTCATGCATAGAATAAGCAGTTAGCACTCTAGCAGAACCATCACCATAGCTTATAACAACTCAATTGTACTTTTTTCCTTATTAGCCTTCATCCTGTCATCTCAAAACAGTTTACAAACATTGACTAGATTACAGAGCCTCAAATGAAAAAAACCCAAACCTGTGACTCATTCAACCAATTTAAAACAAACACAAGATAATACTTTTACCCCACAATGCAATTAAATTGCAGAACTCTGTGCCACTGTTGCCATCTTTAATTATGCCAATCATTATGTAGTTGGATGTATTTGTTTAGGTCCACCACTGCATATTAAACAGGTGAGTCTGGATGTAGCTTCGCAAAACCCCTGTCAGGCTCCAGAAAGCTGTCCCAGAGGAAGGATACTCAATTTCTGCCCCATTTTATTGTATTCTTCCCCCAAGCAACGGTATCTGGTAACTACTAGAAACATTGACATTGGCGTACATGAACAAGTCCGGCAGTCTGGAATCCTTTACTCTGGCATTCCTGAAATGCAACTCTCTTGTGGTGAAACACAGAGGTGCAAACCAGCAAAACGTGATGGGGATGAGGAGAACGATACCTTTCTGCGTGCGAGAGAATTGCTGAAGGATTTACAGAGGCAGAATGCAATTGAATGAAGAGATATTCAGCCAGGCGCTGCTAGCTGTCTGCCAGCTGGAAAAAGAAAGAGGGGCAACATAAGTCTTTAGGCTCTGTCCAGCTGGTGCTGCCTAGTTGCATAGCCAGACTACGCAGAAATGCCTTGGAGGCATGTTATTTTTGCATGCTTGTCTAATTTACCTTTTCAGCAAAAATACTGCAATCGTGGTTACATTGTCACGGCATTCCCGCTCTCCTTGCCATGAATTTAACCAGCAGTTATCAGACAATGCCATATCATTGTATTTGGAATTGATTTTTGTTTTGTTTCTATTTCGGTTTCGCTAAGGAAAGTTCTTCCTTCAATAAAGTTCCAGAAAAAAACCCTAAACAACTGCCTGTGAAAAAATAACCTACTGGGGAAAAGTCCTTTAAACCAGCTGCAGCCCTCTGCTGCCATCGTATGGGAAGTGCTTTCGGAGCCGCAAGAAAAGCTCTCCCGAGAGGTTCAGTTAATATCCCCAAGAGAACTAGTTATTTATAGTCAGCTACTTCGGGAGCAGGATTTGTAAAAAGAAGCAGTTATTTTAGAAACCAGTTTGTTAGCGAATACGAACTGTCCGCTGCTCTAACAAGGAACGGCAGCTTGCCGTGGTCTTCCTGAGATCGCGGCACCGCGGAACAATACTATTTTACAGGATAATGCAATAGCGTGTAACGGCTGCACAGCAATTAGTAACTACTTGTTGTAGCACAGCCTCCGCTAACAATGTCTGCAGCTGGTATCGCGCCACATTTTTGTTTCACAACGCTACAGCTTTGCTCCGAGACATATGTTATGGCACGCTGACTTAGTGTCGTGCCATCTCTCCACTGCAGCGTAAATAATTTGTATGCAGGCTTCACGGCCCTGTGTAAGCTCGTCCCGCAGCACCGCGGTGCAAGAGCGGTGCGGCGAAGTTCTCCGCTGACGTTGGCAAGGCCGGGGCCTGGCACCGTTGCTCAGGGTCATGTTTTCCCCTGATAACGGGGCTTGGTGGCCCCGGTCTCACGGGAACAAGCCTGCAGGACGTGGGGGCTGTGCTAGAAGGCGGGCCGGTGGTGCACCGAGATCTGGTCGTGACAACAACCTACGGACACGGCCTACAGCTCCATAGGTGCCCTGACACTCGCAACCCGGAGCGATGCTCCCTGTGGTACCCCGGGATGCGGGCACACAGGCCCCGCCGCCCCTCGTGCTCCCGCACCAGCCACCCGCCCCACGGCAACCCCGCTCCGAGGACACCAAACCGGCCGCGGGAGCCCCGACATCCCACCTCGGCGGGAGGCGGGCGCCGGCCCCCCCTGCCCCGGCACCAGGGCCGCGCAGCCGCCTCCCGCCCTCCGCGCCGGAGCCCCGCTCTGAAATGGAGGCCCGGCGGCGGCCGCCGCTCTTAATTATTCATGAGGGGGTGGGGCCACGCCGGGCTCGTGGCAGGAGGGGACGCGCTGTCCGCCCGGGCGGACGTTACGGGAAGGGGCGGTGTCTAATTTAATATTCAACAGGAGGGCGGGGACAGGAGGGCGGGAAAGCTGTGCGCGAGGCCCTTCCTTCCCGCCCACCCCCGCCCGCGCTGAAAGGAGCAGCGGGCGAAAAGGCGGGAAAATAATTATTACAAACCAACTAGCACAAACCCCACGGAGCGGGGCGGAATTATTAATAATACTAATAAATCACTACAGGAATAAACCGCTTCTGTTGCCTGTAGTAATGTCTTCCCTCCAACACGTACGTGACCGGCATCACCCGCCTTGACAACCACCGCCCTGAAACCGAACTGTTTTTTCCCCTGTTTGCAAACATTTCCGCTCCTGAGTAAAATACGCAAACACCGGTGTCCCTGCCTGTGTGCACCTGTCTACATTACTATGCCCAGACCCCCCTTTTAACCCCAGTAAGTAGTGACGTTTGACTGAAACCATGCTTTAAAAAAATTAAATAATAATAATTTTAAAATGTATTGGTTTTTTCCCCTCAGGGCCACGGGATGCGGTGCTCACTGGAGGCAGTGGGGTCTGCTTGCCCCACACGCCCCCATTCCTCTGCCACTTCCCTCAGGGGCGGCCTGACGGGCAGCCTGGCCGGGGGGGTGTTTGCAGGGAGGGAATTTTCCTGAGGTAAAAAAGAGCTCATACGGTGTTGTCTGTAAGCAGGCATCGACTGTGAGACTTTCTCTATTACCTGTGTGTAGGTTTGGGGGCGCAGGTCCCCGTTTTCAGCTCCCTAGCCTGAATTTTGGTGGGCTGTGGGGGAGAGGGGCCGTGGAGGGCAGAGGAGAACGCGGCCTAGCCGGTCGTTTGGCCTAAAGGTCTGCGATAGCCCGGCTAAATCCGACGCAAAAGCGCAGGTAAAAGGCCAAATATAACCCACTCCCTCAAACACTGCAGTCTGAGGAGCAAATCCAGCCTGGGCTGAGGAAAAAAAGCAAGTGCTGGCGTTGCCCCTCTGACCGGGCCCGAAGGGACGAGCCCGAACCGTCCCTCCCTCACAACAGAAAAACCCAGTCGCCATCAGCAGTGGGATCAGGAGTCCCCGAAATTTGCTTTCTACTCGCGGTTATTCACCGATTTAGATGCTTATGGGGCTGGTTTGCACTACCAATCTGATGTAGAGCCTTTAGCATAAATAAAAACATGGGTTTTGTTAACTTCTTGGTGTAGCCCAGGGGCTATGGAGTACTAACATAACTCCACGGCTGCGCTCGGTGCTCTAAGGTTTGTCATCCCACACTTGAACTCATACGTTTTTATTTGCGCTGACAAGGAAAAAGAGAAAATTGAAAAGACAAAAAAAAGGAAAAAAAAACCCTGTCGAGTTAATATTTGAAGTGATTTGTTTTATGCTCTTTGTGAGGAGGCCAGGAAACGGATATGTTCCAAACCAATCTCCAAAGTAAACAACCTTTTGCAATAAATGTTTGCCAAATGCTAACACAGGGCTGGGAGAAATATCAGGACAAAAGCGCATCCATTAGCAGGAGTTTAGCGACTGCTTAAGGACAAGAAACATTCTAGAGTGGGTTGAAAGTTGATGCTTTCTGCCTTGTAAACAAATTAGGTTATAGCAACAAATAAGATGACCCTTCTTGGCTAATATTATGAGCTTAGCTTGTTAAATATTTAACATTTACCTTTCAATTTTCCAGTCTGGATTAAGCAGTTCTCTAAACAACTGGTATCCCAGCAGCAGATGGAGATGCACAGACCATTGCCCCGCTCTGGCTGAACTCCCTAAGAAATAAAAAACACGTTAAGTCAAAGAGGAAGCAAATGGGAGCTTTCAGTAAAGTCTCTAAGTTTTGGCTTTGAAACTCGCTGCTTGTACTCGTTTTTATTTACATTAATTTTATCTAGCTCTGCTCTAAATTAAAATACTGGTAGTCAATTCAACTTCAATCAAGTTGAATAGAAACAGACTGGAATTGGCTGAGTACTTCTGAAAACCTCCCTGTGGTGAAGTATTTTTTTTCTTCCATATAACACAATTGCAGACCCAAGGTAAGATTTTCAAAAAACACTTAAAGATGCCATAAATCCTTGCAGTACAGTCCTGCTAAAGACAGTAAGGGGAGTGAGGAAGGAAAAGAAAGTATCATAGGACTGCAACTTTATTTCTAAAGTATGAATCAGAAATACGTATCAGATTTAGCCTGTCTTGAACAAAGTTTAGTGGTGCCCTGTTTATAAACGGGAGTGGAGCTGCTGTGTATATTGTACGTCAGGAATTTAAGCTGTCTTGAATCCACAGTTGTGTGTATAAAATTTCCACTGACTTCAGACTTTGCTTTTAGAAGATAAACATTTTTTCATACAACTGTGTGTTTATCTATAGGTGGTTTCTTGATTGTTCTTAAAGGTGTTACCTCAATTTTCTGTCTCTTGCCTGAGCAGCGTAAAAGCCTTATGAAACACTAATTTTAGGAGCAGTTATATTTGCTCATGAGCCTTGTGAAAGTTCAAGCTCTAAGCTTCTTTAGCTAGCTAGAATTATACCATACCTAAATTAAAAACGCTTCCCGTGAAGTATAACTTCCTTAAATGTACAATGCAAACTCTATCCAGCACACAAGCACAAGTCAGCCAAACCCATTTGTAACACTTTTAATGAAATGCCCCATATTCTTTCAGTTGTCAGTACAAACAGTGCTTCCATTGTGGATGTGGTAATTTTGCTCAGTGGCATACTAGAGAGGTCTGGCTTGCGTGCTTTCGTAATAAATATGAAGGATGTTTGGAACTTGTTTTCTGTAATTTTTGTAAATTTTTAATCTTTGAAACAATGAGGTCTATTCTCTGAGTGTATTTCCCACTGATGGTAACTGGGATGTTGCCCTGCAGCTTGGACGGGTTCCAGTTATGTTACTACCAGCGCTGCCAGCTCTTGTAATTATGCTGCAGCACTCATTCTCTTTGGCAATTTCCCTGAAGCCTCAGCTGCTGGAATCAAGAAATAGTGTGAAAAATCTCAGTTAAAAAAACCCCCAACTCTCATTGTTGCCTGACAATGTGAAGTGTACCTATTCTAGAGACTCAGAAACCAGAAGGCAAATCAAAAGAACGTATTTCTTGATCTTTTTAAAACGCACTACTTTTCAGACCCTCATGATTTTGGGAAAGCCTGGGTCACTGAATTTTTTCACATAGCAATACTGTATCATTTCTTTGTATATCACACATATAGTCATTACATGAAATTAAGCCATGTATCAACTTAAATGCGGCAGGAAAAAATGGTTTGAAGCATCACTTTGTTACGTTTAATCTTTTTTTTTGGCCATAAGCAAGCACGCGTATAAGTAGGTACCACTCTAAAGGAATTAAGAAACATGACAATCATTTCAATAACATCCCTATAACTTTTCCGTATTCTGTTGAATAATTAGTGTAACAAGGTAAAAGAATGTTGTTAGTTACTGTAGCTTGTACCACCACATATACTTCCTCGAGAGTTTGCTTTTAGAACTATTTTCCTAACTTTCTGATGTCCCACTCATATGATGTCCCTCAGTGCTTTTGTCTTTTCCTCCTCTAAGATCAGCTGAATACTCCATTCTCTGAGACATGGAATTAGAAAATTATTTAGTAAATCGCATGTCATTGCACTAAATTAAAACAAAAATTCATCCCATGCATATGACAAGATTTTCACACTCCACCACTGTGTCTACTATGGAGTAGTTTCCTCTTAGCCTAGTTTTGGGTGTAGTATTTTCCTCCTCGGAAAATAGGACTTTCATTTTTTTTTTCTCCAGATTAAATTTATGGGACTCACAGAACAATGACATCCACTGCAAGGGCCAGCTACACCGTGATTCCTAACCAGAAATACAGACGCAGTAACCGTCGCTCCAGGCAGTGCTGCAACATCTTGGGCACAGATTCCCCATCTCTGTCGACACTTGGATATTTTCAGACACTTCCGTTAGAGATCTTTCAAATGGTATTGAATTATCTTTCAGGTGAGAATCTGATAAGAAAGGTATTACTGCCAATATCTGAAAATTCCCACAAAAGCTTTCCATTTAGAAAAAGCCATTATTATTTAAAACGTTTTACCTTTTTGCTAGCAGAAGTCATTTCATGTGACTTATTCTCTGAATTTTCAGCTTTTATGCATGAAGAAGCAAATAACCAAAATTTAAACTATAATTACAAACTATTTTAAATTGGGTTTGCCTATTATGTGTGAAAAGTATTCCTTAGATCTATCCATTTCTAATTATTACAGTTTGTTGGCAAAGGAGATAAACAGTAATCAAATTTTGTTTTATTAATAAATCTTAGTTCTCGGCCTATTTTTGAAGTAAGATAAAGTTATTGACTACTGATCAGCATTTTTCTTGCAGTAAAGACTTACAAGTATACTGGGTTTTGCTTTTTCAGTGAAGGATATCAGCATGCTGAGCATGGTGTCAAAAACCATAAGCAACCACCTTATTAATTACATCTCAACCCCATCAGGAAGCCGAAGGCTCTTACTGCAAGACTTTCATAACCTTGAGCTATCTGGCAAGAGAGATGGATCCTATATTTTAGAGCACTACAAATCTCTAGGTGATCCTTTAATGCAAATGGTAACAATTAGAGGAGAACCAAACTCGGTTAAAGGGTTTCTTCTGTTATATGCATTGATCGGTAAAATGCTGAGGATATGGCCCAAATCATTTGCACAGCTCCCTTTGAAAGTGAAGTTCCTCTCCACGCCAAAAAGCCCACTCAAATGCCATTAACTGGCAGGGGGAGGTGCGAGGAATTACCTAAAATGATTCCAAACCCTCTTAGTTATGGAAAAAAATAATGTATGTTCTGCCTCCTCTATGTTTATTTTTTCCTATGAAGTGGCAAGCAGGGCTTGGGCAGAGGATCAGTTCTCAGTAGTAGGTGTTTCCAAATTTAGTTTGTTTGGACACCACCACTGGAAACTGCAGCAGAAACCAAGACTCCCAGGCCCCACACTAGCTGAAGGAATTTGGCTGCTCAGACTGCCTTCATGTATCACTTTGGAGCAGCTCGCATTCCTCAGTCTGGGAAATGCAGCCGCAGTACTTAAACCCAGCCTAATTCTGAAGTGACCAGCAACAGTTGCCATCAGAAAGACTGCTTGGTAGTCTACTTGAGATGTATTGCAGATCACATTCCGCTTCTTAGAAAAGAAGTATGCTCGTCACAAAAATGTTATCACAGTTGTCAGTGACCAGCATTCTCCTTGGCAGCTTTGTATCAGAGTTCAAAGACTGAAATGGGCATGAAGAACACATTTTCCTCTCGCTCTTAGCTTAAGGGCAATGTGAAAATGTCTGCACTTTTGCTGTCATGGTATACTGTGTGCTAACCAAACCTTTTCTGGGTGAAAAGATTCACTTGTTCTTTTTTTCAGCTGCTCAGACCTCTTTTGGCATAGCATAATAGAAATCTAGATCAAAATAACATGAGTTCAATGGTAATAGGGAGTGCCGTACAGCCTCAAATTCAAAATTGTTTGGCTTTTAACTTTTCTGCTGATTTTTAAAACACATTGATTCTAACTCGTTCAGCCTCTCACTCAGAAATGAAGCATTCCTTCTTATGTGTCTCGAACACTGAAAATTTTCTTCACCCACCCACTATCAGTGTTCTTCTATCAGAGAAGCAAATTAAATTTAATCCTAATTTGATCCACATCAATTTATTGTTACCTAGCTGATTAAAAAAAGTTGTTTATTTGACAGAGAAATAAAATGGTGCCATGGTTAGATAGAGAATTATAAGTATGGTTTGAACTTAAGACATTAAATAAAGGCAAGCACAAGGTAAAGGAACGCTGTTAAAGTAATTTAGACTAAAGACCTCCTATTGTAAGCAAACCGTGTAGGTTTTGTGGTATCTTAAAATAATCTTAGAGTTTTATTTTTAAAATGAAGCCTGAAACCCTACGATTCTTTAACAACAACAACAAAAAATCAAAATTAGTTTGGGCTTTGTAGTAACCACAGACAAAATGGCAACTTGTTATTTAAATGTAGGCATGAA
The DNA here is from genome assembly GCF_030936135.1 of Gavia stellata. Lineage (NCBI taxonomy): Eukaryota > Metazoa > Chordata > Aves > Gaviiformes > Gaviidae > Gavia > Gavia stellata. The sequence goes on from NC_082621.1 coordinate 1,817,760, forward strand.
CCCGTCGCTATAGTAGGCCTGGTAGTAAAAACATGATATATTCAAAATATAAAGATCATTGGCAATATCTGTGTCATCAGTGGAAGGCTCAAGAGAACGTTTTTGTTAAGAGGTCAGTTGCAAAATCAATATTTACTTTACAGCAGGAAAGACTGGACTCAATGGGAAAAATTCATTCCTGTTCAGAGAGCCTGAACAGGGACTACACAGTACATAAATCTCACTTAAACTCAGAGGGGTCTGGCTCCCCTCAAGTCCATGGTAAAATCTTCCAGTACTTGTAATGGGGTCAGAATTTCAGTCATCGTTTAAAATGGACGCGGGTTATAAATGATCATGGCACTGTCCTTCGGCACAGGGGGGATTTTGCTGTACAAAACCAGGAGCAGTACCTTCTGCTCAGCCCTTTTTACTCATCATAATTTTTCCCCACGCTGATGGCTGTATTCTGATGTGCAGCTACACTGTCTGAACAGTTTCCACTATTCTTCAGGGAGTGCTCGCCAAAGTCTAATCTAGTCAACAGAAAATTGACTTGACTGAGCTTTGGACCTTGTCCTAGGCTGATGAATAAATTATGTCTGTCATGTAGGAATGCTAACACACTTCTAAGTAAGGAAAGAGTCAATTTAGAACCACACTAAATGCATAAAGTACTTTTTGACATTGGAGAAGTTACATATTTTTTGGGAGACTGACAATTCGGAAAAAAGTTTCCTTTTTTTTTTTCTGTCTCAGAAAAGTACATGCTTTTCTGTGGGTTCTTGATTAATTAACAAACAGGATATATATATATATTATTCTGGTAGAAGTTTTTGAAGAGCAAGATGTTAACCCATTTTCTATCAGTAGTGTAAAAAAACCCCACTGCTTAACAAACAGCTGTTCCACACTATAATGAACTCCAGACTTTGACATCCTAAACACATACCATTTCAGTCCTGTATAGGAAAATAATTTTACCTCTTAGCTATGTTTTACATTAACACAGTTTAGAATATTTTCTTTTTAGAGCATATGGCTATCTTGAAAAAATTTTGGAAGCTCGGCTTTCCATGATGTAAGGGGAAAACCAGCATTCCCCAGGGTACTGTTAAAAGAGGTGCAACAAGGAACATTTATTTCCAATATTTTTAACAGCTGTAATTCTAAAACCAATACAGTAATTTTAATGGGGCTCCAACTGTGACTAACAGGGACTTTAAAACAACACAATAAACAAGCGATGGCATAGGAAGCCTACATACTGCCTGACAACATTTCTTTAGTAAAAGGTGTCCCCGCTATGAAAGTGTACACTAGAGCGAGCGTGCTTGTGGTGTGAATGCTTAAGCTAATTCAGTAACGTATGTGCCGTGCACGTATGCTCATAGTCGCGTATTTATTCGTTTTGTTTGCAGGGTTGTTGCTTAAAAGATGCACACTTCTATCGCCTACAAAAGATAGGCTAAAGTACATACACAAGATTATCTCCGAAGTAAGTTCACATTCCTTTCACTGGTGTTTGGAATTGTCCCTTGCACTTACAATACCATTTCTAAAGGCAATTGTTAGTGAAATTATGCCTTTTACTGTCCCTTTGCTGGGGTTTATTACTACTGTGTAATGGATTTATTGTCTTGAAATCAGCCTCTTTTAATAACAACAGAAAAGCCTAAGCCAGCATATTGAACACAAGGCTGTTTGTTCTTCTGAGATTTAATATTCCAAGATCAGTGGTTTTCAACTTTTCTTCAGTTTGTGGTCTACTAGAAATATTGCAGTGGAAGAGCACAGCTCTTTACAGAAGTTCTGCTCTCCTGAAAACAGGGTTGCTCTTCTTAGCTTACTTTTGCACACCCGTTTGACCACAGTTTTGAACGTAATGCTAAGCTATAACATGGGTACTACAACTTGTTTCCTTATACAATAAGGGAAGGGAATCCTTCTGAATCTCTCTAATCAGTATTGGTGTACAAGAGTAGCACAGAGAATTTTCAATCACAGGAATTAGCTTATGGTCAGTTAAGATAAATTACTAGTCTTTTGCAATTGCAGGTTTCCTGTTTTAAACTTAATGGTTGTCCAAGTCCTTTGCATTGTTTAGGATTACAGTGCTATGGGGTATTTTTACAGGTACAGTATCTTTACTGAGAGAAGGCAAGTATCACAAATATAAAACAAAATTAAGGTAGTTTTCTAAATGAATCCGTCTTTTTACAAGATGTTCAGAAGTATAAGATGGTTTTGAGTCTTGGGGGGTAGGGAGGAGGGTATTTATTCACACAGTTCTCCGAATTTCCTTTCTGGTTGTTAAAGTTGCTGATTTGACTCTTGAGAATTCCTTGGTCTGGATTTCACTACCAACCAGTCTGGATTTTGATTAGCGATTTATTATCTAAGAAGACATGGGAGAATGGGAGCATTTTATTATACAGCTTCGAATTCACAAATCAAGAGTAGAGATGGTTTAGTTTAAAAGTAAACGGCTATACACATGATATGCCACAATATTTTTGTTAGCTTGTAGTAGCTTAATTAAAAAAAATAATCAGTGTCAAATGAGTTAGTTCAGCAATCCACAGCTTATTTACTGTAATGACTACGGTGATTGCGAATATGCAGTAAAACGCCAAGGGCAGGACCTTTTTAACACTACTTGAGATGTTTGATTGTGAAGTGTTAGAATTGCCACAATGGAGGCTTTACTGGAGAGTAATTTTGTTTTAAAAAAATACAGAAACAAATTCTGTCTTAGAAGAACAGGCATTTTGAGCACATTTTCAATGCATTTAAGTCTTAGAAACTTGTACATACAGGTTCTGTATACATATGCAGCATTAAAGTATTTGATAATACAAAAAAAAAAAGTGATTATCTTTCCGTGGTTAAGAGTTACAGAAAATTATTTGTGCTGGGACGTTTGTCTTTGTAGCAAATACCTTTGTGTACTTTTCCACGTAAGGTTCAAAAATAAGACCTTGGCCCTGAATGTGGAATGCCATTAGCAGCTTTTGATTCGGGGCTGAATTAAGCTTTAAGTACAACCTCTGCCATCATGTACAGCACCGCTGTAGCAGATAATGGTTTCCCTACACTCATCAGGGAGATGCTGTGCAGGCACCACACTCCAGGTATGACACCTTCCCTCTCTGTTCTTCTGAGAAATTGCAGGACAGATTGTATTTATCTAATATGAGAAATGGCATTGTGATCTAAACCTATGACTCAACCTATTCATTTTTACCCGCTTTCTTTTGCAATCTTCAGATCCTAACAGCAGGCTGGGATGAACTAGAGTGTCACCGGGTTTTTAACTTCCTCTGTGAGCTGAGCAATTTACCCCGTAAAGTACAGACAGTTGTCAGCAGCAAACCGGGTAATGATCAAAGCAGACAAAAGTCCTACAAAATCATGGAGAAGTCAGAAAACCGATCTTGATTACTGCAAACAAAATGTGTCTAGAATTGAGAATATTTTAGCTCAGCTACGCCTTGTAGCACCAGTCCTTTCCTGACTCTCATGTACGTTCTGTTAGCTTCAATATTACGCAGAAAGTGGGCATTCTAAAGCAAATACTTGGCCCTCATATAGATGAATACAGCTATTTTTTCTTCACCAAAAGCAAAGATAAGTGCTTTTGTCTTTGACACGTATTCTGTAGTGAAGAGAGTTGTCTTGAGAGGCGTTTAGGTTTTTTTGAATCATTCCATTATCAAACCAATGCATAAAGTTATGTATATATGTAAACAGTAACATATAATTGAATCTTTCCTACTGTACACCAACGCCAGTGAAATCAATGGGAAAGGAACCAACACAGAAATAAAGTGATGCAGTAAGAAGTCAGGTTTAATATTTCTGAAACACAACCCTGACATGGCACATGCCTCTCAAGAAATTCTCACCTTACTCAGCACAGAAACGGGTATTTCTGTGGAACACTTTATACACAGCCATACACATGCTTCCTCCTATTTCCACTTACTGATGCCATCAGAGAGAAAAGATCAGAGTAACCAAAAAACTGAGCTGAGAGCCCCTGAAGACATGCACGAGCTTCTGCAGAAAGGTACCAGAGGGTACATCGACAGATTCTATGGCCTGAATTAGTGCAACGTATCCAAAACAGCCAAACTCAGGAATTAACTGCTGAGAATTTATTTAAATCCCCCTAGATGTGCTTGGGCAGCTTTAAGAAAACCCTTCTTTCTCTTCCTATCAAAAAAAGTAATCATCTGTATTGTGCGAGGCTTAACGGATTTATAATATCTGCATTCTTTTACCCCAGGAAGTGCCCGAAAGCTAGAGCTGCGGATAAGGTTATACTGTCGTAGCGTCTTGTTGAACCACTGGATTCATCGAAGTGATTCTGCATTTTGGTTGACTCGTATTTTAAAGCCCTGGCCCATGGTCAATCAAGCTCGCCTGCTGTATATCATCTTTGGGCCAGTGTCCTCTCTTGATGGCGAGTAGTCTGGGGGGTTGATTTTCAACACTTGTTCCCTGAGAATGGGATTTCCTTGCAGGATGCAGCATTTCTGAAAACCGAGCTTTAGGCAAATAAAATGTAATAGTATTGCCTAGAAAAAAATTGTTCTGCTTAACCAGATCTCACTAACATATAAAATACATAAATGATATATATGTTTGTATATATATACACACACATTCATATATCTATATAAAGTTACAATTCAAGTGAAGAAATTGCACCTCTGTTCTCCCCTGCTTAGGGTAGAGTTAGCTTGAATGCACCCCAAAGAAGCATCTCTTTCCCTGAAGACAAGCATGCTTTCTCGCTTAATTATTAGACCTGAGGTTCTTTAAATCGCCCTTTGATTCATGCTGCCACTACCACTGTCCCTGCTAAAATGACAGATGGAAAAAAAATCTCACTGTCACAAAGACTGAGTTGTGTTACCTGAATTCCCCTCCTCTGACTCTGCTGTAAGGCCCAGTTTAGCACCTTCCTTGTTTAAAAAAAAAAGACTTTGTCACTTAATAGCAGTTGTGATTAATATATTGCTCAGGACATGTGGTTTGGCAGAAAATGATAGAAGGACCAACAGATGAGACCAGTCTGAAAGGTCTAGCAGATGCAATTAAACTGCTGTATGATACAGAAGCTAGAGAATGGACGGCAGATGATGTTATCAGTCTTGTGGATGAGCTGTCAGGTGTGTTTTTGCCTTTATCATTAATCCATAGGATTATATCCTCCAAATCTGGCAATAAGTGTGTTTCAGGCACAGAGGTGCCTTGGGAAACTGACTGCAATATCCCTCACAGTAGCTGTGGCGTAACTGGAAAAGTCATTACGCTTGGAAACCAGGCAGTAGCTGGGGATGAGAGAAGCCCAGCGCTGCTTACAAATTCAGGCTGTCCTTCCCCATTGTGAAATATTTTAAGAACCCACACAGACCTTTAAAATTCAAGTCTTGTCTAGCTGTTATTAAGGAAACATTGTCCAAACTGTGTAAGCTGAAAACATAATGTTTGTTCAAGTCAAAATTCTACTGAACAATGTTAACAGCTACATTGAAAGTTACTTTTGGGTGAGATTAAATCACAGAAGCTAACTCTAACTGTATTGCTGGTAGGAATTGCTTATACAACTTCATTGCCGCAATCGTATTCCAGGGGGTATCCCCTCACAAATTGCAGTTAGCTATCAAAGCCAACAATTCATAAATTCACATCTTCCAGAATAGTTTTTGTTGCACTCCTTTCTCTTTGTTCAAAGATCACTAAAATTCTCTATTTTATTACAAAGCTGTTCCCCGGGAGTGGCTCATGGAGAACAATGCTCGGCTTCTTATTCTGAGCGGAAACAACATTTGCTTCACTTTCATGGCCAGTAAAGCTGTGAACGGGAGAGCTGTCGAGTTAGCCAGGCTCATGGTCTTCCTGGCTTTGGTGAGTACTACTGAGTGGAGCAGGCTTGGGCCTTGTGTCTCTTTACCCCCAGATTTGCTTTCTCAGACTTGAAAGCTGTTTCCTCACCTACTCCTACAAACCAGGAGTAAGTCCAGCAAGAGGCTTGGTACCCTTCCACCCACTGGTCCTTGTCCAGCACATCTCTGCAAGGCAGCAAGCCTGTCCTCGAGGAGAAGTGCCGCTAACAAAAGGTCGAGAAGTTCCTCCGTTAGCATGCCTACAACAAGAACAACCTCTATGTCCTCATAACAAACCCTCATTTTCCAGGCCATGGCTGCAACCGATCCACTCATTCATTAGAATCAATAGTTAATTCTGAGATTTAATCTCGCCTTTTATAGTGTCGTACTCATCATAAAAGGCGTATTTCTAATATTTCCTGTGTATCTCAGGTCTGTGAGAAGGACCTGTACTGCATGGACTGGGCAGTAAAAATGATGCAGAAGGTCTGCAAAGTTTTCAGCACTCCGGGGAAGAGAAACAACTTCCTGCAGTGTGTGGAGAATGCCTTTGCTCACATGGTCATGGACATGCTACAGACGGTGCTGTCCGGTAAGCCTGCGGGTCCGCGAGCCAGGACGAGCTCTTTAGTCAGGAGCTAGCACTGAGCGAGGCAACGCAGTTAGCGCGGCATCCCAGCCCGTCCGCCTTCCCTCCCTCACCGGGCAGAGGTTTTTTGATAACGTAAAATAATCAATCAAGTGGCATAATTGGGAGAGACATTTATTTCAACCACTCTCTCTTGTCTAAGAGATTCCTAGTGCCCTGGATGGTGAAACCGAGAGTCTTTTAAAGCACATCCCACCAGAGCACTGGGCCCGAGGTCCTTTTGGGCTGCGTCTAAACACCGGCTCTGAGCAGCTGCCAGCCAGCCTGTTCATCTCCACAAGCTGCAGTTGCTCCCTGTCCACAGCTTGTCAGCCCTGATAAAACCTCGAGACTGATTACGATGGCAAGCTGTAAAGATGAACGGCCTGCTCAGTTAGGACAGATTTTTGTCTTAACGCACAATTGTTCTTGTCCGTCTTTGGACAAGCTGGTGAAGGAATTTTGGAGAGAGTCTCCTGTGTTGTTTCACAGCTGTCCTGCCATCAGGTGCAGTAGCTGATGCCTCATAAATCTAAGTGGAGGTTGCTGATTCAGCCTCTGCTGAAAACACTGAAGGAGTAAGACTGATCTTCAAAGAAGTTGTTTAGTTTCACTAATCATTTTAAGATGTTTTTCTTTGCCCCGGTAGGGGATCGTGATGAAGAGGACAGCAGCTTTTTGAATTTGTTTCACCTTGTAAATGCACAAGCGAACTTCCATAAAGAAATCCTGTACCTGACCATGAGAAGCAACAGCAACACCCCTTGATGCGCTGAATTTTACAGACCCTTGCTCTACTCCTGCTGGATATTTTTTTTTTTAAACATTTGCAAAGCAGCATCCAATTATTTCTTAAATTTCCATTCCAGTAAGAGCCAGAGTGGCAGTGGGAGAAGCTGGTGACGTATATGTCAGACCAGCTGAATGAGCTCATGGAATGTATTGGGGGACCTCTAAGTGTTCACAGCAGAGTTCTGCGCGTTTTGCTCCTCCGAGGCTGCATTAAGACACGCTGAGGAAGCGGGCTGGGGGCCTCCGGTTTGGGAACACAAACTGCATTCTTTTCCCACTGTGTCTGTTTGCATACACAATAAAAATGACATGGTTTTCATATTTGATGTGCATACACAAATTGAAGAATGTTATCTTACTTCAGAACCAAAAACATTTTGATCTTTTAATTTTGTTTTCTCTTGGGAATCGGAGGAGAACAAGACAGATATAATTAGAGAAGCACAGCGACATTTTTCCAGTTTGCCAGGGTCTCTCCCGCTAACCCTCACATTCTGCGACAGAAGTGCTCCATAGATTGTACATTCAGGTTTAGCAGAAAGAGGCGATTCCTGAGAGCAATTTAACTGCTTTGATCAAGCAAGGCAATTTTTTCCCCCCCAAACTAGAGGTGCCTTTTAACCATCAAGCAGGAGAAACTTCAACCCCCTCTCCCTGCCCAGTGTAATAACTGACCTGTTGAAGTGGATTTGCCTTTATAGGACTTAGCTAAGTTGAAGACACGCGTTCAACACAGAGAGGCTAAGCTCCTGTTTCATTACAGTATGTAAGTGTTTGCTACTTATAAAAGGTTTTGATTTTCTGCTACATTGCCTTCAAAACAAAAATATGTAATGAATAATAAAAAGCACTTACGTTACTGTGCGTTGTTTACAACACGGCTGTTTTCTTCATGTTATTCTATAGCCACCTTCTCCACCTGAATCACTTTCCAAATGCTTCAGTGTTCCTTCAGACCCAGATTTGAGCTGCAGGGACCCACGTTTAGCTTTGAAAGCCAGACTTCAGCTGCTGGGAACAGCTAAATGGTCCCGATTTATCTCAGCTGCCCCCACTTGATTCCATCAGCAATGAGCTGACAACAGCTCTGTAATGATCTGCTTGGAAGTTTGCACGTTAGAAATCCTCGCGACATTTGTTGAATGTACAATTACAGGCAGGATTTGACTACATGAAGGAGTGGATACGGGATATAAATTTGCTGAGGATCTTTGCAGCGTGCCGGTAGATGGCAGAGGTGAAATCTTCCCTGAGAGGAACATCTGCGATCAATTGCTTCTGACAGCCCTTTTTTCTTGCTGTTTGAATGTTTAAGAGGACGCTGCAATACTACAACTGTGCTGCAACGACCTATTATTTCTGAAGTAAGCAAAATGCGAGACTCTTTGATATCTAGTCAGTGAACTGAATGCCTCCAAACTGATCACTAATGAACTCAAAATACAAGGAGAAAACAGGCTGGCGGCGCGTACAGTGACAGGGAGCTGCAGCCAAGAAGCTGCTGAGGCGGAATGTTACAGCCTGGCTCATTAGCCGTTCCCTCCCTTTACACGCGGGAATCGCTACCAATAAATGATCTCAATAGGTGGAATCCAGAGTAACGGAGTGGAGTCGTGAACCACCGCACCTCCTCGGTCCGTTGTGTTTCTGCTGTGTGACGCTGCTTCGCCGCGCTGCGACGCAAAGCACCACGGGGCTGGCGCGGCTTCTCTGCCAGCGCCTGTCTCATCTCCCAGCACCCAGGACACAGCAGCAATAAATTACAGCCCATCACAAGGGATGCCATTGTGCGAGCGCAGCGATACAGGAAAAGTAAGTTCTTTGATTCACTGGCAGCAGTCGACAAAGACGAAATGTCAGCCCTGCCGGTGTTAGCTCACTCTCGCAGCCAGTCCTCCGGGAATGCGAGTTTTATGCGGCTGCCAAGTGCGAAATATTGATGGCGTTATTAATTATTATTAACCACTCTTTTCCTTACGTACATAATAGCTCAGCAAGTGTTTGGTGTTAGTTTTTTCAGCGTTCATACATAGGCCAGCATTTCCACCAGACATGGACTTTCCTCCCCAAAGGATCAAAGCTCAAGCCCACCGAAGCGGTACCACCCAAACCACTTTTGTTTGAACTGGATGCAGCCTCCTTTTCCAGTATCACCCTCTGATCAGCCCTCACAACTAAACACTGCTGGGCTAACGGGGTCCAGGCGGGGAGCCCCCGGGCCGCAGCGTGCGCCAGAGGGGCTGGCACAGCAATACTTCAGAAAACGGTGCTTTTGCGTTTGCTGCCAAATTTTAACTGCTGCCGTGGGGAGTCGATAAAACCCTCCCAGGACGAGAAGCAAAATTCCCCCCGTGCCAGTGTAGCTCTTTTCAGAGCAGGGCTGCACCCCGACTGCCATGGGAGCTGCGGAGCACCACATCCCGTCTGCCAAACAGCTATCCCTGCCCGCTGCGGCCGGCTGTCTGGCTGCAAACACCTCGCTTGCCTGGCGGTTTCGATCCCTTTGCAGTCCTCAGCTGCTGGGCTGGGTCACTTCACCTTCCAGCGCGGAGCTGGCTGATTTAGGGCATGGAGGAAGGGATTGTTACGCATAGCTGGCGGGTTTGTAAGGCCCTCCAAGGGGAGAGGAGCATTCGGAGTAAGAGAAAATTATTGTTCCTGGTTTCACACTCAGCTGAGTTTCCATTCCACGCATTCCTCATTACTCACTCGCTCTTAATCACTGCAGATGTTGACATCAGATACAGACTCACGAAGCGGAGGTTATTCAAAACATGACTTATGCTTGAAGAAATTCCTCCCAGAATATATCAAGTTTCTGAATTTCGACTATATTTGGTGGTGGAGCAAGGAGAAGCTTTTCCGCATCTCCAGGGCTCCGGCAGTGAGGGACCGCCCTGGGTAGCTCGGCCCGAGGCTGATGCGCTGGGAACACGCTCGGGAGCAAAGTCACCAACTCTGTGTTTCTCTCAGAAGTTTTACTAACAGGAAATTGCACTGTCAAGTATTCAGCTGGCAACGCTAACCGCATCCAGCATTCCCAGACTCTGAAATCCCTCTTCTTTCTGTAAACGCCATCTTCTGAAAGGCTTATCAACCAATTCCAGCGTACCCCAGCCGTGCCCGCATAGCCCCAACTCTCCCTGGAGCCGGTTCTCACGCACCCACTCGTGTGATGGTGCCATGGTTAACTAATGGGGCATGAACAGTTTTTCCCATTGCAGATATTTCATGTGTCCATCGCTTAAAAAAAAAATAATATTCTGGGAGAGACCAGGCATATGAAAATTTTGCCTTCTAGGAGGATGAAACTTTCGGTCTGAAAACAGCATTGCATGTGACTGACAGCGTAAGGGCGGGGATCGAGGCAGGGCTTCATAAAAGGAGAGGAAAAATCCTCCTGATGCCCCAAATACCTTTCCAGACCTCTCCAAGCTGGGGGAAATTAAGCTCTGAAATGTTCTTTCCATCCCACAGAAATTTCCATTGTATTAAAAAGGTTCCTTTTTCTATGCTGAGATGAACTGAGACCTCCCGAAGCTTCCCTGAACACCGGAGAGGGGACCTGAGCGAGGGTGAGCCACCGCTCAGCCACTCGGGCACCCTCCAAGCTGGGGAGAGCCTGGTTGGGACCCCACAATGCCTGGCGCAGCAGCCGCCCCTCACGCCAGGGGACACAGAGGTGTCTCGGCATGGTTTGCCAATATTGTGTCCTTCTGGGGCTCGCAGGGTGCCCTGCGTCTCTCCGCGGAAGTGGGGTTTGCTCCCGGAGCCATGTGCACCCCAGCCCTGCAGTCGATGCACGGGGAGATGCGTTTCGGCAGTCAACACCAGCAGACGTGCTCGCTCTCCTGTGTCATTCCTCTTTATTTAATTTCCTTGAACATTTTTCATTAAAAATATAAGTGCTTTTCTAAAATTAAACCCGAACAACCGACCTCAGAAACACTCATCCCAAGGGACTAGGCCACGCAGTGGGGGCACGACCCTTTGCACCCCCCCGGGATGCCGCGTGCGTCACCAGGAACAACCCACATCTCAGCAGCGGGATGTCACCTCGCCACCCTCTCCCCTGCCACCCCATTTCCCTCTTTCGCCCCACTCAGCCGCGCCCGCTCGGCCCCCTCCGCAATGCCGGCGCCGACCCCGCGCGGCTCCTTGCTCCGCGTTGGGCAACCGGTTCCTCGCAGAGGGTTAACGCTTTTCCAGAAGGCTCCGAGGGAGACGGACCAGGCAGCGGCTGTGGAAGAGAAAGGAGACGCTTGTCTGAGCTGGGCCCGAGAGCTGCCGGAGACCCAGCGATGGTGACGGGTGGGAGTGGCAGCGTGTGCAAGCACAGGCAGCGGCAGCACCCCCCCTTTGCCCGGCACAGGGGGGACACCCCCCCTTTTGCCACCTTTAAAATGATGCAACCGGGATCCCTTCTTGCTTCTCCCCGAAGGTTGTTTTTTTTCCTCTCCCTCTCAGGAACAAAAGCCACAAGTTCATGCTGCAGCACCGTAAAAGGCAGGGAGCAGCTTTTCCAAAGGGGAAGGGGTTGATGAACCCAGCAGGGAGAAACCAGCCGCCGCACAACAGCCGGTGCACGTTTCAGCAGGCGAGGTGGCCTGATTTATAAAATAAACCCCGGTGCCCTCCTTCCAGCCCTGAGCAGGAAACAGCTGCACTGGTGCTGTCAGCTCGGCTGCCTCGGCCAGGCAGAGGGAGCAGCAGCCAAAGACAACAGCATTAAAAACAAAACCAGCCCCTCTCCCCCCTCTTCCCGGACACGTTTCTTCCCAGAAATTAAAGCCTGGTGGGACGAGGAGCAGCCGGCTCACCTGGACGGTGCTTTGATTGCGAGGCTGATGCTGAGGCGCATCTTCCCCAGCATCGCTCTAGAGCATGTAAATGATGTAGGAGAGGATCACCAGGCCGATGATGGCGAAAAACATCAGGATGAAAATATCCAGCATGGTGAGCGAGGAGCCGGTGGGGCAGGAGCTGCCGGGCTCCCCGCGGCGTGGAAAGGGGACACTCGGCAGAGAGCCGCCGCTTCGCTCGCCAGCCCCCGCGGCTCAGCGGCTGCGTCCTCCCCTCCCAGCCGGAGCATGGCTCGCTCTGCTCAGGATGGAGAGATGATGCCGGAGCTGACAGAGACGCTTTCCAGCAGGCAGGCGGAAAATAAAGGGATAAACACCCGCGGTCAGATGGGACTTCAGCCTCGCACGGGCGGAGGAGCGCTCGCTCAGCCCAGACCTGCGAGCAAGGCTCCTGGGAGGCACCGTCTGCCTGCAGGAGGGTTGCTTTGCCCCTGCTTCTTCCTACCCAAACTGCTGCCCAGCTTATGGGGGTGCTTATGGTGATGCGACCCCCTGTTTGCAGCTGGGAAAGGGCTCATCCTAAGGGAAAACAGCAAAAATCAGCTTTGGCCATCGCAAAGCCGTGTCGATCAGCCGGGAACTCTCACCTTTGAGAGTCTGGTACTCCTGAGGTGCTGCAGCATCCTTCGCTTTCCATGTCACACCACCTGCTTCAGTACAGTTTAAAGCAGTACGGTTTTAAGTGAGCAGCAACAGCCAGGGAGCCTTTCTATTTTAATTTTTTTGTCTAGTGCTGTTGATGCAAGTAACGTCCTTCTCCGCACACCTTCAAGATTTTCTTTTCCCACTGCTGAACGCTGTAGTTGTTGAAAATCCCACCCTGAGAGGCTGCAGCGGCCAAGCTAAGCCGTCACCAGCCGCTCTCCGAGCACGAGGGCTGGCTGGAGGTGGGAGGACTCGGCTGTTGCAGTGCTGCATCCCCAGCGAGGTCGGGTGAAGCCGGGACCTGGTGCCCATGCTGTGCTGCCCACAGGAAAGCTGACCACTTCCCTGGGTGGGTCCGCTCTCCGGAGCAGCCGCTGGCACCTGAACCCCAGCAGATCCCAGAGCCATGTTGTAACCGGCGTTTGGCCTTCGGCAGCAAGACCCCGAAGTGGGTCAGGAAGTGGGGAGGCATCGCCTGTGCCTCCGCCCCGCTCTCTGCGAGGAATTCGCCAACCTGGCTCATGGCTGAATTTCGAGGCTGATGTCCCAGGTACCAGTGGCCACAGCACATTGTCCAGACAGGCTGCAGCGGGACTCCGAGTGCTTCAAGCACATCCCTTGGCTTCAAGCTATGCCAAGAGCAAGGAACAAGCCAAGAAGCTGCATCCCAGGTCGATTCCCAGGGATGCCGGCATTTCCCAGTCCCAGGGGAGCCAGGCAGAGATGAGGACCCCGGCTCCAGCAGCCTCCCCCAGCCCCGAGATCCCCACCACATCCCAAGGGAGCAGGAAAATGGCCAGAAAAGTGACCGCAATCAAAGCCAGCACAATCGGCAGGTAAAAATTATACTTTTATTTTTAATTCGAGTAAACCGGGAAAAGAATCGGTTGGTTTGTTCCATTCGATGGTTCGGTTAAAAAGGCCAAATAATGTTTTTTATCGGCGGGTGCTCAACCCGACAGGAAGGAGTACACAAGGACAAACCCCAATCAAGCGATGGATCCAGAAGAAAACACGTTCTAAGCTCAGCACTGAGACGCAACCGGGGAAGCTGGGATGGACGAGGTCTATTTTACACATGATGAGAAGCAATTTAGCCTTTAATTTTTCCTTTTTTTTTTACTATTTTATTTATTTATTTATTTTAAATACAGGTTTAGGTGCTTTTCAGCTACGAAAAAAGGCAAAAAAGTGCATAAGTCAAGAGAAAAGGCAGAAATCAAGCAGTAAGAGGTTTGTTTCCCATGGCAGGGGAGAAGGGGCAGGGCGTGGGACAATGGTTTCAAGGTAGCATTAAAAAAAGGTCTGTATACCAAAACGTAATTGCCTGTGTTATTTGGTCCATTAAAAAACGGTTTATTCACATTGATACTCCCCCCCCGTTCCCAGACAAGAACGTGAGTAAGAAGAGGATTAGCAGGGAGACACAGACTCCCCGCTGCCCCCCCTCCCCTGCTCTTGTGCTCGCTTGTTTTAGCACCAACCGGGATTCCCATCCCGGGAAGCCCATCCCGGCTGCTTCTGGGGTCTCATTTTCACCCCAAGGTGACAACAGTGCCAGGAGTCCCCATCACTCTGCCCCTTCCCGTTGCAGCCGGCCGGGGAACGAGCCAGGAGCAAAACGCTCCCCTCTCCCCGGCTCATGCCCTCCCGGGGGGTCTCTGCCCTGCCAGGACCCCCCTCCCCACAGAACAGCATTTGCTCCAGCACCCCCCGACTCCGGTCACCCCAACCCCAGCACCGTCCATGATCCAGCCCTGCAGCCCCGCGTGCTTTGAGATAGGGGACTGCAAGCGCAAGGCAGTGGGATCCTCTCCCCCGTCCACGAGACTGTCCCCAAGGATGTGTCCCCCAGGAGAGCCACAAAATGTCTCAACTCAGCCACTTTGGTCCCTAGATTCCCTCTTTTCCTTTGGGAATAGCAAAGGTGGCAGCTTCCCCTTGGAAGCACGCTGGCCCCACGGTGCAGCGCAGCCAAAGCCCTGAGCAGCCCGGCAAGGGGACGGTCTCCTCCGGCTGCCTGGTCTCTGCGGTCCGGGCTGACCCGGGGCTGTGAGTGGGCACAGGGCAGCAGGAGCACCGGAGGCAGCACGAAGGCATCACCACTGCCCCGATGTTCAGCTTCCGTGACCTGGGAGAAGAGCATCCCACTGCCGCCCTCCCCGCACAAGCTTCCAGTTATACCTGCCCCTGTCCAGCTCCAGGACCTTCGGAGCCCAAAAGAGAAGGGGACAGGGATGTGCTTTGAGGTTTTGGTCCGTGACACAATCCCGTTGCTGGGGACCAACGAGAGGTGCAGGGTGGCTTGGGGTGCCAAATCCCAGCCTCTGCCACTCAAGACCCAGCTGCCAGAGGGGACAGTCACCTGGGACAGTCCCCAGCGTGGTGGCAGAGGGGGAGGATCTTTCACTCGTGGCTCAGAAGAGGCACAGGGAGGGGGGCTGATCCTGCCAGCTCCCCAGACCATCTACCCAGTGGGTGGAGGGCTCAGGAGGGTCCCAAAAGCCCTGCAGCAGCAACAGAAAAGCAGGAAGATTCTGGGGGAATCTGGGGAGCGACCGCGGCTAAGAGAGAAAGAGGCTGCCCCAACACGTGGGGCCCAGGGGACCCCCAGACCCCAGCCCAAAGAGAGAAAGCCGGAGCTGCAGGGTGATGTGAGGTCTCGGTGTCGCAGTGCTCCCCCCCAGCACGGAGGAGTGGGGAGCCCGGCCCATCTCCAGCCCTCGAGCAGGAGCCTCCAGGCGAAGCAAGGCTGCGGCTACTACTCCTTTACCTGCACTGGCACAGCCCCGGCTCGGCCCCGGAGGGACCGGGGAGGCAGAACGAGGCAGCCAGAGCCCGAGGCAGAAGGAGCGAGAGCCACTTCCAGGGCTGCCCAGAGCAGCCACTCTGAATCCCAAGGAGAAAGAATTTGAACTGTGAATGTTTTTCTGTTTTGAGGACTGAAGGGAGCGAAGCCTGAATGGAAACACTGCACAGAGGAGTCGGGAGAAGCAACAGGACGAGCCAGAGCCAGAGCGGTGCAGGGTGGAGGCTGCCGGCCCAACGCTCCCGTCAGCCCAGGGCAGCCCTCGGGATGAGCATCCCTCACCTCGTCCACACAGACATCGCTGCCCATCCCTGCCAGAGCGGGCGGAATTTGGTCCTAATAGATGGTCTCCTCCCTTTGCCGGGCTCCTGGAAACTCCGGCTGCTTCCCCCGGCCAGGAAATGCTGGAGCACCTGGGAGGGCTAGAGAGGAGGGAGACCGAAGAAGAGGGAAAGCTGCGGCGGTTTGGTCTCTCGAGCCCCCAACATCCCTTGCAGACAGTCCCTCAGTCCCGACAGAGCTAGAACAAAGCTAAATTGGCAAGAGAAACTGGAGGCGGCTGCAGAAACACAGAGTAACCGAGATGTCAGGACACGGCTCCGGTGGAACACACGGGATAAGGGATGCTGGGGCAGAGAGAGAGACACACGCACACACACACACACACGGGCCGGCGCGGGCTGGGGGCTCGGCTGTCAGCCACGCGCCCCGTCCCCTCCTGCAGCTCAGATGGCCTCCACGTAGTTGGCAGGGAGCATGCCTGTGTCGCCCGTGCGCTCCACCGTGCCGTACATCCATCCGTCGTCGATCTGCTGCACGTTGATGATGGTGTCACCATCCTGGAAGGAGACCTCGTCTTCATCAGCCGCGTTGTAATCGTAGACAGCACGGAAACGCTTCTGTGGGGAGAGGGGGGTCAGCAGGCACGGACCCTCCCTGTGCCCTGCCCCAGACGGGCAGAGCTGCCATCCACGGGGGGGGCCCAGGGCAAGGAGCCCCGCCGAGCTCCACGCAAGAGCCAGATCCAGGAGGTTTTCACCCGACACAGGGATGCTGGTGCCAGCGATAGCTGTGGCAAGCAGAAGCCAGGGACCCAGCATTACACCCAGCAGCCCCTTCAAAACTGCTCTTCCCCTGCATGGTCTGCAGGAGCGGGGAGCAAGCGGAGCAAACCCTAACCCCCGGGCGGTGGAAACCGGGGGGCCGGTGTGGGCGCGGGCGCTGCGAGCCCTTGGGCTGTACTCACCCCCGCTCCAGAAGGAGCGTTGCGCTGCGTAGAGGCTGGTGCCGCGGGCTCCTTGTAGCCGTAGGACTGAGATGGCGGCTGCTGCTGCTGCTGGTAGACTAGGGGGGCAAAGATGGGTCCGTTAGCCGGAGCTGGGACGTGGGGGATGCGCAAAGCCCCTCGCAAAGAAGAGCCGGCTGCTGCCCCAGCAAGCACAGGGCCATGCACCGGCGCAGGCTGCAAAGCCCGCAGCCCCGCACCTTACCTGGGTTGCTGGGTTGGACGTGATGAGACGGCTGATGCTGCTGCTCTGCCGGTCTCCGGTAATTGGTGCTCTCCTGGGAGTTCCTGCGCTCCAGCTCAGCACCCTCGCTGGGACTCGGGCCCATCCTGCTCCTCTCAAACTCTTCATGGTATTTTATCTACAGCGACAGGAGGGGAAGGAGAGGTCAGAGCGCAGCCGGGACAGCTCTGCAGTGCCGGCCACGAGGCTGAGCCCAGATCCCAGCAACGGCAGCAGCTCCTGCAGCCCTTCAGCACCAGCATCGTCCATCACCTCGTCCCAGCTCATTTCTTTTTGCCACCGTGGACTCAGTATCAGCCATCCGCAGCCTCCCCAGCAGTCCCAGTGGGGTTCTTCCCAACCCATCTCCCCAGGGACGTTTGCTCAGACCCGTTTGTGGCACAGAAAGGAGGAGGTTTAAGTGTCCTATGGGTGGGATATGCAATTTTTTCGGGCGTGGATGAGATTCAAGACCAGGCTCCCAAGCCCGCAGGCTGCAGGAGCACGGAGCAAAAGAACCTTTAGGAAGTCCCCCCTGCACGCACCCAGCCAACTCCCCAGCCCACGGCCGGGTGCAACGGGCGCCGTGGAGGTACCGCTCCAACACCTACCCCCAGATTTCCCTTTAACTAAAGCGTGAGAGGGCTTTGGGGTATTTTGTTGCAGGAGACTCAAAGCAGAAACACACCAGCTGCATCGGACCGAGCCTTTCCCTGCAGCCAGCACAAAGAGGGCCCCCCCACCCCGCAGCGGGCAGGAGGGAAGGGTTAACCCAGCCGCCTGGGTGTGGGTGTAAAAATTAATAGCCACTTGTGTTAATGAATGCATTGCCATCGGAAAGCACCTGGAGCCCATTTGTCTGCTGGTTAAACAGTTATTTACTGAAGGGCACTACAGCAGGCTCCCTGCGCAGGCAGGAGGCAGAGCCCGGAGCAGAGCCACCCTCCCGGGAAGGAGAACACCCCGAGGGCAGCACCCCGCTCCCCGAGCCTGCGCAGGGAGAGCCGCAGGAGAGAGGCTGAGGCTTTGCTCAGCTCCGTTGCCAGGAGTGTTTCCCCATGTGCAGGACCGTATCGGCACCCTCCACCAAGGGTGGTTTGGGGCACCTCTGTGCTGCGGAGGCGTTCACGCCCCACTGAGCGCTGCCACGCTGGGCAGCCCCCTTTGCTGCCCGTGTGCCTGCCCAGCTGCACCCTTGGGAGCGAAGCACTCCCTGCTGAGCCAGGCTTTCTGCAGGGAGTGGGGCTGTTTCTGCATCTCTATTAAGTGGGTCACTGCAACCCCAGGCTGGCAGCCAGATGCCCACGGGGAAGCTGCTGAAAACTGCTCCTGTGGCCGAGGGAGAGCGAAGGGGGCTGAGCAGAGGGACACGGGCTGGTCTCATCTCTCTGCTGTGTTATTTAATGCCCTGAAACCTCCACAGATTCTCTCTCTCAAAAAAAAAAAAGAGTAGTGCTTTCTATAACAAAGACCACAGCCCCGCTCCACGGCAGGGAAGCTGTGCTCATCGCCTGCCAGCTCAGAGCCCACTGAGAAGCTGTCCCCAGGGAAAATCTTCCAGCCAGGTCCGTTTCCCAAGCGGGAAGCCTTCCCCAGCCCTCGCTGTCCTGGGGTTTGGTGTGCAGATAACATCCCGCAGCTCCCCCAGGAGAGCTCAGTACTTGCCAGAGAACTGCACAATGGGATCAGAAGAGGGAATAAACAGCCTCCTCCCGCCCTGCTGGGCATTCTCCTGTCTGTGTATGTGTGTGAGCTCCTGCGCGTGTGCCAGCTCCCACTGCAGGCGCAGGCAGCGTCCTCCCTCTCCCTGCATTCCTGCAAGCCCAGACCCTCTTCCCCTGGACACCCCAGGGAAGCAAACAGCAGCTCCCAAGCCAGGGGCTTTGTCCCCGAGATAGGGATGCTTAAGGATGGAACAGCTCCAAGACAGGCTTTCACTACATCTCGCATCGCCTCGGCTGTAGGGTCTCTGGCTCACACCCCTGCAGCACCCCAAAGCATTGGGGTTTTCTCACCCGTGGGCTCAGCCGGCGAGAGCAGCGCCGGGCACTGCGGAGCTCAGGGCTGGGAGAAGCTCATGGCTGGGAGAAGCTCACGGCTGGGAGAAGCTCACGGCTGGGAGAAGCTCACGGCTGGGAGAAGCTCGCAGAAGCCGCCTGTCGAGTGGACACCCGAGAGTTTTCTCACGTAAAGCTGTGCTCCAGGGCTGGGTTTACTGGCCAGGGAGAAACCGGCCTTCCCAGCCCTGCCAGGGTTTCGAAAGAGCTCCTGGTGCTTTGATAAGGGACACTCATGACTTTCTCTAGCGGCTAAAGGTTAATTAACTCCCTGCGCTCTGCTAAGGCAGAGGCTACTGCGGGCTCCCGCGCCACGCCGCCTGGGAGCGCGGGGTCGAGTTGGGGAGGGGACAGATATACCCCACCCAGCGCTGCAGCTATACGTGCAAGCGTGCATCCTCCTCCTTCACCATGGCAACACACAGATGTCCACGTCTGCCACGCACCGCACCACCGGCACCTGGACATGGACGGAGGCTGCTGGGTGGAGCACAAGCTGCCAGGCCAGCTGGCACTGAACTTGGGCATGGTTTTAGTATAACTTTCAGAAATGGAAGAGCTGGGTCTCTTGCAGACACAGGACAGAGCTCTCCTTCCAGAAGGTCAAGGGAGGACAGAGATGCGGCTGTGCACAGCCCCCAGGAACCCCTCCACCTCGGCACCGAGGCAGGAGGGAAGCTGCGCACGGCCAAGGGAACTCGAGGAGCTCCCTGCAAGGCTGCTCTGGTGCAGCGGCCACCGCAAGATGTGGGCTGTAGGTAGGAAAGCGGGTGACACTGCCTGTCCTACCCTCGGGGCTGGTGACAGCAGGTGGAGGGACCCCAGGGACTGCGCACAGCCTTGGCACGAACCAAGAGCAGCAGCTGCAGCAAACACTCCCGACAGCCGGATGGCTGGAAAGGGCTTTGCAGGAGTCAGGAGGGGTCAAGGCAAGCGGAGCCGGGCAGAGGACAGTCACAGCTGCAAAGGGACAGGAGGAAGAGGTGTGCCTTTGGCCGGGGTTTCCACACACAGACACAAACCAGAGAGAGCACAAAAGGCACTGGAGTCCCTCAGGGGGAACAGCGCGGGGCTGGCCCCAGCGAGCCGGGACCCCACAGTGCCACCAGGCAGTGGGTTACGGTGACAACCAGGGGTGGATGGGACTGCCCCGGTCCACATCTGCCCCACCAAATACCACTCTCTGCTGCTCCCCTCCTTGCTTCTCACAATCAACATGAACTTGAACACCTTAGGAGAAGCAAAGGGCTCGGATACCCCTCTGGATCAAGCTGCAGCGTCTGCCAGCGCGGAAGAGCCGGGAGAGGTGCAAGAGGGTCAGAAGATGCCCAGGAAAACGGGTTGGAGAATTAACGCTGCCAGGCTTCCAAGATGCTGCAGCCTCACGTGCTCGTTAGCAGCCGTCAGAGCACGGGTCCGCTTGGGCAGAGCCCCCCCAGCCTCCTCCGGCGGGAGGAAGGTCACGGCAATATCACACACAGAGATTAGAAGCTACTCACGTTGCTGATCTGATCCTGCGTCTTTTTGATTCTCTGCAGCTCCGGGGTGTCAGCCACCACACTGAAGCCTTTTCCCTTGTTCTTCTCAAACTCCTCCTTGTAGCGAATCTGGGTACAAGCAAGAAAAAAACCAAACAGATTTAGACCCATGTGCTTCGTGAGATGCAGCAGCTTTCTAACAGGGCCTCTGCCTCGCTCAGGAGACCCCCTAATGTATCCAGTAATAGCAAAATGGGGTATTGCCAAGAGCTGAAACACACAAACAGCTTCCTATGCATCTGCTGATCTTGATTCTCTTTCAGCAGGGGCTGGAGTAACTCGGATTTACTTTGAATTTCCTGTGGGCTACCAGTGCGCTCAAGTCACGTACCACGGAGCAGCTGACCCGTGGCAAGCTGCCTGCCTGAGAGCCCCGCGGATTGTGAGAGCTACACCCGGACCAGAGCGTTTCCACGTCTGGGGACATTCAGCCGCCCCGGGAAGGAATACACCCAGGAAGACCATAACGAAACCAGAGCATGGAGGCTGACAAAACACAAGCATCCTCATTTCTGTTTGCCAGACACTGACATCAGCATCCCTTCCCTTTACACCCAGGAGCTGAAAAGTCCTGATTTTCCTTGTTTTTTCTTTTTATTTTTTTTTAATATAGCTCTACCCAGCTTTAAGACCGGGCTTTCCAGCTCTCCCAGGAGGGAGCTAACACAGCACACAACCACAGCCCAGATGTGCTCGGCAGCCTCGGCTCCGGGGGCTGCTGGTCCCGGTCCCCGGTCCCAGCTGGCCCCGCTCTGCGCAGGACCGCTGCTCCCACCCAGGTCACCCAGAAGCAGAAGCAGCTTCTGCGGAGGCTGAAACCCAACGGCTGACTTGACGGCTCCAACAGGGAAGGAAACGGTGCCCAGCTGCCCGGCCCACCCCGGCACAGCGGCTTTGCTGACTTTCAGATCTGAGCAGCCAGAAAGACACCCCATTTTCACGAGGGGGGAAAGCAGACGTGCAGAGAGACGCCCTGACCTCCTCCATCCTCTCTGCGGGGATCTGGCCCTGCACTGATGGCTGTCAGGAGCTGCCTCTGCCCGTTTGGGGAGGAAAGAGCCTTAAGGGGCTCTGTCTTGTTGCAGCCTACAAACGTGCAGCCAAAGCTGCCCTTCCCAGGGACTGACCTCCCCGGAGCTCACCTCGTGCACTGCAGACAGTTGTACATTGTCACTAAAATGAAAAGGTCACCACTGACTCTCACGCAAGCAGATTAAACCTCTGGGCCCCCGTGCAACCAGCACAGACAGAGAGAGCAGCCTGGCTCCGTGTGTGCAACGTGGGGCCGATGCTCACCCCCTCGGGCTGGCAGGAGGCTGCGGGCAGGGGACAGAGGTGCCGGCGGTGGGACAGGCAGAGCAGGAGCCACTTTTGATGGAGCAGGATGGGAGTGCAGCCGATGCATCGCTCCCTCCCGCTCCTGCAGCAGGGAAACGCTCACCCAAGCACAGGGGCCAGACACGTGTGCCTCGCCAGCACCGGCAGCTTCCCGTAACCCTTCCCGACCCGCAGCCGGACGGCAGCCTGCCAGACGGACGGTCGGGAAGCCGGGCTGGCCCTGCAAAGAAAGAGCTTGCAGGATGAGGACTGTGCTTGCAGATCAGCGCCGTGCCGAGACAAAGCTCGGAGGCAGAGAACCGGCAGCATGGCGGGGGAGGCGGAATAAAGCTGATTTCTCCCCGACACACGCTCCTACAGAGACACTCCTTCAGACCTCACATATTTGCCTCCCATCCAGACGGCACGTCCAGCTGGGCCTGGAAACACCTTTCAGGAAAGGCTGCCAAACATTTTAGAATATCTTCTGGAGGAGCCAAGACACACCTCTGCTGCCATCTGGGCTCTCCCCTGGCTCCAGCACGGGACCTGGCACAGCAGGCAGGGGCAGGCAGCATCTGGCCACGCCGACGTGCCCGGGTCAGGCCCCTCCAGCGCTGGAGCCAGCCAGGGCTGCGGGCACGCAGCACACCGTGGAGCAGCTCCTGCCTCCTCTCTGGTCCAGAACGACGCAGGAAACAAGCGATTTCCAGGGGGAAATGAGACATCGCCGTTTCCATTTTGCTCAGGCCAGCTCTGGGCTTCCCAGCCGCGGCTGACCCTGCCCGGAGCCTGCGCCAGCTCAGGAGCCGCCCTGCCCGCGGCTCGGAGGGTTTTCTCTGGAGAAGGAGGGGATGCAGACACCAGCTCTGCAACGGGCACACGGGAGAGCTCGCCGCTGGCTGCATGGGTTAGTGGGGCCGATACCCCAGAGCTCGGTGCTCTGCGGGCAAACACAACATTTCCTCTTCCTAGCCGGCAAACCAGGAGAAACGCAAGCTTTGAAAGCACGTCGGAGCCCTTACCACTTCTTCGCAGCCACAGGGTATCACGGAAACGCCTAGATAGACGGCATGATCTACGAGTCACGTTAGATCTCTGACACGACAGTAGAAAGCAAAGGCTTAATGAACCAGGCTGCAGCGTCCACCCTGGGAGGATATTAATACAACCAAGATGCCAAAGCACATCAGAGGAACACGAGAGACCAATTTCAAGGCAGAAGCCTCCTTTTGCTTGAAGCAATAAGGGAGAGAAAAAAACTTTCGCTGGCTGGATTAAAGAACGTATCTTGAACATCACCAGGACGGGGCAGCCTCGAGGTGTTAACTATTCCGCACGAGGAACCAAAGGTTAACAGAGCAGCGACATAAAACCTATGACACACACCCGGACAGGGGATCAGGAGGGGGTGAGTCAGCCCCACGAGCCGCTCTCCAGAGCAACAGCCCCAGTTTGCTCAGCCGCAGCGACAGGCGGGCAGAGAGGCTGTGTTTGTCCTTCATCTGCTCTGCTTCAATAAAGGCTGTTTTCCTCCAGAGCTCTGCAGCCTGGGCGTGGGATGCCGGCCCCGCCGTTGTGCTTGGAGATGCTGCTCAGAAGAGGGTTTATCCCACAGCATCCTGCTCAGCGGCCCTGAGGAGGGGGCACCGGGCACCAGCTGCAAATGCACAAGTTGATGAGCTTTAAAGAAATCCAGGCTAGAAAAACAGTCACCAAGTGAGAAGCTAATCACTAAGCAGTTCCTTTAATAAGTTCTGTATTTTTACCCTCCTAAATCCCATCCCCTCCATCTTCCTCTCTTTTTTACCCCTCTAACTTTCAGGATACAGGAACTTGGCCCTAAAAAACTGCTGTACAGGGATGCTTGACTGCGGGGGGGGGGCTGATCCAGGAGTCATGGGGGGAAGAGGCTGGTCCCTGGGGGCAGATCTAATCCAAAACACACATCCAAGGCTGGTTCTCCCAGCGTGTTGGGGTTCCTGCACCCCAGCATGCCTGGCCATGGAAATCAGAGCATGGCATGAGCATCGGGGTGATGCTGGGAGGAAGCAAGGGAGGCTGCGAGGCAGACACTGTGCTCAGCACAGGGGAATTGCAATTTAACAGGATCCACGGCCCTTCCTGGCTTCGGCACAGGAGTGGCCAGGTCCTGCCGGGCTGCAGCCATCGCCGGGGCTGAGCGAGAAGGCCGGAAAGGAGGGAGGAAGCGTTCAGACAAGGCGCCTTTCAGCTTCTCCCTGCCCTTATATGGGCACCCGGTTGCGCAGGCAGGAGTCTGGCAGGAGTCTGGTAGGCAGCGCTGGGTGGGGAGAGGCGTTCTGCGACCCCCGGCCATGGAGGAATCCCGCTTGCAGCACAGGCTGCCCTTAGAGAGGCACGAATCCTTGCTCCTGCCACGCTCCCGGGGTCCTGCTCCCTTTGCTCCCTCGGAAACTTGAGTGCAGGTGACCCTGGGTGATAAGGAGGGACAGAAATGCACGGTGCGGTACGTCCTGCTGTGCTTTCACCGGGCACGTGAGCGCTGCCGGGAACCAGCTCAGCGCTGCGCAAGGGGCTGTAGAGAGCCATCGCTCCTGCCAACCCACATACCCACTCCCGTCGCTCTGGCTCGTAGCTGCCTTTCATCCACGCGCTGTGTTAAAGAGCCGAACAATGCAGACAGTGCCGTATCCACACCTCATCCCGTAATAATAAAATGGGATCCACAATTCATTTCCCCAGAGAAATAGTTCCCTCCATGATAGGAAGGAATGCGACAACGCGTGCATCCATGTGTTATCTGAAGGGAGCCGGAGAACGGCCCTTCGCACATTATAACCCCTTGCAGGTCTCAGCTCAAGCACATCAAACCCTCCTTGCGCCCACGACCTCGATGTCACCGACAGCAGCTCCCTGCGGGGACAGACGCAGGGCTGCAGGAGGGACGGGAGACGGGTACCTGCCTCCCACACCACGGGACCCTCCACCCTCCGGCAGGAAGGGCTGTGCCCAAAAACACCCATTTTAAGAGTTTGAAAGAGGAGCCACAGGACGGGAACCTGCAATTTTCTTGCCACACGTGGGCTGTAAGAGAAGGCTGCAGGCGTAAAAGCTGTCACTTTGGAGACCCATTTAGCCGCACATCTACCAGTGACCGGAACAGGAGACGCCTTCTCAGCAGACACAAATAGCGGAGGCATTGGGAGCGACATGAAACCGCTCCAGCTTGGCACGCAGGTGCCCCATCACCACGTCCCCGCGCACGGCACAGCCGCCAGCAGCGGCTCCAGTGAACCACCGGCTTTTCCAGTCACACCAGGGAGGACAGGGAGTGTATTTTTGGTGGGAGGAAATAAAAGATGAGCCTCCTCAGGGTCATCCTCAAGGACAACAGCTCTCCAACCCCACAGGAGCCTGGTTCCAGAGGAACGGGCAAAATGACTGGGGAGCATTGCTCCCATCGCCCGGGAACGACCCTCCAGCAGTTGGAAATCCCTCGCAGAGGACACGGACCCAGCGATCTCCCTTCTCCTGTTGCAGGTCCCAGCCACAGCTTCTCCAGAGGGACGTGCGCTCAGGGAAGCCTCGCACCGAGGACCAAATGCTCATTCACAGTTGAGTTTGGCTGGCAAATACAAGCTTGAAGGCAAAATGCCACTGCTCACATAACCCTGATCTTACTCCACAGGGGATTTTTACTGCTTGACCCACATGCAGAGCTCTGCCTGTCCCAGCAGCGTTAGCCAGGACGCACTTTTTTTGGTGGCACCTGAACCGGCAAACGGTAGCGCAGAAGCCCTCCTACCAGGCTGTCATCACTGCAAAGCGGAGCCAGCGAGCCCTTCTCCACAAGCCTTTCCCTGTCTCAGCTAACAGCTCCCGTTCTTTCGGTTAATTTGCAAGACCGTGACCCCTTCTGCCTGCTCTGGAAGGGCTGAAGTGACCTATTCCCATCCCCAGGGGCTTGCTCAGCTCCTGCAGTTATTAAGGGATTGTCAATAAACCGGAGCAGCTGCTAGTGTTTTAGGTATAGCACTTCAAGAAATACAAATGTTTGGTGCTTGGAAAATAGGAGCCTCCCTTTGTAGGCAGAACAAAGGCAGAGAGGAATTAAGATCTTATCTGAAGTATGTTTAGGATCTATTCTCCCCAGGGCTCTGGGCGCTTCAGCCTGGCAGTTTCCACCTGGTTCAGCTTTGCCACCTCCCTCCCACTGCTCTGGCATCCCTCCCAGCCAGCACCACCCCCAGCAGCCTCTTCTCCCTCCCGCTTGCAGAAGTCCTACTTTGCAGCTCATCCTGGTGTGAAACCAGCACCGAAAAGCTGGGGTGCCGGTGCCTGGCAGGCTGGAAGACCCTGTCTGCACCCCAGCCCTTCTTGTGACACCTTCACATGCAACCAAGAGCGCAGAAGGCTCTTACAGCTCGGTGCTATCCCAGCTCCGGTCCCCAAAGCCCAGGAGACCACCAGGAGCTGGGCACGGCTGCTTCTCTCCCCGGGGACAGAGGTCCTGTGGTGTTTGAGTTGCAGTGACCAACTTCTGGAGGTGCAGGCTGGAAAGAACGAAGACACCCCCTCCCCTGCAAGGCGGCTGGCTCTGCCTCCAGCCACCTCCCGCACACCACAAGGAGATGAAAGTCCCAACCAGCTACAGAAAAGCCCAGGCAGCGGAGCACTCTCCCTCCCCAGGGTCTCCTTTAATAAGCAACAACTAATGAAGAGCCTGAATTCATCGTAAGAACAGCACTGGAGACTCCAGACTGCTCGGTACAGCATTATCTCGATTGTTACCATGGAAAAGCAACTGTGTCCCCTTAACAGCTCTATGAAACACAAAGCCAGCCCCAGGCTGAGCTCTAGCTCTAAGCTTGAGCCAAGCTGCGCTTGTGCAAGCCAGGGAGCTGTTGGGCAACTTGCTCTGAGGAAGAGACCTTACAAAAGGCGAGGTTTCAAAACTCGGGTGCTGGCTGCATGGGCACCACCAGCTCTATCTGCCAACAGGTGAGGTCCTGAGGCTCTCCCTCCTCCTCCTCCTCCTCCGGTGGGATGCATTCCCAGGCAATCTGCTTGTCAGCTCCTGGCACTCTCCGGCTAATGGGAAGGAGAAGGAAGGAAGGTCACAGCATCCTTCACAGCACAGCAGGGAGAGGAGTGCACTGATCCCAAAAAATGACTGCTCACCCCGAAAACATCACTACGGCAAATCCTGTGCTGTCCTCCCTCCCCCCAGGACCAACGCTGCTACAACGCTGAGCTGAGCCAGCATGCCCTGCTGACAACAGTCTGGGCAGTCTTTTTGCCCCTTTTCAAAGGAAAAAAAGAAATTAAATAGATTCCCAGAACAGTTGCCACATCCTGTGTTCTCCTGAGAGACGCTGACTCAAGCCAAAATTGCCGCTGGATGCATTTTCTTCCAGCGCAGCATACTCTGAGCACACGCCTGCAGTTCTGTGACATTGAAGCTCACGACAACGGTTCAGGGCATTGTCCCAAGACGCTTCAACACAGCAGAGCAAAGTCCCACGAAGAAGGGTCACCCACCAAAGCTGCCTATTTCTGTGCTAGTCTTGCCCTTCCAGCTATTTCTCTGCAAAACTGATGCTCACATTTCCGTTCTCAGTGTTTCGGAGTAGGAGGAGGAAACCAGGGATTGCTCCTTGGCCCACCCATGGGACCAAGAGCCAAGCAGTTCCCACTGCATCGTCAGGAGATATTGGTGCGAGAACCCAGCCCACAGCCGTGCGACAAGGCTGGGGACTTTTGCTGATCCAGGGACACCTTCGGGGTATAAAACAGGACACGTCTGGACAACACCCTTCTCAAACAGGCTCTTCTCTTCCCACTAGAGAGAGAAATCCTTATCTGTGCCAGTCGTTATCCCTTCTATCTGTTTATTTCTGCTTGCCAGAGCTTTCAAGCCCTACAAGATTTGGGTTTACCTGAAATACTCGCCCAGAGAGTCAACGCCTGTCCAGATGAGGCCGTTTGCCATTTCACCTGATTATACTGCTGGGTGGGAGTAAGGAAAAGATAAACTGGTGCAAGGCATGGGCTGGGAGAGGTGGACTGCCTGCCGGACCCTTCCCACCTCCGGGACATCACAGCAGTCACGGATGGAGGGAAGAGCAAACACAGCTGAGACGGGTGAGACCTAAGAGGAGGGACCCGCGCCCCAAACCCCCCTCTCCCTCCTTTCTGCGAGGGCGTAGGAAAGCACCAGAGCACGGGAGAATGTAGGGCGATGGGGCAAAATACGGCGGCCCCGGGCGAGAGACCCGCGCGCTTACCTGGCTCTGAAGCTCACTCTGCTGCTTTAGACGCAAGTTCTCGGGAGTGTCTGCCACCATAGTGAAGGACTGCTTCGGGTAGTGTCTGGGGAGAGAAGGGAGATCGTTAGTCATGGTGTTCCCACGGGAACATCACCACGCTCGCTGCCCTCTCCCTCCGCCCCACCACCAGCAGCCCCCAGGAGATCCGGGTGCTTCGGCCCCGCTGCAGAGCGGCACGGCGAGCGCGACCAGGGCTGCGGACACACCGGCACGCGGGTTCAGCAGGAGCCATTTGGGATGACGGGATTTCTCACCGTGCATGCTCACCTGCGCCTGACACCTTCCCCAGCAGATACACGTTTCTCACTGGGTTCTCTCCCGATCTCAATACATTAACTTCAGTTTTGCCAGAAAAGGGAAAGGGAGGGTTTTTTCCCAGGGGACAAAGCCACACCAGGCTTGTGCCTGTCTGATTTCTGGAGAGACCTTCACACATCTTCAATGTTTCATTAAACAGTCCTCAGAGTAACGTTAGTCCAAGTAAATGCTGCTAACGCTCTGGTTTGCAATGACTCTGCCTGTTTCAGCTGTGAAGGGTCAGAGGGGAGCGGGGTGGTTTCACTTGCTTATTTTACCGCAGTTCCAGCCACGCAAGCCTCACGTTATGGTTTCCTGGTACTGCAGAATATCACAACCCTGGCATAAACCATGTCAGCATCACCGTGCCCATCTTGGGGCACAGGCTGCACTACTTATCTGCACCAGTTCAACATGTTCAGCAAATCCTTAGGACATGCCCGGAATGGGAGTGTAAAGCAGGGCACCTCCATCGTGATCTGGCTACAAGCCAGCAGCTACTGTTCTGAAATGCCATATAGCAGTTTCTGAAAGTGCATGCAGCCTTTGCTATAGACAACATAAATTAACAGTTAGAACAACTCAGCTACTGGGAGAAAGTCAATACCTAATCCTAAAGCTGGAGGCTGCTACAAGCGCCATCCAAGCAGACGGGTGAACTTCATGTGGCCATTCCCACCTCCAAGAGACACGGAAAACAGCAAGAGGCAAATCGCTGCCGTGACAGGGTATGTTCAGCGTGCAAACCCCTCCAGCTGGGCTTGACCAGACCCCGATGGCAGTTATTACCAGAGTCTCTCACGCTGCCAAGAAGTGGCAGGGTCAGTCCCAACACCATGAAGCTTTACCACTCAGGTCCTGGTCCTTCACTCAGGGTCAGCTATGTGCTGCACCGCAGAGGATGCTCTCGCCCATGGCCAGATCCAGTCCCGAGAGCCACCCTCGCCGTATCTGGAGCACTACACATGGTGCAGAGGAAACAGTTTGCAAAAGGAACGTTTCCAGACTGCTCAGCACCAGCCACTGTGGAGGCAAAGCCCTCCGTGCACAACGCTCCCCAGGAAATGCCCAGAGAGGAAATCTGACACTGAACAGATGGTAACTGCTCTCATGGGATGGCAAAGAAACCAAAGACACCCCACGGCAGCACTTCAGGTTTATAATGCAGAGAGCAAGAAGGGGAAAACTTCCTTTTGAAAGGGCCAGAGGTTTCTTTTTGACAAGAGTTAAAGCAGGACGCCCAAAGTCAGTGGCAGAAAGATTGCACCATTTTAGGGAAGTTACTGCCTGGCACAGGCGAGCGGGTGGGAGGCACGGAGACAGCACCAGCATCACCCCCGGTTCACGCTGAACACACACGGCATCAGGGCACCACGTCATGCTGCAGCTCAGTTTCACTTTCAAATGCATGCAAGAACTTGGATAAGTTCTTCTGCAAAGCCAGGCAATCCGACTGTCCCCGCACCATAGCTCTTAAGCGACCAGGGCTAAGCAGTCCACTGAAAACAGACGGCAGACTGGGAGGTCTCGCTCACCCTCAGGGATCCGAAGGCTTTGAGCACAACGCTGATCCCAGTTTCAGGGCTATAACTCAAGACTGTGCAGCCTCCACTTCCCACGTCTCCGTCCATGTAGCCCAACTGCTGTCTGAACCAAGCTCTCCCAATGGCTACACAGCAAACTACGGGATAGCCGCAGCTCCTGTCCCTTCCCAGTCTGCATGAAACAGGTCTTTGTGGGTCTGCAGAAGCCCCTGGGCTGTGCTTTGGGAGCTTGTGTGCTCCAGCAGTAGCAATTATCTATTTACAGAACCAGCATTAGCACCTCTGCCCAAGGCTAATCGAAGTGTGGTCAGATGAGCAGAAAGCCAGCTGCGTGTGGAGGAGGCTGCTTGAAAGCTGCTGCCTTAGAGCAGTGCTGTCGGAACGGGACAGCAACAGATCGGCAACCACAGACCTGCATGAGCAGCACATACCTCAGTAAAGCAGCGATGCAGGAAACGCCAGAATAAAAATAGCTGCCTCAGCCTCACTGAAAAAATAAAAGAGAACCCCCCCCTACACACAGAGAAACCAAACAATGCAGATGTGGTTTGCAGAAAGGGGAAAAAGACAACTCAGCAAGCAGCAGCTCGCTGCCTGCTCCCCTCCCCAGCCCTGCAGGGCACAGCACGGCAGGGGAACCCACCCTCCAGCCAGCTTCCCAAAAAAATACACCACCTCCTCCCTGCTCCGGGTCCTGTCCTGCTGGACATCACCTGCTGCCATGTCCCATCATCGCCATCCCAGCTGCCTGCTGCTCCGGGGAGGTGGGAGTTAACAGCAGGGTCCCAGAGGGGTGGGCAGGCATCCCAGGAGCATCCGATGGGCATCGGCTGTCAGAGCCCAGCCAGCCCTCATCCTCACCAGCGTGGGGGGGAGCAGAGGACAGAGCTGTACCCACACCTGATAAGCCTAATTTAACCCTCCACAGCCCCCCAAAGATGCAGCAATAAAATTGAGAAGGACAAGAATCAGGTTTTTAGACAAACAGATCACCAACTGCTTGAAGGATATAGTTTAATCTCTGTTTAGATTAATCTGATTAGAGGGGATATAATACACTGTGTGTTCAGGCTCCGTTCCCCACTACCTTCGGGCACTGGTATGTCAAGGCTTTGCACTGGGATACACCATCAAGGCAGATGTTTCACCAAGCTACTGCCTGCGGCATGCTGCAGAGAAATTCCTGCATTAAGACTCCGGTAATGATAAAATCTGATCCTCCAGGAGGGTCCCGCGCTCACCAGGACATGGGGTGGACACCACACCGCAGAACTGGGCACGGGTTTGCTGTTTATTTAAGCGCTCTTGACATTTTGGCCAGTTTCTGCTCTCCCAGCAGCGGGTACCACTGGAGTGTGGATGTCCCGGCGGGTGCTATCCCGACCCACCTCTCCGCCGGACGCTTTGGCAAAGGCTCAACTACTGCCACCGCTGCGGAGCTGCACCGGTGAGTGACATTTTAGAAGCAGCATGAGACACATTAGGACCAAATCCACCCCAGGTGCTGCCTGCTGCCAGCAGAGATGAACAGCCTGGGGGGCTGGCGAGGGAGGGGCTCAGTCGAAATTAAATTGGCCTGGGGTGAGCAAAGATTGCTCCTGTAAAGGCTGCTGCGGTCACACTAGTCGCTGGTTAATGCACTCATACCTTAAGGAGACAGCACGGAGGGAAGCGGGCCCTTTTGTCACTGCAACGATGACAAAAATCCTTCTTAGCCGCCACCAGGCTTCGGTGGCCAAGGCAGCACATGCCAAAGGAGGCTGCGTTTAACAGCCCTTGCTCACCTCAGCTGCTCGCGGGGACGACTCCTTTCCCCTTCCGAAGAGGCAGCACGTGTTACGGCTACGGGGAGGCTGTTAGCTGCGGGGCAGAGTCAGGAGCAGAGACCATCAGCAGGAGATGGGCATTTTGTTTTGGTCCAAACCCAGGTGCCATTAGGCAGCTGCTAGGGGAGCTGGGGCTTAATTAACAGTAGTGCTAATCCAGTAAGTGCACTACCTCAGCTTACAGGGGCACGAGAGGACAGTCTTGAGACTTGTCTCTTGTTTTACCCGGGTTACCGCTCGCATCCTGGAGCCCCTTCCTGAGTTTCTTGGAAGTCACCGCCTGACTCATACCAAGGTCAAAGAAAACAAAGCCACCTTTTAAATACAAGCAGCTCAAAACCCCAAAGCCCTCCCTGATCACTAATTCTCCATGTGCAAATCATGTCTGGAAGGCAACAAGCTACGCAGACCACCCCCAGACCTGCCGTGAGGATGGGAGCAGAGCTCTGTCCCAGTCCTATGAGAAAAAGCCAAGGGCCACTGTGCAGGGTCTTTGCAAATCCAGAGGATTTTTCCTGCTGCCCAGCAGCAGCTTTTGCAGAGATCCACAATTTTAACAGCCCCATCCCCTGAAGGGCACAGGGATGGAGGGCTGCACGCAGCCCCCAGGCTGGCAGGAAAGCCACAGAGTGAGACATACGGCTCCCGTGAAGGGCAAATGCAATTTTTAAATTGTGTGCACCGCCAGCCAGAGCTGCATTTACAGCTCAGCCACGGCCCAGGAGCTCCCGTACTATCTGCTGGTGCTGCCAGCTGAAATCATCCCATTGCCATGGCAACTGCATCCCATGCCCTGGGCATGCTAATAACGCTTGGGAGAAGACAAGTCCCCAGCAGCAGCCTCCGGATGCAGGGAGGAGGGAAGCCCCAGTCACTGGGAGGGCTGGAAACAGAAATTCATCCCCGTGGAGCTCAGAAACTGAAAACCCATGGATGTAGGGGAGGAAAAAAAAAAATAATCTGAAAGTCAGCTAACAGCCCCGCTTCTCGCATTTACTGGAACACCGTCCGCAGCGCCGGCTGTGCGCTGCTACAGCCACAGTCTGGCAAGGGAGAGGAACAGATACCCGTAGACCACACAGACTAAGCTAGAATTAGGTTTCCGCTTCTGTTAGATTGAGGAAACCTCCCAAGGATTTGAGGCAGCTTTTTACTCAGCCTCGAGCCCCTGCAGACTGTTGTCAGCAGGCAGGAGTAATCTGTCCATCTGCGCTAAGCGTAGGAAGAAATGCACAAGTTGAGTGTCTTCGCCTAAGATTAGGCATTACTTTTCTCCCCAGCTTATGAGATCCGGCTGATAAAGCAAAGGCATTTCAGTCCTTGGGGAATTTAAGGCCGGGAGTTCCCGACGCAGGAGCGGCGACAGCCCCCCCCCGCTGCCGAAGCCAGCGCTTCCCCCCGCCCAGCCAGTACAGACACCCGGATCCCTGCCACACACCGGAGCGGGGAACACTATCTCCTATGCATGAGAATCAGCCACAGTAATAGTCAGCAATAAATTAAATCTTAATGAGAAGGCAGTGAGTGAATTGCCTTGGGTTGGGAGCGCGGGAGGCAGCGTGTGCGTGGGAACAGGGCGTCTGCGGGATCTGCAGCGAAGACGGGCTCGTCCCTCCTCGCGTAGGGTGGTCTCCTGGTGGGGCAGACCCGGTTCTCCCCCTTCTCACAGTCAAAGCCAAGGAAGGAGCGGAGCTGTGGGTCCTCGCTGCCCTCTCCCAGCCGTCACCATAAGTAGGTCTTGGCTGGGGTACCAGGGAAGGGGGGGTGTTTATTGCTCAACCTGCCTCGCTCTTTCAGAAGCGGCATGAGCAGCACATGCCAAATCCACCCGTGCAATTACCGAACAGCCACCTTCACCAGCAGGGACCAGAGCCAAAGGCTTCTAGAACTGGAACCAGCAAGAATTTCCGTGCCCACCGCAGCAGCCTCCGTGCAGTGCCGAGCCCAAAGTCCATGGAGGAAGAGGCTTTCTGCCAGCAGCTGCAGAAGGGATCACGCTGCAAGAGCTGGTCTGGCCACTGCCAGCAGGTCCCCTGCCAGCGTCACAATTCGTGTACGCTCCCGTAACACGTGCATACCTGCCCCGATGCCCTTCACTCCCTCCCTCCGCTGCAGAAACACTCGTTTCCTAAGTTAGTGCAACAGGCAGCGAAGCATGCAGGGAACAAAAGTCATGTTAAGGGAAGATGGAGCTCTGAAGGGCTGCTAGAAAAACCCTCCAGGCTCCACAGGCTTCAGGCACAAGCAGCCGAGAAGACAAATGGGGGGAAGCCGCTCCAAACCATCCCTCTTCTGACAAACTGCAAGGAAATAATTAGTCCCACGCACCCTTAGATGTGACATTTGTGTCAAGTCTGATGCTAAGTAATAGCTATTCAGGCAAAACCAGTAACCTTTCAAGAACAAATGGGAGCCGGAGAAAATACACCCATGCGAGCTGCCTGTAGGGCGGTGCCCCTGGCTCCTGCTTCTGACTGATGCTACAACAGGATCCAAACGCTTTGCTCCTGTCTTGGTAGGAGCATCATGGTGTTTTCCCTGCCTGAGGGTACAGGGATGCGGGAGGGTCAAGCAGGAAGGGAGCCAAGTTTCAGTGGGTCTCGGGGACCACCTGTGCTCCGCAGCTTTGGAGATGCTGCAGCAGCTGAGCCGGCGGCTGCGAAGCAGGAGGGGTGCAGAGCCCAGGCAGGGCGAGCTCACACCGAGCCCTCGGCATTCCTACAGCTGCTCCATCAGACACGGATTATTTTAATAACTGATGGAGGAGTCTGCTGGTCTTGGGGGCAGAGCCGCCAGCCAGCCGGGGGATTGGCCTCACACTTCGGGGTCTCTCCTCGCAGACACTGCTGGCATCCCAATTCTCAAACTCTGCCTGATTAGAGTTTAACGAATGGGACACACGGGATCCCTTCCCCCCCGCCTGATCCCCCGCCGCGGGGGGCTGCTGTCAGATTAAGTGAAGCGGCACGCGAGTATGTGGGGCAGAGGGACACGTGATGGAGCGAAGGCTTGGCACTCGGGGCGGCGTGCGCCAGCGTCGCATCCTTGCTCAGGGTCGATAGAAAAATACCCCCTTTAATCTGCCGCTCCACAGGACCTTGGGTGATCAGAGCCATCAGGAGAGATGCTAAGAAAAGCCACCCCAGATTTCACACGCTGCAGAAGTAGCTGAACAGCAGCTAAGGAGGGGAGGAGCAGTGATGGCACAGACCGCCCCACTTCCCAGAGGTTGTCTGCCCTGAGCAGGCAGCCCCTGGTTTGGCACGGGGCATCTGCCCCCCCCAAAACACAGTCCCAAACCATTTGCTTTCTGCATCACAGCAACACCTCCAGCCGGACACAGGTGCCATCCACAGAGGGGGCAGCTGCTCACTACCCTCAAATCCACAAAAACCCAGTGCATGCAGTTCCTCCTCCAAAAAAGAGTTTACGGCTCACAGCAAGACCCCGTGTACAAGCCACTGGCGAGACAGCCCAGCGAGGCTGCACCAGTCCAGCCACAGCCACCAGAGACGAGGCATTTTTGTTGCATTGCTAAATCAGGTCAATCGAGTCTCCTCCAGCCAGATAGACCCTGTCTGGCTCCCGCATTAGGAATTGTTTGAGTACAGGAACTCTGAGGCAGATGAAAGTTCACCCCGCTGTTAACAGCGAGTTGCAGGGCTCCCGGGGGATAATGGTCTGTCTGCTCTATACATCTCACAGCCCTTCCCCGAGCAGCTCTGCCTTCCCCCCCAGCATCACTACGGACACCCTCGCATGGCCATGGCAGAAAGAGCTCCCCCAGTTCACTTGTGGGGCCACTAGCAATAGCTGCATGACCAAAGGTGAGGCTAAAGCAGAGAGCTCCTTTAGCACAGATATTAGAAAGGACATTAGAAAGCAAACCCACCCCTCCTCCCATATACCAGCCAGAAACAGCCCCATACCAGCACCTCAGTCCCAGTTTCCTTGTGACCCACAAGTGACAACACCTGGGCCGTAATTTCACCTTCCTGGACCCAGAGCAGTAGCATAAAGGGTTTTGCCAGCAGTCTCACCTCCAGATCGACATGAGTCTCCAAGCACTCCCACCCCATCACATCCCAGTCCTGCCCTAAAAGCAGCATTTGCTCCTGAGAACCGCCTTTCCAGGAAGCCAAGTTAAGTGGCAGCACTTGAACTTCTGCCTTTGGAGCTTTGCACAAGCTGGGAAGAGAGTTAAACTCCTCCAATAAAGAGACTGGTGGGACACACCTGTAAAAACTCATTTGAGTGCGTCACAGCACCATCCAGCCGCTCTACAAAGAGCCAGCTAATGCAGGTCTGTTAGCTACGGGACCCAGACTTGGCATCTTCGGCATGACTCCAAAACGCATATTTGTTCCTACAGCAAGGCTAGTTTATACCACAGATTATGTGTGAGATGATGGAGTGTTTAGAAGAGCCTCTCTAGCTCAAAGTGTTGCTTGTATTCAACACAGGCTGCTCTAAAGCAAGTGCTTTTGGAAGGCTTGTCCAGCAAGCAGCAACACAGACTTTAGGATTGGATGCGAATACACCATCCCTTCCTCACCCACAACCCTGCACCTCCGAGAGGTGACAGTCACCTTTGCGCAGCTGTACCAGGGTTTCGGGAAAGAACAGTTAAACAAAGGAAGTAATAGGCTCTGCTCTGCCAAAAGGCTCCTGAGTTCACATCCTGCCTTTCAAAGAGTTGCTGACTCTTGGGGACATACTTGAAAAAATAAACTGTTCTTTTTTATAATAATAAAAGCAGCACCATGCCGTTTTGCAGAGGGCTTGCAAGCATCCTACTATAAAAGAGCAGGCTGCAGAGAGACTTCAGTTCCTCCCAGCATTTTTGGGGAGAGGCTGCCAAAATGGCTGGTCCAGCCCTCCATGTGTGCAGCTGCTGCCTTCCCCCAGCATCTGCTCACAGCCCGCCTCAAAATTGGCTTCGCATAACGTAACTCAGAGCACAACTTTGTAGGATACCGCTTCTCAAAGACCCTCCCATTGCCCACTCGGTGTACTGCTGCCAGGCTAGCACAGGGCTGGAGGAGGCAGGAGAAGCAAAACCCATCACCACCAGCTCCACACGGCTGTCTCGGCATGGGACAGCAGCGGGGAGCAGGCTTTTGCTCAGCCAGCTCTGCGAGAGCGCAGGCAGCATCCATCCCACCCCCGTCCCCAAAGGCTCTGCCAGCGGTTACCGAGGGTGTTGCAGAGCAGCACGCTGCTTAAGTGAAAAACAGCCTGTTTTCACAAACCTGCTTTAATCCATAATGGAAAGCTTTCAAGCGAATGCAGGAGAACAGGGGTTGCCAAGCTGTGAAGTCAGAAGTCACTTCTGGAAAGGGCTCTGCTCATCACACTACTCCCCCCTTCCATCCCTGACACCCCCCCCAAAAACAGAGCAGTGCCTGTCCCGTCCTCCCCCCACCACTGTTATGGGGAACAGAGCAGGCATCGCAACAGAGCTGGGGTTTTTCCACAAGGTTTTTTGGCCCCAGGCATGGATAAGCAAGTTTAGGAAAGTCAACATTCATCTGCAGCCTGCCCCCCCTGCCCCTGGCAAGGTCAATGCTGGGCAGCCCTTGCTGCAGACACAGCCCAAACCCTGCGCTCCCGCCTCCGAGGACGCTGCAGGCAGCTGCCAAGCCCTGGAGCTCTGCTTGAACCCCCACACCCACCCATGCAGGGTGAGCTGCGCTGCTGCCTGCCAGCCCAGCGCAGGAGAAGCAGGGAAGGGGCTCGGTTTTGCTGCACCCCAGGCACAGCAGGACAGTGACAGCAGAAGGACCCTCACCCACTGATGCAGCACACCCTGACTACAGGGGATAGTGTTTCTTAGGGAATAAGCTCACTTACCATCTGCTTTGCTAGGATGAGTGGTCTTTAACAACAAGCAGGCACCAAACACCTAAAGCCGGAGCACATATTCCCCTCCTCCTAACTCCAGGAGCAGTTGGGAAACACCTCCAGCTGGGTGGAGAATGCCTGGAGCCATTGGGAAGGAGCAACATGGCAACAGAGCGTGAGCCCGGGAGGCAGAGGAGTAACCTGCGAAGAGTCACGGTGAGATTTCCCCTTGCCCCCTCGCCCATCTCTGCAGAGGCTTCACCCACAAATGCTTTGGCTTGTGCACACTGGGGCATCGCTGGTTTAAACTCATGCCCAGTAGTGTCCACCGCAGGGAAGAACCAGCCATGGGGAGAAGGTAACAGCCGCAGAGGGGCTGGAGGGAGGGTAGCGGAGCCCTGCAGAAGGGTTTTGGATTTCCAGCTGGAATAGGCAGCTGTGAGAGGTCCCTGGTACACAGGCAGCACTCGGAGTAAGCCCTTCCCAAGCGCTTCAGAAAACAGACGCTCCACCCCAAAGAGGATTCACTAACGTTTGCAGCCTTCCAGCCATTAAACCACAGCATTACCCAGGGGATATACCATACCCCCTCTCCCCCACAGACGATGCATCAGTGAGCCCTGCCCCAGACACGCAGAGGTGAAGCAGAAGCACCCTGTACCCCACAGCTCCTCAGAGCCATGTGTGTTGGGGGTCCTCCCCCCAGCAGCATATGGGGAGGCCAGCTTTCGTTTACGCCGAGACAAAACGCAGAGTCTGTTCAGAGCCCTGCGGCATGCAAAGTGTGCACACCAAGAGAGAAAGGCAGTTCTCATCCAGGAACTCAGCACAAATAAAGCATCGGAGAAACACCTGGACTCCGTCCCAGCAACACAGTTGTTCCTCTTTCCCTTCCTTCCCCCCCCAAAACTTAGAAGATCACTTTATTAACATAGTAGGCTGCTACCAGATGGAGCGGAGAGGAATGCCAAGAACAGATCACGGGCTCCTTATGAAGCTCAGAGCCGCTCACTAACTTTTTCCAAGCAAGGAGTTAGCCCAGATGTATCAGGCTGCTTGCTCCGAATGGAAAGGCAAGGATCTTAACAGTGAGAAATCTGCCAGGGAGGTTCTTCGAATTATCACCGGGAATTAGAGGTTTTACAGCTGCCGTTCGGAGTCGCTGCGCCCCGGCAACACCAGGTCTAGGTAAGCCAGGCAGGGCAGCTGCCGAGCGGGGAGCCGCTCGCCCTGACTCAGCCAAGAGGAATGTCAGCCCTGCGATCCCTAATCCCCCGGGACACATCCGGCACACACGCCACCGCCGTGCCGGGTGTGGTTTCTCCGCAAGGAAAGTCAACTCCTTGAAGGAAAGCTGAAGTCACGCAAGTACGGCAGATGGAAGGAGCGGGGACCCTGCAGACACACCTACGCAAGATATTTTTGGCAGTCGCGCTTAGCCTTTAGCCCCCTTTTGAGGAAAAAATGCAGTTTAGCAAGGGGGATGTGGAGATGCAACAGCACAGTGATTTCCTTGTGCTCTGCACCGGCAGGACAGCCTGAGCCAGGATGACAGCAAAGGTGAGCGGAGGGTCTCGGTGGGCAGCACCACCTCCCCACGCACGTTCAAACAAAGGATGCTGCGCGTCGCGCCGGGCTGCCTCTCCTTGGTGGGGGAGGAGGGACTGCTGAGCAAGTAGGCCATTAACTTCCTGCCAGCTAGTCTGCAGCAGAAGGAAATTAAAAAAAATCCAGCACTGTGGGGTGTGCAGGCAGCAGAGACGGCCCCTCTGATCAGCCATGCGCCAGCGGCGGGATGCCAGCGCAGGGGATGCAGATGCAGCCAGAGCAGGGCTTTCCGAGCAGAGGCACATCCAACAGGGCAACTGCTTGTACACCAGCACGAATTCAGGCAAACCCACAGCTCCGAGGTGACGTCTAGCCTCAGGTCTCGTCTAGATGTCCTCAAGGGGGATGAGCAGAACAACCTTGTAGCCAAGACAAAGGCAGAAAAGGAGCCTCTTGCCCGTGATGCTGCTCCTTCTCCCCACCTCAACGCAGCTCCGCACCCAGGCGTACCGAGCTCCTCTCTGCATTTCAAGCAGCAGTGCTGCCCAGTGATGTCTCTGAAGATGCCGACTCCCCAGACCAAATACACAGCTTTGAACTCTCAGACAGGATTTTCAAGGCACAGATTCAGGCTGCACACTGAGCCACCGCCGAGGCAAAGCGGAGCTGCCAGTCTCTGGAAGGAGGGGACCAGAGCCCTGCTGCTGCTGGTACCACCTCCATTTGGGACTCACCGCTAAGGGACACAGCCCTGACCCCCCAGCCTCAGCACAGAGCTCTGTTACCCCTTCAGCACAAGAAATTAAAGCCTATACATAATGCATATTGGGGAGCAGCTGGTCCCCTTAACACACGTGCAGTCTTGCCTGTCCTTTGCAGCCAGGCTCTCCCCTACCCTTCATTTGCAGAAGGGTCAAACTTCACCGGGATATTGCCCTTCCTCCACTTCTACCTCTTAGTTCAAAGTACTCATGTAAAGAGATGAGCCCAGCCTTGAATACTGCTTCCAGTGAACAACCAGTCACCCCAGTACCCAGCTGAAGTCAAAAGAGGAACGGTGAGGAGGGTGGAGACGGTCACGTCTACCACCAAGCAAGTTCCCAACACTGATGAGCATGGGAGGGCAGAGGGCAGAGTTAACCAGCCACCTTCTTGAAAGGCTTCTCACAGATTTATTGCTGGGGTAATGTCAGATAGGGAGGAAGCCCAGCCCTCTTCCTCCTGCTCTCTTGAAGAAAGAAACTCAGGAATTTGGCAGAAGGCCACAGCTCAAACAGAAGAGACCCTGTGCTAAGGCATGTTCAGAAAAGCAGCCTCTTCCCTGCCAGGATAAACGTTGCTTTTCCACCCCCTTCTCAGGCCATAGAAGATGTTGCCCCTCAACTCCAACATCAGCAAAAGCTGTTTGCAAAGGGTGGGCTCCTTCTGGGCTCTCCTTTGCCAGACACTCACCTTGCCTGGACATTTCTTCCTCCCCAGGATACTCCAGGGTCACCACACACTCCAGCTACAGCAGCCGAGAAGGAACCAGACCAACATCCTCTGGCTGGAGCTTCCCTTCATCCCACATCTGGGCATTGCCATTGCAACCACACAGCCTCCACCCAGCAAACAAGGGGCTGGCAGCTGCCAGAGGCAAAGCCTCTGTGCCAGCAGTCTTCAGCTGCTCTCACTTCGCCTTCAGGCACAGCCAGGCAAGGCAGGAAGAGCAAAGCATTGAACACGGGTTTCTGTGCACAGTTTTGAACATCCAGAGCTACCCTGGGGTAGAGGCAAGATAGACAGCTGCCTCTTCTTCAGGGAGGCTGTTAAAGGGTTAAGAGAGCAAGCCAGCATCAAAGGGAGCTCTCGAGCAGAGGGGGTTGAGAAACTGAGATGGGTCGAGGTTGCGCAGACTCCTTGGAATCTCAGGAATTTCCCATTATTATCCCACTTCCCTTCCAGCAGCCTGGAGGGAAAGAGCAGCGCACAGGACCCCAGGTCCATCCCTACAGCCAGAGGCAGGAGCACCAGGGATTGGGGCATGTCCCAGCGCTGGGTGCCAGGCAAGGTGCTCTGCCAGAGCGGGCATCTGGGTGCCCAGGATCCAGAGAAGAAAGCTTTGGTGCAGGACACTATGAAGAGCTCAGGGGTCTCATCTCCTGCAGCTCTCTGCAAATCAAGGTCTCAAGCTCACAGACCCCAGGCTGGCTGGACCACCGTCACGGCAGGCTGAGAGACCTGCACAGTCCAAGAACAAGTGTCCCTCTAATCAACAATTCAGCCTGCCTCAGACCACAGGTTTCTCCCTCATACTACTCCAGAAAGTTCCCAGTTTCACCTCTGAAGCTGGAGCTCTAATAGTGCTGGTGGCCCTCATGCAACTAGATAACAAAGCGTTATCTCACAGCATTGCCACTCTGCATTTCAGGTGAGATCCCAAGACACAACCATTACCAGCCAAGACTTGAATGCTATGAGTCTTATCCCAGTTCAGCAGAAGTTTTGATGACCTTTGACAAATCACAATTGTTATCAACACCTGATATCAGCAATAACCAACCTATGGAAGAGCTACAGAAGTGGGAGGTTTTTGCTAAGGCACCACATGGCTGATGTCTTACCACTTCTCCTTTCTACTTGTCTTAGACATTAACAGGGTAATACTCATCTTACAAGGATGTTGTCAGGATTAACATTTTTAAAGTACTCTGTGAATGGACCATGCTATACAAGTGCTAAGTAGTATTATGTTATCTAATTTTCCTTCTAAGAACTGCTGATGTATAAGAAGCAGCTACAAGAATCTTACTGCAAAGCTGCCTTATAGACTTTAAGAAACATGTCAGGTAGGTAGAGCTCAGTGCTTCCCTATGGGCTGAGTAGGGCCTAGAGTTCATCGTGCAACAGCAGAGCCCAGAAAACCGTGCACAATTAAGTGTCCTTCTTGATTATAAAAAAAAAGGGGCCCAGAGAACATCCACCACCCAGAAGCAGCTTGAAAGATCCAGGAAGGCAAACTGAGGTGTGGTACAGGCAGCTGCTCCTGCGGTACCCTGCTCTGCCTCCATCTCCTCCACACCGCTCAGGAGAAGGATCTTACATTCAAGCTGTATTTACCTTCCTAACACCCAGGGCAAGTGCCAGTAGATTAGGGCGAATGCCCTTGGCCATGAGCCCATCAGCTCAGCAGAGCACAGGCTGCAGTGACACCCATGTCACCCCTGCACAAAAGGGTATTTCTCCTCTCCCCAAACACCTGTATTCAGTTGGGGTGGTATAAACACCTTTATTTCCCCTTTTTTAAGGGGATACAGATTAAGATCAGCTCCATGTCAATGTCTGCCTATATCTGAATTGTATTCACCTTTTGTCTGCCCAGCTGGAACTGGAGAGCAGCCATCAGCTGGCATTTAAGCCTGCAAAACCCTGGTTTAATACCAGCATTAATTGGCCTGTGTGACCCTTTTACCCAGGGCTTCACAGGCACTCCCAGAAAATGCTGGGAAAGAGTTTCTGCAGAGGTCAGGGTTCCCCACAACTCTCATTTCAGGGTGTAGGGAGCAGTGCTTAAGAGGGAGCAGGGTCCAGCAAATCCCACAGCATCTCCCAGAACCAACACTTTCTCAGCGGCACCAAGAGCAGGTAACAGAGACTTACGCATTGCAATATGGCTTCTTCTCGTAGCCCTTGTAGTTTTTCATGTTTAGGGTCATCTTGCAGGTCTCGCAGTGGAAACATGCTTTATGCCAGAACTGGAAACAGAGAGAAGAGAATCATTAACACAAGCGACTTGCGAAACAGGGCCACGTCCCACTAGAATCATCGCACAACTCAGCAGCTCCTCCAGCCTAGAGATATCAGTGATAACATCCACGACCCCTGCAAAACCTAGAGGACAGACAATATTCTTACTAGTTTAGGACACAAGTAAATCCCCCCTGACCCTCCCGATGCATCTTATCTCCACAGAGCAGCAAGGGTTGTGATTTGCATTAGAGTAGCATCTTGCTTCCTTATCTCCAGACCAGGAATTCATTTGGCTCAGCCAAATACAGGATAAGAGAAGCCTCCTACTATGAAAGAGGCACAACATA
Organism: Gavia stellata; assembly: GCF_030936135.1. NCBI lineage: Eukaryota > Metazoa > Chordata > Aves > Gaviiformes > Gaviidae > Gavia > Gavia stellata. The sequence continues at coordinate 1,861,241 of NC_082621.1, forward strand.
AACCCCTGTGAGCAGGGAGACTGTCAGCAGAGTTAACAGCTGTGGTTTGCAGGCTTCAAAGTTGCTGCTTTAAGGTTTTTTGCTGATGTTAGCCAAGAGATAGCCAGAAGAGCAGGTCAGGTGAGGCTGCACACAGACACCGAGCCAAGGAAACAAAGACAGAGAAGAAAGGTTCTCATGAGAAGCAGACAGTCCAACACAGACAGCTCAAAGGTCCTCACCACAGATACCACCCTTCTGCCTGCGACTTAGGTGGCTAATCCCCAACCTCACAAACCCTACGGCCCCAGAGGACGCAGAATCACCCCAAGCACTCCTCAGCCCACCCCTCCCAGTGCTGCATCCTAACACAGGGCAGGGCTGGGGAGACGGCAACAAGGAAGAGGAGCTGCTAGCCTGACATTTTGGTGAAGGTAGTTTTTGCATCCTCTCCCCCACTGCTCACTCAAGACTAAAGACATACTCCCTGAAATTCAGATCATAACCCTACATTATGGGTTGCAACACCTAATGAACTCTAAAGAAGTGTGTAAAGTTTTTAGGGCTATGCAAAGAAATTATTTCCACTTGGCATTTAACCAGCCTGAGTAGTTTTCTAGGCTGGAGGGAGCCCTGTGAGAACAGCTCAGAGCTGCTACCAAGCAATTCTACCCCACGCAGACCAAGGCTGATGCCCTGCCAGTCACCAAGTGACCAGACTTTGTGCTTCCCCGGCAGCCGCAGCCATCGGGACTCGAGGGGTCCAGTGTGACTTCCCAGGGACCAGACCAGGCACCACAGGCAGGAGCCAAGCTGGAGCAGCGCAACAGGGAAAGCACAGCCCGAAGCAACGTCTTCACTCGCTTGAGGCAAGTTAGTCCTGCCCTAGGGTTGCCCTCCCTGCTCAGTTGACCCCTCTGCTCCAGCAAGCCCCCCTGCACAGCACACAAAGCGCCCAGCACCACCCTGCAAACCCAGGGAAGGAACAAGCCGAAAGCCACGCCAGCAGCTCATGATATCAAGCAGATTACAGTCAACAAGCCTGCAGTGTGACACCCAGGACGCGGAGCCAGGCACACATTTACTATGCAGTGAGCAAACCCAGGGAGAACAGCTGGCGGCTGTTGCTATGATTTCCACCCTTAAGCTTTAAAAAAGTCGTTTCCACCACTGCAACTATTGGCTCGGTCTGTGTTCCTGCAAAGAGACAGCAAGAGCCAAGCCTAAGCCCTTGTGCCACCTACCCACAGGTACCACACCCCGGTGCACAAACACTGCCGCGGCTCTACGAGACTATGACTCAGCCCAGAAGGACAATTTGCCTCGTTTCAGTTGCTCAGAGCAACGTATTTGTTCTTTTCCTCTACTTACACCAGTTCCTCCAGCGCTTGCCACTAACAGCAAGAGGGGCTTCTTACCGCACCACGCACTGCTCTGCGCCAACACCCTCGTTCACATCCAGCCTGCACAAGATCATTTTCCTGCCTCCCAGCTTTCAAACTCTAAGGACAGAGACATCAACAGCCAAGTCCTGACTTCTTCAGGCATCTTGAAAGTTACAGCCTTTCCATTGAGCTGCCGCCACATTAGAGGTAATTAACAGACCTCTCCAAGCTTGTCAGCCATTCACCGCGCTGTACTAGCTGGGCATAAATACCAGAGATGCCACTATAAATATGTGGAGATGAGCTGACAGCTAACATGACTTCAGAGCCTCTTCCTCCAAGGAATACCCAGGCTCCCAAGAGCCACGGAGTATCTGGCAAGGCCAGCTGTCCCCCCGCCCGCGGCAGCCTCCACAATAAGCACAGCAGAAGCGATGCACTTGGGCAGCCTCTGCCCCCAGCCAGAGAGCAATTAACACGTATTCTCGCCCCAGTTTGCACCAGGCATTGTTCAGCGGAGGTGTTTCTGTCCTGCGGCTCTTACAAAGGACTCTCTGCAGCCTGAGCAGGCGGTCGAGCTACCCAGAGAGCACTATCCCATCTCCAAGTCTTGCTGCAGCTAAACTTAGTCTTACCTCCGACAGCATTAACGCCAGATCCACAAATCTAAGCCAGCACTAAAAGGAGGGCTGCAACACAGAACCGACACAGGGGAACAGCAATAATGTAGGCTTCCAGTAACGCTACCGCTCACCCTCCAGCACGGCGGCAGAGAAAGAGGACAACTTCCAAATAGGTTTTTAGAGAAGCATTAACGCCTGTGCTTTTCAATTCCAAGTTTGAAGTGCTCCGAACATCTGGAGCCGATCCCAGGTACAACCGCGCAGCACGGCTCACCCCAGGTCCCGGCAGGCTGTACTCCATGAGAAGCACGCTGGCTGCAGTCTGGCCAGGCGGCTCTTGGAGAGATGGAGCCCTTTAGGCAATGTTGCCACTCGCAGCAGACTAGATCTGGGGAGAGAGCTCACAGCCACGGTACGTGTTGGTGTATCCGGTTATAGCTCATGCTACAGCCACACAACATCCCGCCAGCAAGCAAAGCCATCGCTCCACACCTGGGAGCAAGCATCACTTGAGACTCAAGGGTTAGGGGACAACATAAGGAGAGATTCCTTGGGCTGAAAGCAAATCCTTGATCAGGTTTAATGCACTGTAACAGCTAATTCTAACTTCTACTCATTTTAGAAAAAGTCATCTGACATCAGCGTTACGTGGGTTCAGCAGCTGCAACCACCAAACCCTGCGACACCCTGTCCAGCGACGGGCGGCACAGGAGATGTCACTTCCACGGCGGAAGCCAGGCGCATCACCCAGCACCTTATCCGGAGGGCTGGCGGGGAGGCTTGGGGGAAGGGAACAACACCCACTTCCCCAAACCCGAGCAGGGCATTCGCCTTTCGCAAGGCGGCGAAGTGAAAAGTCATGAGGCAGAACTCGCAGGCAGAGTTCCACCCGAGTCGGAGCTCTCAGAGGCAGCCTCACTTCTCTCACTGCTGCGCAGCATTTCCCAAGCCTGGTGAAGCAGCGAGTTCTCCTCATTCGCTGTAAACCTCAGAAGGGAAACGGACTTTCCTGATTTCACTACCAGGAGAAAACCAGGCACATCTGCTTGTCAACACACCAGCACGGGCACCGAAAGCTTAAAGGCAGCAACGCGCACACTTCTCCTCCCAGAAGCCCGTCATTATTGTGCCTGCGGTTCAACTTCAACCCTAGCAGCGCTTACGCAAACAACGCCAGAGCTGCCCTTTCGACTTTGCTCAGGGTAGAGCGAAAACACAGGGACAGCCACTCTAAAGCACCGCGCTTATCCTGTGCATTTACAGGAAGCGTGCAGGCTCCTCCAGCCAGAAACCCCAGGAAAAATTAACACAGGGGGAGTTAATGGGGGGGGAGCCATTTCGTTAGGGGTGTGCTGTATTGCAAGGCTGAGCAGGCAGTGATTTCTAGCAAGAGAAAGCTAGTAAGACCCCTACAAGTGCAAGACGACGACTGCAGCCTCCTGCCTGCTCCCAAACAACTAGAATACGCGGTCGCAGGAGGCACATCCGTCGTGCCCTCGCAGCAACCCGCCATTGCCAGCTCAGAAGTGGCACAAACCCCCAACGCTGGCTGCGCAGGAGGAAGCGACGGGTCATGTCCCCCCCCCTTCCCTTCCAATTATCCACAATTCGGATACCCCGCAGCTACTGGAGGCCAGCACGGGCTCCAGAAGACGGAGCCGCTCCACTGCTCCGAACAACCAGGATGGTCCCTGGGACACAGGGCTGATAGTTCAGCTTTGAGCCATTCCCAGCTTAAGGAAGAAACATCATTTGTTAAAAATGCGAGGAACAGGGTCTGCTGAAGCTCAGGAATGCCGCTGCCGAGATCCGCGCATTCTTCGAGTTACTTTTTTTAGTCCCTAAACTGGTCGCCCCAGAAGCCTGGGAGAGGAGGGGGAGGAGAGCGGCTCCGCTCTCCAGGAGGGGTTAGTTCAGAGGCAAATCCCACGGGAGCCGTGGAGCGCAGGGGATGGAGACGCCACCATCGCCTTCTTCACCAGACCTCACCTCCAGCACCGGCGGAGCCAGGTTTCACCGGAGCTTTATTTTTGATGGGAAAACACTCAAAAAGAGAGACTCAAAGCACTCACGCCCCACGTTAAAGCAGGCAACACAAACTGGAAAGATTGAATTCTGGAACAGAGAAGTATCAATTGGGATGGAAGATGAAATAATAAAAAAAAGCTCAGCTAATGGAAACCAGATGAGGTTCCCGGTTTCTGGGGGAGCGTTAACTGTTGCTTTCCATCGGCCTCGGCAGGCGCCCGGCTGCAGCTTCCCGCGACGCTGGGGCGGCTGCTGCCGCCTTTTAATTATATATACGGAAAAGCTCCGGACGCTGCCGGTGACCACTCAGGCAAAGGGTCCACGTCCCGCGGTATACGAGGGGGTACAGCCTCCGGTACACCCCAGGGCTGGAAGGAGCATGGGTGCCAACCCTATGGGGCAGCTGGGTGACCCCCAGGACTATGAGATTGGGGGGGGGGGCAGTGTAGAGATACCCCACGGTGTTGGGGGGGGAGAACCATCCCACGGGAGACCACACAGACCCTTACCCCACCAAAGCACCCCACGGGGGACACCCCCACCACCACCAAAGCACCCCACGGGGGACACCCCCACCACCACCAAAGCACCCCACGGGGGACACCCCCCCCTCCCACCAAAGCACCCCACGGGGGACACCACCCCACGGGGGACACCCCCCCACCCAAGCACCCCACGGGCGTGGCGCTCACCTTATCCAGGCAGTTCACCTTCTCGGTGGGATAAACGATCTTCCCGCAGCGGGCACAGTTGGGGTTCATAGCTGGAACTCGGGGCTCACTCCCACCCGCCGCCGTTGAGCTTCTGGGCCTCCGCCCGCGCTGCCGCGACCCTAAATAGTCCGGGGGGGGGGGAGGGGGGGGGGAAGGGGAGGGGCGTCGTGGGCGCGCGGGGGCGGGGCGCCCACCCACGCGCGCGTGCACGCACACGTACACCCTCCCGCCCCGCTGCGCAAACCGCGGCGTGGACGGGCGCGCTCGCTGCCCCCCCCCTCCCCTTTGCACGCGCGCGCAGCCCCCCCCTCCCCGTTCCACGCGCGGACGGAGTCCGCGCGTGGAACGGGGAGGGGGGAGCTGCGCGCGCGTGGGACCGCGGTAAGCGATCGCGGGGGAGCTCCAACGCCAGGCGGGGGTATAGCTCAGTGGTAGAGCATTTGACTGCAGATCAAGAGGTCCCTGGTTCAAATCCGGGTGCCCCCTAAAAAGTTTGAGTTTTCGGGGTTTTTCTTTTCTCCCCCACGCGTGATTCTACCTTAATCATTTTAAGCGACGTGGCAGGAAAACACCATCAGAGCCCCACGCCGGTGGTGGTGAGCCCGATCCCCGTCGGGTTCCGGCGCTGGGGTCGGCCACGAGGCGCAGAATGGAGCTGCAAGAAATAACCATTTTGTATTTTTCACGGGGAAACGATCCAGAAAAGGCAAAGAGACCGGCGTGGGCGAGAGGGAGCACCCTCACCTCTGCGGCTGCGCCTGGCCTCTGGTTTAGCAAAGCCAATTCCCAACCGGGTTTAAATTTCGAGCGGAATTTTATCGAAACGCCTCGACGCGAAGGTGAGCGGAAGCATCTCGACCTCTGCAAGGCCGGTCCCAGCCCCGTGGGGTAACGCACAGCCCCGGTTTGTGCGGGTTCTTCCACAGTGACGTGCAGCGAGGCAGGTGGGCAGCGTCGACGCCGGTCGATGCAGGTTATTACGTTACAAAAGCCTCGGTAAGAACATTAATTCGATTTCTATCAGAAGATAACGACACCTTAATTCCCCCTTCCCTGAGCCTGTTAGAAAAGAACAAGCCTCGGCAATCGCTATTTGCAGGCAGGCTTTAATAAAGCACACCCACATCAAACGAGGCTGCGCTCGGCTCTCTTCCCCCTTATTCATTTCAGGATGCGGCTTAAAATTGGCTTCCTTCGTTTTAAAAGCAGCTTATCTGATCCTCTCACAAAGGCGCCCACTCCTTCCCTTTCTGATCACCTCGCTTCCCAGCCCCCCGAACCAGCCTCCCACCCTTTCCTGGCCCATCGCAGCTTAAAATAAGATGCGCTTTTCTGCTTATCCAGCTCTTCGGGATGTTGTGGGTGGTTTTTCCTCTCTTGGCTCAGGAGACGCGGCTGGGTGAGGGAGGCTCTTCATCACCCAGACGTTTTGGGTGCACACCCGCGGTTCAGCCTCACCCCTGCACACAGCGAAGCTGCTGCTGCTTCCCGGGGGCGGCCGAGGGCATCGCTCTGCCGCGGCCCGGCTCCGGCTGCAGTTTTTCTTTCTCTTTTTTCTTTTCTTTTCACGAGCGGCATCATGTCTGGTGTCTGAAGCATCCGGCCCCTCGATGGGGTTGACGCTCCAGCCTGGCCCTGCGCTTTCCTCCCGGTGACTTCGCAGGGGCGACGACGGGTGCGAGCCGATGGCCCGGGCCCCCGCCCGAAGAGATGTGCCGGGTAGCGCCACGTCACGATACATTTACGTTGTTACGCCAGACAGCACTTGAGTACTTGTCTCTCATTAGCTACAAACCGCATGCTTACTGACGGCGGTTGATGTTATAGCCGTGAAACGACGGGATACTTCTTTGCTTTCTGAAGTTGTTATCTTAAATACGTATTTCCCGTTATTTGCTTTCAAGCCATCGGGATGCTTTCTTAGCTCTACACAGAGCGCTCAGAGGACCAGGTAAATGAAATATTACAAGCAGCACCGCTTGTGCTTTCCTCCTGAAACTAGATTTAGGCAATCTCTGAGTAAATAAAACATCATTTATTGCCACGAGGCAAAAATCTCTTTCACTTTGCGGTTAAATTACACTGGAATTTGCAGAATCACTAGGGCTGACAAATTCACACGGAGGCAAAACCCAGACGAAGGCAATTCCTTCTGGTGAGACAGAAAAACTCATTTCTTGCTGTCAAGAGCGCGGCGAGAGGTGCGGCACGCTGCGGCCGCTCTCCCGCTGACGCTGGGCCCCGCAGAGGCCGCGGAGCGCGGCCCTGGCTCCGCTGCCTGCAGATGTTTTTCCCCAGCGTGGACAATAACTGATCGCCGCTCTTGCTCCTGCGTTTGTGCTGGGGCCCGAGCCCCCCGAGCCCCCCGAGCCCCCGCCTGGGGCTCCTCGCCAGCCTGGCCTTTCGCCCGTCGTGGCGGGGGCCACCCGGTCCACCGAACCCTCCTGATCGGTGGCTCCGGTCCCTGCAGCCCCCGTGCTGCCAGCGGCACCAGGGTGGCGGGGGGTGTCGTGCCCGCGGGTCCCTCCCCGGGCGGTCTCAGCGGGGGGGGGGGTCCCGCGGCGGCGGCGCGCGGAAGGCGGCGCGGAGCAGAGGCCCGACCGGGCGGGGGTATAGCTCAGTGGCAGAGCATTTGACTGCAGATCAAGAGGTCCCCGGTTCAAATCCGGGTGCCCCCTTGTTTTGATTTTTTTCCCCCCTTTTTTCCTCTCCTTCACTTCTCTCCCCTTCCCCGAAACCAACAATCTAAAAAGAACGATTTTCGCCCCAAATTATTTCCGCCGGGGACCGGACCGACAGCCTTCCTCCTTGCCCGTGACCGCGGCGCACCCCAGGGTCCGGTCCGAGCCAGGCCGTGGCACACGTGGGGAGCGGGGATCGCAACCCTGCGCGGGCCGCCGGGCCGCGGCTGCGCCCGTCCCCTCCCGGCGCTCCCGGTACCGGGGGGTGCCGCTCCACGCCGCCTCTAGGGGGCGCCGCGGGGCCCCGCTGCCAGCGCCACGTGACTTTCCTCTCCGCCACGTGAGGCAGGCCGGCCTCGCCACGTGACGTCCGGCGGAGCGGGAGGGGCGGGGCAACCCCATATCCCGGCGTGCCCCGCGCCCTTCTCTCTCTTCCGGCGCCAAGATGTCGAAGCGAGGTGAGGCGGGCGCTGGGCCGGGGGGCGGCGGTATCCGGCTCCATCCGGCCTCCCGGATCGCTGCTCGGGCGGGGTCTGGCGGAGCTGGGGCTCGGGGGGTGGCGTCGGGTCCCGCCCGGGAGCGGAGGCCGCAGCCGGTGTCGCTGACCCCCTCCCGGGGGGGCGCGGGCCGGGCCGGGCCGCGCTGGCTCCCCGCTGCCTGGAGCCCGTTTGTGCTGCGTCGCCGGGGGCTTAATCCTCTTCTCGACCCGCAGGACGCGGCGGTTCCTCCGGTGCGAAGTTCCGCATCTCCCTCGGTCTCCCGGTGGGAGCTGTGATCAACTGCGCGGACAACACAGGTGAGCCTGGCCGCCGCCGTGTCCCTGCCTCCGCCTGCGGCCGGGGCTTGAGCCGGGGGCGTCCAGCGGGAAGGAGACGCCCGTTGTAACACAGAGGGCAACCAGCTGTTGAACGAGTTTGTAAAAACCAATTTTCCTTCTGAAAAGCTCTTGTTGGGTCTGTGCTTGTGGCTCGGTGAGATGTCGTGGAAGGAGACAGCAAAAGTATCGCTTTGGGTGAGGTGGCAGCCAGTGCTGTTGGCTTCAGTCGGTGATTTGACAAGGGAAGCGTCGGGGCAGCGTCTTCCCAGACAGCGTGGTTAATTCCGGTGCTTCTCTCCGCAGGTGCTAAGAACCTGTACATCATCTCCGTGAAGGGGATCAAGGGGCGCTTGAACAGGCTGCCGGCGGCTGGTGTGGGCGACATGGTGATGGCTACAGTCAAGAAGGGCAAGCCGGAGCTGAGGAAGAAGGGTGAGTGCGGAGGGGAGTGGTGAGTCCTGCTGAGAGCCTGCCTGCACTGTAGCGTCCCTCCTTCGAGGGACAGAGAGGCAGGCTGCTTATCAAAGGGGAGCACGATTCCTCCCTCAAACTGACGCAGAAGGTGGGCGCCGAATCTCTGGAGCATCACTTCCACCCTTCCAAAAAGCACTTGTTGGGTCTGCGTGCAGTGGCTCAGTGAGTTGTCGTGGAAGGGCAGAGCAAAGGCATCGCTTTTGGGTGAAGTGGCAGCCTGTGCTGTTTATTTCAATCAGTGGTGTGACATTCTGCCTTGGAAAAGAAAGTTTTCTATTGCTCTGAAGGGGAAGGGAGGAGTTCTTGCTGAATATTGTCTGTGAATTGACAGTATATTTAGAAATAACGGTGGGAAAGTGGAAAACCACTGAATCGTCCAAGTGTAGGTGCAGCTGTAAGTGTTACAAGGTCAGTTTTAAGTGTACTATTAACTATAAACCATAGCTTCTCTTACTGAAGTGCTGCAAATATGAGATGCAAAAAAAAACCCCAAACCCGTGTGTTGAATTAGATGCTGCAGCAGAACAGTTCCTCTGGGGTATCTGTTGCTGGACTCTGTGCTTAAAAGGATGTTGCGGTACTGAGCTGCTCGTTTCTCTTTGCAGTCCACCCGGCAGTGGTTATTCGGCAGCGGAAATCGTACAGGAGAAAAGATGGGGTGTTCCTCTATTTTGAAGACAATGCAGGAGTGATAGTAAATAATAAAGGTGAAATGAAAGGTATGGACAAGAATCCTGTTGCACTGGGAACGCGGAGCGGGGTGGTAGTTGGCATTGCCAGTTAGAGGGCTGCACTCTTCCTAGGCAAAAGGACCCAGATTCTCCTCAGACTCAGAGCGATCGGGCTGAGCTAGTGTTTGTGTAAAATGCTGCCCTGAATTATCTCTGCACCTCCTTGGTCCTCTAATGCGCTGCTGTCTTTTTCTCTTTTCCAGGCTCTGCAATCACAGGCCCTGTGGCTAAGGAGTGTGCGGATCTGTGGCCCAGGATAGCCTCAAACGCAGGAAGCATCGCATAAACGCGTTCATCTCGTAGAGATAAAATAAAAGTCCTTGTACCAACTAAGTAGTGTCTTTCTTGCTGAAGCGCTCTCCTCTGCTGAGCAGGATAATGTTATAACGAGGGAGGGAGTTCTGGGAAGCCTTTTTATGGAACTCCTTGTGCGGATGCATACTTCAGCAGGAAAATGAGATCTGGAATTTTAACATCAGTGATAAGTCTTTTTCAAGCAGGTTCCTGTATTACTGGGAAATACCTGGAAGGGGGTTGCAGTGGAATGACTTAGATTTTAGCAATGGTGACTGAATTGATCTAATTTAGGTAGGCACAGGTAGAAACTGAGGGGTCTGTAAAAGCCCTTCTACAAGAAACCTTTGTACAGGGTGTCTTAAAATCACAGGTCTGGAATTTCCTTCCAGAATGGGCAATTTAACTGCTTAGAGATACTGGTCTGATTTGGGGGGGGGGGCGGTGGGAAATACTGCCTGAAACTGATCTGTACCGTGAGCTGCAGAGTTCATTGTGGACGGTGAGCTCTGAAGAATGTTTCTTGGACCTTGCTGAAGATCCGCAAGGACACATCAAGCCCACTGCTGCTGGCTGAGGTAGTGGCTGAAGCACATGCCGCTAAACCCTCCATCAGTGGTGAAACAGGCCCCGAGGTCATTGCTAATTGCAGATAAAGGGGTGATCGGAACTTTCAAGCTCAGCTGAAAGGCTTCAGGAACAAAGTCGGAAGGTACGTCTGCGCAAAAGCTCCGTGTGCTCTGTGAAGTTGCTTGTGGTTTTCTTGGTTTTCCTCTCTGGCTGGAGCACCGAACTGAATATATCTGGATGTGAACTGTAGGTCAGCTCGTTTTCTGGCCCTCCTGAGCAAGGGCCACTGGAGGACTAGGGAGGCTGCCTGGTACCTGGGGCTCGCAAGTGAAAGCAGGGGTGACTTCGTGCTGGAGATCATGGCCCTGGTGACCCGTAAAACCCAGCTTGACCCCAGCACGCGTGCTGCTGGGGGCCATGGGGCAGGTAATGGGGTGCTGCTCCCAGGAGTGGCTGCAACTTGGAGCTCAGGCAGCCCCTGGTGTGGGTGGGCTGGTCTCCATCTGCCCTGGCACTTACCTGATCCCACACCATGCTTCAATGTTCCCTTAGAGATTTCTGAGATACTTCTGTGCTACTCTTATGTTTTCAGTACAGGAACGTTATGGTGGAGGAAGGAGGGTGCTGAAGGGAGCAAAGCCTCAGAGATTTTGTAGAACAAATGTAGGTAATGACGGACAAGAGCACCAGGGTTCTGGAGTGTTTTGTGAAGTGACATTGTTTTTAAACGGCTGTTTCACCTAACCAACATGAATCTGCAAAATACTGTGGCCTAAAACTTGTCTCTCAGACGTTCCTGCTGGATAATCGGGAGCTGTGCACTGGCAGCAGCTGGGGAGGGGAAACTTGGAAAAGGACTTACATGGGCTGAGGGCCTCTCTCTTCTCTACAGGCTATTCCACAGAGCAGGCGAGCGGTCGTGGCTTCTTCCCAGCAGACCTGGAAGCCCCGGAAGGGTACAACGGGCACTCTGGCTGTCATCGCAGCACTCCAGACCTGCGGCTGAAGTCGATCTCTCTCTTTCTGAGCGGTGACCATCTTTCCAGTCCACTGGTGATGAAGGAGCTGTTCCTCAGACCTGGGGAGAGGCGCAGAGACCCGCTATGAGTAAGGAAGCACCGCTAAAATAAAGGTGTTCTCCCTTGACCTATTTGAAACAGTTTGTACCAGATGTTTGATTTGCAAAGGCTCTTTCTGAGGCGGGGCATGGCACGATAGTTGGATGAAACACTTTGGGTGTTTCTTTTTCGGTGTCCCCTGCTCCTGGGCAGTTGGGGCAGGCAGAGGCTGTGGGCAGCGTGGGAGGGGTTGTGGCAGGTAATTCGTCCGCAAGGCTGGTGCGCTCTGTAACAGGAGGGCACGCCCTGAGACCAAAGAGAGGCGCAGCCGAGTGCCTTCAGCGGTGTTTTGAAGTCAGTGTTTCAGAGCGTTCTTTTTTCTCCTCCACGATGGGATGTTTTGGAGAAAACTAACTGGGAATTCCTTAGCTTGGCCCCCGGGAGCCTGGGTGCAAGTGTGGTGAGAGAGCCGGGGTGGGGTTTGAGGTGAAATGAGGGGTGAGGCGAGGTCTGTTGTGTGTGAGAGGCAGCGCTGCAGGTGTGGTGAGCACTGGCGGTGGAATGCGGCAGAGCCGCCTGGTCGCTGCCCACGAGGAGCCGTACCAGAGCTGTACCGGGCAGTTTCTCATCAGTGGGGGTATAGCTCAGGGGCAGAGCATTTGACTGCAGATCAAGAGGTCCCCGGTTCAAATCCGGGTGCCCCCTCCCTTTTGCTTCTTTTTGTCCGGGAAACGTTGGCTTGGAGCTCTTTATTGCCATGCTTTTCCCCAAAGCATCTGCAGGCTACGTTCCTCTTGTTGATCAGGTGCTGGGGAGAGGTAAAGCAGCAGATTTGCACAAGAGAAGAGGACCACCAGTGGGGTGTTTGTGAGGAAAGAGAGGAGTATTTCCCGAGAAGCTGCTTGTTGTCCTGGGATTAACTTGGGTGTGCTAGTGGTTATCGGGGAGGTTTCTGCTGGGCAGGTGTGTGGCAGGCAGGGGGTATAGCTCAGTGGTAGAGCATTTGACTGCAGATCAAGAGGTCCCCGGTTCAAATCCGGGTGCCCCCTCACAAGCTGCTTTTTCTTGGGATTTTGGGGTGTTTGTTCACTGGAAGGCTGCCTGAGAAGGTCGGCTCAGCTCCCTCTCCTGATAATTCTTTTTCAGGTTACAGTCAGAGCTGGGAAGCGTGGGGGAAATGTCAAAGACTCTCAGGCGGTTGCTGTGTCAAGTTACAGTCTGCTCAGAGAGAACAGACTGCAACTAGGAGAGGAAACGGAGATACGGCCGGAGAGGAACCGGGCCAAGGTCGCCTGGGAAATGAAGTACGGAGGCAGCATCTGTCTCCTGTGTTGGAGTGCAGAGACTCGGCGTCTATGCTGCTGTCGCATTTCAGTCCTGCAGTTTCTGCAGCAGGATGTGATTCCTATGGAAGAGAGAGGCCAAAGATTGGCAAGAACATACTTCAGACGTTGTGTTGTTGGTGAGTTGTCAGGTGTGCACGCAGGGGGTATAGCTCAGTGGTAGAGCATTTGACTGCAGATCAAGAGGTCCCTGGTTCAACTCCAGGTGCCCCCTCTTTTCTTCCCCCAAAACCTTCCTTTTGCCCAAATTTGTCCCAGAAAGAAGGTGGAGAGCTCTGCTTGGGTCTTGTGAGCTCGTGCTGCGCAGTGAACGTTGGCTTCTGAGCTTCAGCGTTCAAGGAACTGAGGCCCTGGCTGTTTGGGAACTGCAGAGGTCGTGCACTGTGTGAGAAACTTCTGCTTGTGTCTGTTTCTCTCCGTTTGTGATTCTCTGGAATAATTCCCTGTACAGCCTCTGACAGGCACGTTAAAAGGCGGAGGGGGCTGTCAAGTAACAGAGTCTAAGCAGCGGGCACAAAAACTTGTTTCTCTCTCTCAATGTTTTTAAAACCTGCTTGTGAAAGGTGCTAACGCGGGGGGTATAGCTCAGTGGTAGAGCATTTGACTGCAGATCAAGAGGTCCCTGGTTCAACTCCAGGTGCCCCCTTTGGGTTCTACTTTTTCCTGGAAAAAGTATGAGGAGCATTCCACACTTTTTAGCTCCGCTGTGCTTGTGCTGTGCACAGAAGGCGGGTCTCTGAACTTCACTGTACAAGACAGCACTCAGGTAAACACTCCCTGCTAAAGTCAATATCCGTGTCAGTGATGAAGCAAAGGAACATGTTTGTTGCTTGGCCATAGCAGTAGTTCTGATCAATGAGGAAACTGCTGTGGATGTAGTTTGTGTGCGTAATTAGACCCTGTCTGAGTGTGTTTGTCTCCAGATCGTCTGCAGTAACTTTCTGTGCACAATTCTGCTTGTGCATTAGCACGCAGAAGAGAGTGCTGTCACATAGCACAATCTAACCAGAGGACATAAACCCCGAGCTATAGATTAAGTTTTTTATTGCTCCTTGAATGAGTGCTAATGCAGGGGGTATAGCTCAGTGGTAGAGCATTTGACTGCAGATCAAGAGGTCCCCGGTTCAACTCCAGGTGCCCCCTCTTTTCTTCCCCCAAAACCTTCCTTTTGCCCAAATTTGTCCAGAAAGAAGGTGGAGAGCTCTGCTTGGGTCTAGTGAGCTCATGCTGTGCAGGGAACGTTGGCTTCTGAGCTTCAGCGTTCAAGGAACCGAGGCCCTGGCTGTTCGGGAAGTGCAGGGGTTGTGCGCTGTGTGAGAAACTACTGACTGTCTGCGTGTACCTGTCTCTGTTCTTGATTCTTTGTAGTAATCATGTTTATCATAATTTATCATATTTAAGTCCCTCAACAGCCTCTGACAAGCACAGTAAGTGGCAGAGGGGGCTGTCAAGTAACAGTCTAACCAGCAGACCTAGAAACTTGTTTCTCTCTAAACGTTTTTAAAATCTGCTTGTGAGAGGTGCCAATGCAGGGGGTATAGCTCAGTGGTAGAGCATTTGACTGCAGATCAAGAGGTCCCTGGTTCAACTCCAGGTGCCCCCTCTTTAGCTGCTTTTTCACCCTTTCTTCTTCCAGAGTCACCTCACAGACATGCTATGGAGAGACCTTCTTAGCCCTCCGAGGTCTTGGAAATCCCTCGATGGTCTTTTGCCAAGCGTGGAACCAGACTTTGAGTTTTCCCCTCTCTTCTCCTTAAGACTGCACAAACACACAAACAAGCTGGCCCGACAGAGGTGCTGCTGGTCTGGTTTTTCCTGCTTGAGTAATTGCCTTTAACTGAAAGGGTAATCAGCGCATATAGTGCCTTTCTAGAAGAGGGGGTCTCTGCTGAAATGCTTTCTGAAGGCAGCTGGGGCTGTGATGCACGAAGCAGCCTGTGCTTGTGCTGCCGAGATGGCCGGTATCGCTGCCCGGGCCCCCGCGGGGCTCGAACTCTCAACCCCCGGACCCGCAGTCGGGTGCTCTGCCCCTGAGCTGCGCCCCCGGCGCGGGGCTGTCGGGGGGGGGCCGTGTTTGGCGGGAAGAGGTGGCTCAGGGGCAACGCGCCGGGTTGGGAACGGCGAGGTCACCGGTTCTAACCCCCGCCCCGGGCCGCCGCCAGAGGCAACGGGAGCCCACAGGGCGCTCTCAGCGTGCAGCACCGGTTCAGCAGGATGGCAGGGAGCCGAGGAACAGGCATTCCCCCCGTTAGTGTAATTCTAACACCCTGACAAACGTGCCCCCTTAATTGTGCTCTCTTCAAATGACTCACCCTAATTCCCTGGCACTTCTCTGCCCTTGCTTCTACCACCCTCCTTTGCAACAGGTGCAGATCTTGTCTTAATTCCAGTGCGAAATAAAAATGCAACACTTGTTTGTCTTGCAAGTGCAACAAAATAGTGTGGATGTCGAATCATGTAGGTTAGAAAAGAACCTTAGGATTCTTGAGTTGAACCGTAAACCTGACGCTGCCCCCACAGCTTATTTTGGAGCTGGTGGTTTTCTTCCGCTGAGCCAGGGTGGACCCAGAGCCCCAACAGCAGCGGGGGGAGAGGGTTCAGCTGACCGAGGCCCCCCTTTCCCACACACCAAGGGCCTCCAGCTGGATGTGGCTGAAACCTCCGCCCTGCTTTTGCACAGGGGCACCCCAATTTGAGTTACACCCCCCGGGGTATCGGCCGCTGATGAGGGAAAGCAAGCAACCTGCAGGCCCGCTGACAGCGAGACGGGGCCGGGCTCCGCCCTGCTGCGCTCTGCTCCGCCGCCTTCGCCCGCCATCTTGACTGCTCCCCGGCGCGCCGCGGCGGAAGTGACGACTGTGAGGCGCGCCGCGCGGAGCAGGCGGCGGCGCGGCGCGCTTTGATGACGCAGGCGCAGGCCCAGGCCCGGTAGCCGCGGGGGAAGCGCTCGCCCGACCGCCGCGATGGGGGGCGGCGACCTGGTGAGGAGGGTCCCGGGCCCGGGGGAGCGGAGCTGGGCCGGGCGGCGAGGGGCTGAGAGTCTCGCCCGGGGCTCGGGGTACCGGCCGGGGCTCAGGCGGGCAGGGGGCCCGGGACGCGCGGGCTGGCCGGGGCGTGCGGCCGTTGGCCGCCGCTGGCAGCGGGGCCGTCGTTGGGAGCGGGTCTCGGTGGGGCGTGAACGCGCGTGTCGCGTTGTCCGGGCCTCGACCGCGGGGTGGAAGCGCTGCGGGCGATCGCGGGTCTGAGCGGGCCCTTCCCCGTGGCCACCGGCGAGGGAAGGTGGCCCTTCGTTAACGGTCCCGTTCCGGCCTCCGCCCTCCTGCAGGTCCTGAGGAGGAGCTGGCATCCCCAGACCCTGCGTAATGTGGAGCAGGTGTGGAAAGCCGAGCAGAAGCATGAGGCCGAGCGGGAGAAGATGGAGGAGCCGCAGCGACACGCTGGGGACACGGGCACCGTCCGGGGAGGGGCTGCGGGGGCTCCCGGTGCCCCGGGGTAGGTGATTGTCTTTAGACTATTGTTGCTTTATTATTATTTATTAGGGAAGCTTTCTTTAAACTTGCTTGGGGCTTTGTAAGTGTCATGGCTCTGCCAGTAACGGACTGTGAACTGCCATTAGCCAGTTAGTCACATGATACCGTTTATGTAGAGGAGGCTCATAATGTAATTCTTCCTCTGTTTCATTAAGTTAAATACCAGCTGTGTTCTTCTGTAGTTGTGACACATAACTTCACATTAAAAAAAAAAAAAAAGTAGTTCTCTTGCCAGGGGTTAAGAGTTGAACGTGTCTGATGCGAAAATGTTTTCATTTATATGGAAATGTGCGTTTGATGTTTCTCGCTGCATAGGCTAGCGCCTTAAACTCCATAATGCTTTAGAAGTCTGTGATAGAAAATAAAACGCTCTTGTTTGCAACAGGAAAAGAGAAGTTGGAGTGGATGTGTCAGGGACTGTAAAGTGTAGTTGTCCTACAAGATTTCATGATTCCCGTCTCCGCATCTCCTTTACTTCCTCCTTTTCTGCTGCTGGACATGCTTGCAGGGAAGCAGGATCCGCACTGCTGGGCGCTTGAGTAATAAAGAACCAGCTTTCGGGTTTATTTCTCTGTACAGCCCTGCTCCAAATCACTTTAGAAGGCAACAGTTTGCAACAGGCACAAAAACCTGCCTCTCCCAGAAAACATGCCCTATTCCTCCAGCTCCTGCATGATTTCTCCTAGCACCGTTACTGAAGCCTGTTTCAGTCCTCGATTTTTGTTCTTCCTCTCCTGCAGCACTGCGGTTGCACACGCAGGGAGAGCTGGATAGTGGAGTCATTCCATAGCTGTGAGGTGGAACAGAGGTACCGGAACAGGAGTTTGGGATGTGCAGGTACGTGTCCTTCTCACAGCTTGTCAGGTGGGGTTGTCTGGAGTCAAATGCTTTGCTGGAGAAGCAGTCATCTTGAAATGAGTCAGGATGTTATTAAACAGCTGTTTCACCTAACCAACATGAATCTGCAAAATACTGTGGCCTGAAACTTGTCTCTCAGATGTTCCTGCTGGATAATCGGGAGCTGTGCACTGGCAGCAGCTGGGGAGGGGAAACTTGGAAAAGGACTTACATGGGCTGAGGGCCTCTCTCTTCTCTACAGGCTATTCCACAGAGCAGGCGAGTGGTCGTGGCTTCTTCCCGGCAGACCTGGAAGCCCCGGAAGGGTACAACGGACACTCTGGCTGTCACCGCAGCACTCCAGACCTGCGGCTGAAGTCGATCTCTCTCTTTCTGAGTGGTGACCATCTTTCCAGTCCACTGGTGATGAAGGAGCTGTTCCTCAGACCTGGGGAGAGGCGCAGAGACCCGCTATGAGTAAGGAAGCACCGCTAAAATAAAGGTGTTCTCCCTTGACCTATTTGAAACAGTTTGTACCAGATGTTTGATTTGCAAAGGCTCTTTCTGAGGCGGGGCACGGCACTATAGTTGGATGAAACACTTTGGGTGTTTCTTTTTCGGTGTCCCCTGCTCCTGGGCAGTTGGGGCAGGCAGAGGCTGTGGGCAGCGTGGGAGGGGTTGTGGCAGGTAATTCGTCCGCAAGGCTGGTGCGCTCTGTAACGGGAGGGCACGCCCTGAGACCAAAGAGAGGCGCAGCCGAGTGCCTTCAGCGGTGTTTTGAAGTCAGTGTTTCAGAGCGTTCTTTTTTCTCCTCCACGATGGGATGTTTTGGAGAAAGCTAACTGGGAGTTCCTTAGCTTGGCCCCCGGGAGCCTGGGTGCAAGTGTGGTGAGAGAGCCGGGGTGGGGTTTGAGGTGAAATGAGGGGTGAGGCGAGGTCTGTTGTGTGTGAGAGGCAGCGCTGCAGGTGTGGTGAGCACTGGCGGTGGAATGCAGCAGAGCCGCCTGGTCGCTGCCCACGAGGAGCCGTACCGGGCAGTTTCTCATCAGTGGGGGTATAGCTCAGGGGCAGAGCATTTGACTGCAGATCAAGAGGTCCCCGGTTCAAATCCGGGTGCCCCCTCCCTTTTGCTTCTTTTTGTCCGGGAAACGTTGGCTTGGAGCTCTTTATTGCCATGCTTTTCCCCAAAGCGTCTGCAGGCTACGTTCCTCTTGTTGATCAGGTGCTGGGGAGAGGTAAAGCAGCAGATTTGCACAAGAGAAGAGGACCACCAGTGGGGTGTTTGTGAGGAAAGAGAGGAGTATTTCCCGAGAAGCTGCTTGTTGTCCTGGGATTAATTGGGGTGTGCTAGTGGTTATCGGGGAGGTTTCTGCTGGGCAGGTGTGTGGCAGGCAGGGGGTATAGCTCAGTGGTAGAGCATTTGACTGCAGATCAAGAGGTCCCTGGTTCAAATCCGGGTGCCCCCTCACAAGCTGCTTTTTCTTGGGATTTTGGGGTGTTTGTTCACTGGAAGGCTGCCTGAGAAGGTCGGCTCAGCTCCCTCTCCTGATAATTCTTTTTCAGGTTACAGTCAGAGCTGGGAAGCGTGGGGGAAATGTCAAAGACTCTCAGGCGGTTGCTGTGTCAAGTTACAGTCTGCTCAGAGAGAACAGACTGCAACTAGGAGAGGAAACGGAGATACGGCCAGAGAGGAACCGGGCCAAGGTCGCCTGGGAAATGAAGTACGGAGGCAGCATCTGTCTCCTGTGTTGGAGTGCAGAGACTCGGCGTCTATGCTGCTGTCGCATTTCAGTCCTGCAGTTTCTGCAGCAGGATGTGATTCCTATGGAAGAGAGAGGCCAAAGATTGGCAAGAACATACTTCAGACGTTGTGTTGTTGGTGAGTTGTCAGGTGTGCACGCAGGGGGTATAGCTCAGTGGTAGAGCATTTGACTGCAGATCAAGAGGTCCCTGGTTCAACTCCAGGTGCCCCCTCTTTTCTTCCCCCAAAACCTTCCTTTTGCCCAAATTTGTCCAGAAAGAAGGTGGAGAGCTCTGCTTGGGTCTTGTGAGCTCGTGCTGCGCAGTGAACGTTGGCTTCTGAGCTTCAGCGTTCAAGGAACTGAGGCCCTGGCTGTTCGGGAACTGCAGAGGTCGTGCACTGTGTGAGAAACTTCTGCTTGTGTCTGTTTCTCTCCTTTTATGATTCTCTGGAATTATTCCCTGTACAGCCTCTGACAGGCACGTTAAAAGGCAGAGGGGGCTGTCAAGTAACAGAGTCTAAGCAGCGGGCACAAAAACTTGTTTCTCTCTCTCAATGTTTTTAAAACCTGCTTGTGAAAGGTGCTAACGCGGGGGGTATAGCTCAGTGGTAGAGCATTTGACTGCAGATCAAGAGGTCCCTGGTTCAACTCCAGGTGCCCCCTTTGGGTTCTACTTTTTCCTGGAAAAAGTATGAGGAGCGTTCCACACTTTTTAGCTCCGCTGCGCTTGTGCTGTGCACAGAAGGCGGGTCTCTGAACTTCACTGTACAAGACAGCACTCAGGTAAACACTCCCTGCTAAAGTCAATATCCGTGTCAGTAACGAAGCAAAGGAACATGTTTGTTGCTTGGCCATAGCAGTAGTTCTGATCAATGAGGAAACTGCTGTGGATGTAGTTTGTGTGCGTAATTAGACCCTGTCTGAGTGTGTTTGTCTCCAGATCGTCTGCAGTAACTTTCTGTGCACAATTCTGTTTGTGCATTAGCACGCAGAAGAGAGTGCTGTCACATAGCACAATCTAACCAGAGGACATAAAACCCGAGCTATAGATTAAGTTTTTTATTGCTCCTTGAATGAGTGCTAATGCAGGGGGTATAGCTCAGTGGTAGAGCATTTGACTGCAGATCAAGAGGTCCCTGGTTCAACTCCAGGTGCCCCCTTTGGGTTCTACTTTTTCCTGGAAAAAGTATGAGGAGCGTTCCACACTTTTTAGCTCCGCTGCGCTTGTGCTGTGCACAGAAGGCGGGTCTCTGAACTTCACTGTACAAGACAGCACTCAGGTAAACACTCCCTGCTAAAGTCAATATCCGTGTCAGTAACGAAGCAAAGGAACATGTTTGTTGCTTGGCCATAGCAGTAGTTCTGATCAATGAGGAAACTGCTGTGGATGTAGTTTGTGTGCGTAATTAGACCCTGTCTGAGTGTGTTTGTCTCCAGATCGTCTGCAGTAACTTTCTGTGCACAATTCTGTTTGTGCATTAGCACGCAGAAGAGAGTGCTGTCACATAGCACAATCTAACCAGAGGACATAAAACCCGAGCTATAGATTAAGTTTTTTATTGCTCCTTGAATGAGTGCTAACGCAGGGGGTATAGCTCAGTGGTAGAGCATTTGACTGCAGATCAAGAGGTCCCTGGTTCAACTCCAGGTGCCCCCTCTTTTCTTCCCCTAAAACCTTCCTTTTGCCCAAATTTGTCCCAGAAAGAAGGTGGTGGAGAGCTCTGCTTGGGTCTTGTGAGCTCGTGCTGTGCAGTGAACGTTGGCTTCTGAGCTTCAGCGTTCAAGGAACCAAGGCCCTGGCTGTTCGGGAAGTGCAGGGGTTGTGTGCTGTGTGAGAAACTACTGACTGTCTGCGTGTACCTGTCTCTGTTCTTGATTCTTTGTAGTAATCGTGTTTATCATAATTTATCATATTTAAGTCCCTCAAAAGACTCTGACAAGCACAGTAAGTGGCAGAGGGGGCTGTCAAGTAACAGTCTAACCAGCAGACCTAGAAACTTGTTTGTCTCTCTAAATGTTTTTAAAATCTGCTTGTGAGAGGTGCTAACACAGGGGGTATAGCTCAGTGGTAGAGCATTTGACTGCAGATCAAGAGGTCCCTGGTTCAACTCCAGGTGCCCCCTCTTTAGCTGCTTTTTCACCCTTTCTTCTTCCAGAGTCACCTCACAGACAGGCTATGGAGAGACCTTCTTAGCCCTCCAAGGTCTTGGAAATCCCTCGATGGTTTTTTGCCAAGCGTGGAACCAGACTTTGAGTTTTCCCCTCTCTTCTCCTTAAGACTGCACAAACAAGCTGGCCCGACAGAGGTGCTGCTGGTCTGGTTTTTCCTGCTTGAGTAATTGCCTTTAACTGAAAGGGTAATCAGCGCGTATAGTGCCTTTCTAGAAGAGGGGGTCTCTGCTGAAATGCTTTCTGAAGGCAGCTGGGGCTGTGATGCACGAAGCAGCCTGTGCTTGTGCTGCCGAGATGGCCGGTATCGCTGCCCGGGCCCCCGCGGGGCTCGAACTCTCAACCTCCGGACCCGCAGTCGGGTGCTCTGCCCCTGAGCTGCGCCCCCGGCGCGGGGCTGTCGGGGGGGACCGTGTTTGGCGGGAAGAGGTGGCTCAGGGGCAACGCGCCGGGTTGGGAACGGCGAGGTCACCGGTTCTAACCCCTGCCCCGGGCCGCCGCCAGAGGCAACGGGAGCCCACAGGGCGCTCTCAGCGTGCAGCACCGGTTCAGCAGGATGGCAGGGAGCCGAGGAACAGGCATTCCCCCCGTTAGTGTAATTCTAACACCCTGACAAACGTGCCCCCTTAATTGTGCTCTCTTCAAATGACTCACCCTAATTCCCTGGCACTTCTCTGCCCTTGCTTCTACCACCCTCCTTTGCAACAGGTGCAGATCTTGTCTTAATTCCAGTGCGAAATAAAAATGCAACACTTGTTTGTCTTGCAAGTGCAACAAAATAGTGTGGATGTCGAATCATGTAGGTTAGAAAAGAACCTTAGGATTCTTGAGTTGAACCGTAAACCTGACGCTGCCCCCACAGCTTATTTTGGAGCTGGTGGTTTTCTTCCGCTGAGCCAGGGTGGACCCAGAGCCCCAACAGCAGCGGGGGGAGAGGGTTCAGCTGACCGAGGCCCCCCTTTCCCACACACCAAGGGCCTCCAGCTGGATGTGGCTGAAACCTCCGCCCTGCTTTTGCACAGGGGCACCCCAATTTGAGTTACACCCCCCGGGGTATCGGCCGCTGATGAGGGAAAGCAAGCAACCTGCAGGCCCGCTGACAGCGAGACGGGGCCGGGCTCCGCCCTGCTGCGCTCTGCTCCGCCGCCTTCGCCCGCCATCTTGACTGCTCCCCGGCGCGCCGCGGCGGAAGTGACGACTGTGAGGCGCGCCGCGCGGAGCAGGCGGCGGCGCGGCGCGCTTTGATGACGCAGGCGCAGGCCCAGGCCCGGTAGCCGCGGGGGAAGCGCTCGCCCGACCGCCGCGATGGGGGGCGGCGACCTGGTGAGGAGGGTCCCGGGCCCGGGGGAGCGGAGCTGGGCCGGGCGGCGAGGGGCTGAGAGTCTCGCCCGGGGTACCGGCCGGGGCTCAGGCGGGCAGGGGGCCCGGGACGCGCGGGCTGGCCGGGGCGTGCGGCCGTTGGCCGCCGCTGGCAGCGGGGCCGTCGTTGGGAGCGGGTCTCGGTGGGGCGTGAACGCGCGTGTCGCGTTGTCCGGGCCTCGACCGCGGGGTGGAAGCGCTGCGGGCGATCGCGGGTCTGAGCGGGCCCTTCCCCGTGGCCACCGGCGAGGCAAAGCTCTGTGGGGACCTGCGGGCGGGTTTGGCGGCCCTTCGTTAACGGTCCCGTTCCGGCCTCCGCCCTCCTGCAGAACCTGAAGAAGAGCTGGCACCCCCAGACCCTGCGTAATGTGGAGAAGGTGTGGAAAGCCGAGCAGAAGCATGAGGCTGAGCGGAAGAAGATCGAGGAGCTGCAGCGGGAGCTGCAGGAGGAGCGAGCGCGTGAGGAGATGCAGCGATACGCTGAGGACATGGGCACCGTCAGGTGAGGTGGAGCTGATGCTCTCCAGACCAGTGGTTCCCAGGCCTTATAATTCTCTGAGGGCGAGCACTGTCTGGTGAGGTGGTACAGGTTCTCTCGGTGCCCTTGAGGCAGCCATGGGTTTAATGTTTTGGACGATAAAACGTTTACAGTCACCTTCATAAGCCAGTGCCTTAAAATGTAACTTTAGAACTGTGAGAAGGAAAATAAGATGGTCTTGTTTGCAATAGGAAAAGAGAAGAGAAGTTGGAGTGGATGTACCAGGGTCCTGGAGGCATGGTGAACAGAGAGGAGTATCTTATGGGTCGCCCTGTGGACAAATACGTCTTTGAGAAGACAGAAGACAAGGATGCAGGCTGTTCCAACGAGACAGGACTTCTTCCAGGCTCCATTTTTGCCAAGACAGGTGCCAATTCTGTCCTAGATATGGCAAATAAAATCCGGGAGGATCCACTTTTCATGATAAGGTACTAAATGTGGAGCTAAAAGCAGTTGTAGATGAGACAAAGCATCAGTATTAGGAACTTGCTAAGAGCTGTCTTATTTATCTTTGTAAAGACTGCTGTCGCATCTGTTCCTCAAAGCTATGTCTGCCCGTTTGTGAGCTCTAGGCTGTAGGTAGCACTCCTGGCCACAGAGAGGTCACCAGCCACTTACACGACTAGCAGGATTTTGGTTGTGTGTTCTAGACACAGCAACGTAACGTCAAATAATGTATTTGACTCAGTTTGCCACTTTTGGATAATTTTGCTGACTTGATTTCAAATGTAAGATTTTGTGATCTGAAAGAGCTGACGATCATTATCTAGATCATCTAGCTGTAAGTTGGTAAGTACGTATAAATGCTAAGATTGTTATTCCATATTGATTTGTCTCTACCAGCTTAGTTCATCCTTTTATGTGTATGTGAATGTATCTGGTCTGCTCTGAGAGTTCAGGCATTTATTGGCATTGTAGGCAGATTGGTGGTAAGAGAACAAATTTTTGTTTACCCTACTAGTTGCACTTTTAAATGGAGAAGAAAAGGACAGACTCCTCCTTAGTTGGATCTATTTGCTAAATGTACAAAACTTGCCTGTTTTCCTGCTTTATATGTTTTTAGAGCTTGCTTTTGATTGGTATCTTTCATGAAAATATGATGTTTTCAGTTGTTTGAAAATATTGATTATTTTTTTCTGCTTTAGAAAGAGGGAGGAGGAAAAGAAGAGAGAAGTTTTGAATAATCCTGTTAAAATGAAGAAAATCAAAGAATTGGTAGGTGTATCTCAGTAATCCTTTACAGACTGAAAGCACAGAATACACTGAACCAAGGAGAGGCTCACAGGTCAAAATTAGTATTATTTAGGATAAGGAGCTGAGTTCCATTTCCTGACTCTTTCACAGACAACCTGAATAAATTCTGCTTTCCATAATCCTGATATAATAGAACAAAGTTCCTTATCAGTCTCTCAGTGGGAATTAATTTATCTTCCTTTCAAATTCAGTGTTATTTTACTCTTCTTGCTCTTCTGGTGTCTGGGGTTTTTTTTTAGCTAGGGATTAGTTGTTGATTTAGTACCACAGAGTGATGGCAGACATAGGCTTGGACATGCACTGATACCTAGGGAAGGCTCTGTTAAGCTCTTTGATTTTGAGAGAGGATCTTGTTAAATGGTTTAGGTTTTGTTCCGGGAGCCTTTCCACAGAGAACTCTATTACTTTGGCCTTGCGATACTGACTGCCCAGGTGTAGAGGCAGTAATTATTGCTAATGAAATGGTGTCTTGCTTTATAGCTGCAGAACAGTTTAGACAAAAAAGAGAAAAAGAAGAAGAAAGAGAAGAAGAAGAAACACAAGAAACATCGGCGTCGCAGTTCCAGCAGTGAAAGTGACAGCAGTGATGAGGAGCGAAGCAAAAATAAGTATGTTTTGAGGTTTTGTAGTAAAAATACCTTGTTTCCTGGTTAAGTTAACTGTTTTTCATGTCTTTTTCAAATCCTGTCTTTGAGTCTTATCTTTCTAATTAATACTCTTTAATTGGCCTAAATGTTTCTGGATTGTTACTTTTGCATCATTAAATTATTTTTATGACATTTTAACATTTAAAAATATTCTTGAATTTTATCTGCTTCAAAAGTACTATTCTGTTTTCTCTTTAGGTCTCAGAAGAGGATGAACAGTTCCTCCTGGAAACCTGCTCCTTCCAAAGTCCCAGGATATGGCTTGCAAGTAAGTACGTGTGTTTCGCACAGTAGCAAGTAGTCTTTCAGTAGCAAGTGCCCTGAGTTAGGGAAGAGCAAGAGTTTTGGTAGTTTGTTGGAAGACTGCTTCACCAGCTAGAAGAGGATTATGAGGGGGACATTATGTAATAAAGTTCAGATTCAATTTGGAGCCGTCTAAGCCTTGAAACTAAAGTTGTTCAGATCCTGGTAGGACTTTTGTCTGCTCTAAATTAAAGTTAAGTTTTATTCAGTTTCTCTGCAGAGTCACACATCTGTTTAAATACTCTGCTCGACTGTCTTGGCAGTTTAGTCTAAAAAGATTATTTCTGTCTCATGTTCGATAGACACCAGTGTTAATAAGAACCTAGGAAGTGAGATAAGGAAACACAAACCCCAATGTACTTCCTGCACTTAGCCCAGTCTGAGGTCTCCTCTGTGGCCTGATATTGTTGTTGTGCTCTCACAAGACAACTCTCCTGAAAGACACTTTGAATTCCAGGTTAGAGGCTCTGACCAGAGCCACAGGTCTCGGAGCTCTCCAGCTGCCGGCCA
This sequence comes from Gavia stellata, assembly GCF_030936135.1. Taxonomy (NCBI): domain Eukaryota; kingdom Metazoa; phylum Chordata; class Aves; order Gaviiformes; family Gaviidae; genus Gavia; species Gavia stellata. Next base: position 1,886,826 of record NC_082621.1, read on the forward strand.
GGAGAGGGCCCCACACAAGCACCGGGATCGCTCCAGGTCCAGGAGCCAGTCCCGCTCTCCTCAGAGACGCCCTAGCAAGAAGAATTCAGAACAATCTGGATGCAGAGGGTCAAGATCTCCTTCTAGACACAGTAAACAGTGAGTGTGGCTAACCTGGCTAATGTAAACCTAGGGCTGCTGGTGGGGGAGCTCTCTAGAATCAAAATCTCTCTTACTTAATCTCCTTCTACCACTTCAGTGTTCTGGCCACATTATTGCTCAGTTCTGGGTGTAAAGGCAGGAGCTGTGCAGTTGTGCAAGAGTGCAGAAGCACACAGGTTAGCTCCTGGAAAGGACATGCTGCCTGGAATTGCACTCTTCATTTGGGACACCCTGTTTCTAGGTGCACCCTTAGGTATTGCTGTGACTGTGCTTTATTTGGGCTACCGATTCTCTTTAAAGGGTATTTATTATTGTTGAATTATCTTTACTAAATGCTGGTAAAATCAGGTACCAGGTATTTATTGTTTGCTGATGAAATAATTAAAACTGAGTAAAAACAGATGGAAATTTACAGTATATTGAAAGTCATTAGAATTTGTTTTCAAAGTGGACAGGTAACAGTCCTGCAGTTACAGGAGATGTCTTGGTTTCAGAATGTATCCAAAAAAAAACTGGGGAAAGTTTAGAGGTGTGATAATGTTTGTTCATCTGTCCTAAAAAGGGTATTTCTGGGTTACAGACATAGCAATCGGGAGGAGAAAGGGAGAGCTAGAAGCCCTTCCCCTAAAAAGAGCTATAGACGACAGCATACTCCAGGTTACACAAGGTAAGCGAGACCTTGTCCCTGTGCTTTTGGATGGAAGTTGCCCTGGTGCTTGTGAAACAGCTGGGTGTAATCTGTGAATCAAATTTTAGTCTGTTAACTAAAATAGATAGGATCGGATGTCCAGGAAGTTGGGCAGAGAGTCTTAAAGTGCTCAGTTCGGTGCTCTTGAGCTTGACTGTTAGTTAACACCTTGGACAGCTTCCCAAACCAATTCACATGGTTGCTGGTTCGCCATGTGTCTTGCATCACTGTGCAAGGCAGTAATGTGAAGTCAGTCTTTGTCCCATGGACTGTTAATTAGAAGCATTCTGTTTCACTGTCATGGGGAAAATAGGACCTTGACGGCATCATCTTACCAGTCAATTAAAAACAAGAAGGCTGAAAAGAGGGAGGAAACAGACTCTTGCTACGGGCATAGTAAAGCAGAACATTTAGACATGTACTTACAAGCTTTGCTGATTGGTTACCAAAGAAAAAAACATGTTAAACACCCCTAATTTTGGGGCTTGTAAATCATCTTAAAGAATGGAAAGGAAGATTGGGGGGTGGGGCCCAGCGTGCTGTTGATTCACAGCAGTGATGTTTTCTACACAAATAGAAGGATCTCTCCGGAGGAACTAGAGCGTAAACGCCAGGAAATGATGGAAAATGCCAAGTGGCGGGAAGAGGAGAGAGCAAACAACCTCAGGAAACACCGAAAGGAGGAGGAGCTGGAGCGAGAACTGGAGAAACTCAACTCCCGAGATGGGAAGTTCTTCAAGTGAGTGTCTTTTATTATCTGCTTTTTCATTCAAGGGAAGTGTAGGCCACAGCTTCTGAGGAGTGAGTGATGGCCTCAACATTTGGGATGTTTCAGATTACGGTGTAAGATCCATCTCTACTCGGAAACCAGTAATCAGTTATTTTTTGCCATCCTGTAGACATGCCTGGTAGTGTTTTAGATGCAGATATTAAAAAGTTCTCTGTTTTTAGGAGCTTGCAACAATTTTAGGCCTGCAAGTCCGCTGGTAGTCTGTGTGCCAAGAGCTTGTGGGACTGGTACTTGTGCTCAATAAGAAATAAGACTGTTTCTAAACACAGGTGGTAACTTACAGTCCCCTGTGCACATGGCAGGCAAAGGAAATTGGAGTGGCACAAGGCCTTCCAGAAAGTGCAGTGGTGTGTGAGAAGTGGCGGTGTTACGTATTTTGGAGTGGCTGCAGCATAGTATTCTCCAGGGTCTATAAGGTAATCAGTGGAGAACGTATACTTAATTCCTGATGCTGCCCAGAACTGGGATCGCGTAAGGGCGGCCTAAAATCACAATAGATTTTCTCCATGAACAACATCTCTTGCGGAGAGGGATTTTTGCATGTTTCCTGGTGCAGAAGCAACTGGTTGAGCTAACAAACGTGTTTATTGGCACGTTGTTTGAAGAGGGAGATGGGCACGAGGAGATCATTCAGAAAAGCACAGCGGTGTGATCTGAAGTGGTAAAAGAAAGTGAGTGGTCACAAGGATCCCTTCTCTCTCCTGTAGCTAACGTAGTCATTGGCAGCACGAGCTCTGGCATTTGGGCTCCCAGAGGACTGCTGCCCTCGGCTCAGGAGCACATTGCTTTTCTCTCGTTTGCTTCACAGAAAGCAACCAAGTCCCCTGTGACGGATGCATTTGTAATTAACGGTTAGTTATATTTGGAAGATGGAGGAGACTTGAGAGCTACTGAAAATACATTTCTGAGCACTGATCTTAAATAAGGCATTGAATCTCCTACAAGACAAACTAAAAGCTCTTCAGTTCTTTCAGTGTAGACTTTAACAGAAAATAATTTGCTGTTTTCTATGTTGGATTAATTTAGTTAGATGACTTGGGGATGGTGAATCCTGCTAGAAATGGTGTAATGTTTGGAAAGAGATTCTAATATCTTTCTTTGGTTCAATTTTCTGCAGTCGCTTAAAACTAGAGAGTGCATCTACTTCCACCCTAGAAGATCGGGTGAAACGCAATATCCACTCCCTTCAGAGGACTCCCGCTGCCTTGGAAAAAAACTTTATGCAGAGATGAAACTTGTTCTTCCTCTGCTTCTGTGCAGAAGTTAAATGGACACTTACTCCCAAAGGTGAGAGACCTCCAGCAGAGACTTGCGGCTCTCTGCAGGAACACTTACCATCTCCCAAAGAGGCGCCGGATTTCTGTGCTGCAGCCCACAGCGTGTTCTGGACTTCTGGCGTTGTGAACACATTTGTAATGGGTATGACCTTGCAAGCAAACCTTTGCAGGAGAACTCGTGAGCTCTTGTATTCTATTTTTAACGTATTGCCAGATCTTTTCCTTCTCTCTCCACCTTGACTCGTATGATTTTTGTATATTGTTATTACCAGATTATGCCAGGTGGTAACTGCTTTCTACATTGGGCAGATTGTCCGAGCTCGTTAGACGACAGAGCACAAGACCTATTTTTGTTAATCCTTAAGAACCGGAGCAGAACAAATTCACCTGTGAGTTAATTTCATGGAATTCGATAAAGCTGCACGAGCAACGGACAAAATCCTGCTCGATGCTGTCGCCATTCAGGTGGGGGTTTGGAGGGTGATGTTAGACAGGTCTGCAAAATATCTGTAGCTGTTATTTGGTTGCTGACAGATTTGAGTGGGGTTCGACCCAAAGGGAGCTGCTTCGCAGGGAAAGGAAATGAGCATAGCTGATACAGCAGGTGTTTCTCTGGGATTTTGTAATGTAAGTAATGTGTATATGTACAGCAGTGTAGATCTTTTTTTTTTTTAAATTAAGAAATTTTACTGTCACTTGTAAATGTTCTTTGTGGCTTTTGGGGGCGGGAGGGGCAGGGGTAAACCTCGCTGTCGAGGGGAAGGTTTGGTGAGGGCGCGGGAGGCTGTAACTGGCTGTAGCAGCCCCTTTTCGGGTTTATCCGAGCGCCTGACTCGCTCCAGCCCGCAGGACCCGGCCCCGGTGCCGCCGGTTCCCGGTGCCGCCTCCACGAGGGGTCCCCGTGCAGCCCCGGCCTCTCTCCGCGCCCTTTAAACGGCGGCCTGTGACGTGTGTAGCAGCCCATTCATAATTCCAGCCGTCTTGCTGCTTATTGGCCCGTTCAGAACGGGGCGCGGTCTCGACGGCGACGTCACGCCAATTGGGCGAGACCATCTCCGGGAAGAGGAGGAGGGAAGAACGCTTTCTTTCCCCTCTCCCTCTCCCTCCCTCCAACCCTTTCCGTTGTTCCTCCTCTCAGCCCAAGCCGTGCTGCGCTTCTCCCCGTCCCTGCCGCAGGTTGAGTCGGGGAGAGGCAGCGGCCAGCGCCGCGCTCCCACTCCTCAGCATCCGAGGCTCCCCCTCCTCGGCGAGGACATGGTACCTCCCGCTCCCACCTCCTCAGCCCTCCGCCATCTTGGCGCCTCCTCAGAGCGGGGCCGGAGCGGGCTCGGCCGGCCGTGGCGGCTCCTCCTCAGCGGTGGAGCGAACCACCGCGGGGGCGGGGTGGGGGGGGCAGGGGGAGGCGGGGACGGAACCACTGCGGCAGCGACGGGGGGGACGGCGAGGGGGAAGCTAACGGGCCGGGCCGGACCAACGGGCAGGGGCTGACAGGGGCGGGCGGTACCACTGGGGGCGGGGGGGCGTGTGCCGGGCCGGGCGGAACCATGTGGAGGCGCTGGTAGGGGGGAGCCCGGAGGAGGGGGTTCGGTCCGGCTCCCGGTGCCGCTGCCGGTCCGGGTCCGCCATGGCCTCGAACTGCGCGGGGGGCTCGTCGGCGGGGGGCGTCGGGGCGGCGCTGGGCTCGGCCCTCAGCGCCAGCAAGACCAAGACCAAGAAGAAACATTTCGTGTGCCAGAAGGTGAAGCTGTTCCGGGCCTCGGAGCCGCTGCTCAGCGTCCTCATGTGGGGGGCCAACCACACGGTGAGCGCGGCCCGCAGCGGGCCCTCCCCGCCCCCTCAGCCGCGGCCCTCCTCCCCCGGGTCGGGGCCCTCCCCAGCCCCTCGGGACGGGGCCCTCGTCCCCCTCATACCGGGCCCTTCCCCTCAGCGAGCGCCCTCGCCCCCCCGGATCGGGCCCCTCCCCGCTCTCCCTCAAGCAGGGCCTTTTCCCGCCCCCCTCAGACCAGGGCCCTCGCCCCCCGGATCGGGCTCTGGCCCCCACACCCACTTTCCCCCTAAATGACAGCCTTCTCTCCCCCTGGCATCTGATCCCTAATCCGGGTCCTTCCCTGGATTCCCATTCCCAGGGCACCCCGGTGTCAGGACCGCTCGTCCTCCCGCTCTGGTGGATGCCCGCCCTGTGAGGAGGGTCTCCGTGGGGCCTGCTCCTTCCCGCGTCTATCCCTGTCCCTGGCGGAGCCTTTCTCCTGGGGCTGGGGCTCCTTCCCCAGAGCATCCCTGTCTCCGGGCAGTCTGGGTCCCCCCTGGATGTGGGTGTCCCTCCCAGACATCGCTGCCCTCATGTCTGGGGTGGCATTAGGCTTCTGTGCTGCTAGACATTTCTCTTTGCCAGAGCGTGCCTGCCCCCTCACACTCACCCATCTGCCTGTGTCCTCTTCCCCAACACCCTTCCTTCTCTTTTCCAGGACTGGGGAGGGGGAGTGATGCCGTTTTGGTTTGCGTCCCTTTGTGTAGGGTGCTGTTGCCCTGGCACACCCCCTCTCTGGCACCAGAGGCCCTGAGGACACTCATTCTACACCCACAGCGCTATCCCCTGTCACAACCCCTGGCTTTCTCACCCTGTGGCCCCGTTACGGTGAGGGGGCTCCCACGTGTCACGACCCAGAGGTCCCATGCGCACAGCGACAATCCTGTTCCTCAGTTGGCTGTATGAGGAGAATCACATGTGTCTCTCTTCTCCACCCCAAAATATAAAATGGTCTTTTTGGCCCCATCTGTCCAACCTTGTCTCCCTCTGACTTTAGGCTTCAGCTACCAGAATTCAGGCCACGTATGTCCGCCGGACTCTCGGCCTCCGTTTCCCTGGGTTGGCACGAGCCTTAGGAGGGAGCTGGGAGAGGTTCCCTTGGAAATGTCAGTGAAGGCTCAGCTTTGATCCACCTCCTTTGGAGGTTCCTAAGACCATTCTTATGCTTTTCTCTGGAAAATTCTCCCTCGTCTGTGATGGCAGGCACAAATCTTGTACTGGAATTGATTTGCCACTGCTCTTCGGATGCTGTTCTGGGAGAATGTTCAGGTGGTCAAAGAATTCAGAAACCTCATCCCTTCCTAAATTAATATGCTTTCAGGGCTCAGGCACCTATTTCTCCAGTAGATTAATGGATGTTTCCTAGACAGTGAAAGGGATTTAGGTTTAATTTTTGCAGAAACAAATAACACACACAAAAATTTAGAATTGTATTTCTAGCTTGCCTGACAATGGAGTGAAAGCTTCCAAATGTAGTTCAAGACAGCACTGTCTTTCTGAGTCAAAGGATGTTCAAGTGCTTGCTGCTCAGAGCCTTGCCCAGGAAGCAAGATAATGAATTTCATCAGGCTTTGATCAGTGGTGCTATTAGGAGCCCTGAAGAAATGGAAATTGGTGGGGTTCTTCTGAGTTTCATTTGTGGCTTCTTAGGGACAGTTGTTGCTTGGTGGCAATTAGCCTTTTTTTTTCTTTTTGTAGCTGTCTGGGTACTAGGAATCTGGCAACTTTTTTAGGCTGTGGATTAGGGTAATGTAACTTCTGGAGCACTTGGCTATGAAATATTTAGGCAAAGAGAGGAAGGCAAGCTGACAGTTCTGTATGAACATTAAGCTAGTAATGAGATTATATCAGATGCACATTAGGAAGAAATTGCTGCCAGAAAGGAGGACGGTATCCTGAGGGGCTGGGAAGGGGGTTAGAAAACGTCAGCTGTGACCTCCTCACCCTTGGACAGGCATCAAGGATTTCCCAACAAACTCCTGCTAGTTCATTTTCCTCCAACTCTCTGTCACGGATCTTCAGTCTGCGTTTGGATGAGCCTTGTGATTGCCCAAGAGGGTTGGTGGCTGGTGTGGCCATACTGCAGAGCAGGCTGCGAGCTGAGGTGGCTTTGTTTATTGAACACACGAGCAGCTACTCATCCTGGTCTGTGTCTGGGAGGTGATATTGGTGCCCTGGTTATATGGGAAGTGGAATTGCTTATGTGGGTCTGGAGAGGTTAGAAATCTTTCCAGGAGTACCTTTGGACTCTGTTAGAAATCTTTTGGGGGGTTGTTTCACGTTTGGCTTCTGGACCATGGTTTTACAAGGAGGGATGAATACCCCTTGGCAGTGTCTGTGGAGCCCTGCCTTGGGAACTCTGCAGTAGGAGGGGCAGAAAACTGCTATCAGCACAACCATGAGGCTGTGCCAGGAAGATTCTGTCAAAAGTACTTGCATTTGAGATGAACTTTTTCATGGACAAATCAAACAAACAACCATTTTATGCAATCCACCATTTCTGTTGACTGAAGAAATTCTCTTGGGTCTGTTAACTGAGTCTGGCAACAGTTCGGCCCTGCCTCGTGTTTAAACAAGCTTGTTAGCAGCTGGTGTGAATACAGGCAGTGATGGGTCTGGAGAGGATCGGGAGCAATGATGTTAGCACACCGAGAACAGGAACTGGTTGCTGGAACACCAGTTCTAAGTGTTTCTGAGTCTTGGCTGTCCTGGTGGTCCCCAGCCAGCATTTAAAACGAGTGAATCGGGGTCGGGGTGGGGCTGTGGCTGGTGTAAGCAGGGCCAAACGTGGGTGGTATTAGTTCAACAGCTAAATTTTGAACTAGAAAACCATGGAGAGGAGGGGAGAACTCATGCAGATAGGAGAAGAAAGTGGAGTCACAGAGGTTCACCCTTGATTTCTGAGTTTCTGTAAGGCAATGTAAAATTCAGCAAACGTGGAGATGGTTCCTGGGGAAGCTTTGCTTGCGACTGCTGTTGTCATGGCATTGGAAGAGGAGATGCAGCTCCTCGGTGTTTGTTACGTGCATGTTGCTCCATGCACGTTCTCCGCGCCCTGGCTGGAGTTCCCCGTGCATGGGAGCTGGCCAGCGGCCGAGGAAAAGTTGTGATAGTTCTGGAAGGGAGAAGCCATCTCGCTCTGAACAGCAAGATGAACACGGCAGTGTTGTGTGATGCTCTGGAAACCATAGAAACGGTTGTAAGGTGCTGATTATACAAGGCACTGGGATCCTAGTGAGTTCGGGGGTTGTTGGAGAGGTGACTCTTGTTTCTGTTCATTAAATGAACAGTCAAGTTCATGAGGGCCATGATGATGCTTCTCGAGGTGGCAGTTCATCAACTGGAAACGATCCCTGGAGCTCTGTGGGTGTTGGCAGGGGCAGGGGGTAGGCATAAACAAATCCCATTTCTGTTGAAATGGGTAGATCTCTTCTGTTGGCTCTGTGGATCTTGCCCGAGGCAGCCTCCTGCGCTCCAGAGGCTCCGATTAATGGCTGAAGCACCAGCCGATCTCCTAGGACCTTTAGGAGTGGTGCCAGCCAGTACAAAACACAGCTATTTAGTATTCAAGTGAAATAGCAAAATTGGGATTTGCAGCACGCTTCTCCCTTCTCTGCAGTGTTGTTTTTGGTGTTGCCATGTTAATTCTAGCCAGAGCAGCATCTGCCACGTATCAAATGTTGAAGTCCTATAAATTGGTACTGGCACAGGGTAAACAGCCTGTATTTGTCCCTTCCAACACTTGCTGTCTGCTCTGGCTCTAATTGACCTCTGGAGAGTGCAGCATATGGCGATGGCAATGATAGCCAGTGTTAATGATCGAGGTCGGTGTCTCTGAACCTTCTTATCCCGGGACCTCCTGTTAAAATATAGATTCCAGGAGCCCTTTTCCTTCCTGGGAGGTGGAGAGAAAAAGGAGGTTTTCCCGGGTAGTTCAGCGAGGAAGATGGGGCTCAGTTGCCTGCTCTGCCACTGACTCGTGCAGCCGTGGGTAGGCTGTTTAACCTTTCCATTCCTCAGCTCTTGTTTGAACCAAGGAAACCGATAGCTCTGCCTACCTGCAAGTGGACTGGGAGGACAGATGCTTTCCAGTGGTCCTGAGGCCGCACTGAAGCGACGGGCGACAGGCCGCCCTGCATTGGCGGGGCAGCAGGGTAGCACTGACTGATTCCTCTGCCTGTGATGCAGCGTTGTGCTGCAGCTCTGTCAGGACGCGGGAGTGCTTTCCAACAGGCTCCAAAGTACTTTGTTCAGGAAGAGGTGGGTTCCCTTGTCACTAGGGGATGCTTTTTTTTCCTCTCAAAGCATGCTGGTGTCCCTAGAGCGCCGACAGAAATTATTGACTACAAGATACATGCTTCCATAGCATTGCATGGGTTTTTTTGTGAGCTTGGATACTGATTAATCATGCTCTAATTCATGGAAAACAGTATTTTTTTTTCTCAAACCGTTGCCCAGTTGCTGTACTGTGTTAAGCAGCAGCAGCAAAGTTTTGCGGCAGATGTGGGTTTCTCTCCATGCGAGTTAAAATGATATTGCTATGTGTCTTTTGCCTACTTCCCTGGAGTATTAGAAAGTTTAATGCTCACAAAGTACTTTGAGATGCCTGATTGAAAGGCTTTGAGATGACAAAGTATTTTTATTTTCCTGAGCAAATTCCTGTTGTAAAGAATCGTAGAGAGTAGACTCACACACTCCATCATCTGGATCTTGTTGGTAAACAAATTGCATTTTCCCATCAATTTACTAATGGTAATTGCCACTTTGAGGCTACAGTCAGGTTTTGAAACAAAATTGTGCCTGGCCCATTCGTTCTAACAGCTGTCCCTGAATGACACAGAATATTGATGTGCCTTTTATTGAAAGAGGAATTGGCTTTGGTGGGGAAGACAAATTATCAACTACAGATAAACCCAGAATCGTACTGACTGGTGTTGCTCAAGAATTCGAGTGACCAGGAAATACAAGCTGAACAGGCAGAGGGGAGGTGGTATTTTTCCAGCCCTATAAGGCCAGGAGTGGCTGTAGACTTCTCGGCGGCGTAGGCAAAAATGAATTCTGCTGACTGAGGATGAAGGGCCCGGCCACTTCTGCGGGGGGATGAGGAGGGCTGCTGTCTGGGGAGCTGAGAAACAGCGGAGCTGAGCTTGCTCTTCCTCTGGCTGCTGAGCAAATGGAGGAGGAGGGTGGCAGTTCTGGCTTTGGAGAGATGAAGGTCTTCTCTTCCTCACCTACTGCTGTTTCCCCAAGCCCTGGTCACTCCTTCAGTGGCATCTTGCTGCCTTTCCCTCTAGGGCTCTGGCTGGGATCGCACTGTTTTGACACACCGGGCAATCTGCTGCCTTACCTCTCTCCTCGCTGGGGCGACCTCCGGCAACACCGGGCTATTCACCTTGCTCGGGAAATTGCTCCTTTGTTCTCAGAATATGGTGAAACCAGCAGAGAAATGTGAAGCATCTCTTTCTTAGTGCCCCTGCTGTTGCCTGGTCAAGATGTCAGTTGATTTGTCTAAAATGTGTCTCGGTTTTAAATTCTCTGAGCTCCACTAAGAGCCTCGGAGCCTGGTGCGTGTCTGAGTCTTTTGTGAGGCTGACGAGCATGTGCCATTCACGCTCTCTCTGGCCTGGGGAGGGGCAGGACCACTGTCTTGCTGCAAAACGCAGGTGGCAGTGGCAAAATGCACTTTTTAATGGTGCTTTCAGCCTAGGACTGGTGCCTGTCAGGTTGTCTGTGCTTTCTACCCAGTGGGGGAATAGAAAACTCCTGGCATAAGAGGGCTGTGCAAAAACAGGTGCTTATTTTCAAGAGGATTCAAAGGCAGATTAGGTCTACAAAGCTGGATGACTTACAGAAAACCAGCATCATGCTGGGTCTGGAGACAGATCCCTGGTCTGAAGAGCTTGTGCTCTAAATTAGCTGTTCTGAACTTTTTCCACTTTGGGGACCTCTGAAGCCTTTGTAGTGGAGGTGTGGAAATACCCCAGGCGCAGACTGCTGTACAGCACGGACCTGCTCTTCGCAGTTGGCTGTGCTTCTCAAAATAGCCTGTGACCCCTGCGGTGAGGGACCGAGGTGTGTGACTGCGGTGCTGTCTGCTGCTGCACCTCTGCTCTCTGCAGCTGCCTCTTCCAGAACAAAGAACCAAGCCCAAGATCTCACTGTCCATCTCGGGGCCAGCACCAGCCCCAGAGATATCCAAAGTTCCAGGTACAGGCAAACTTTCTACAGCTGGGTGACATCTCTTTGTGGGAGACAGGCAGGTCAGACCCGTGGGAATGGGCTCCCCAGGAGCCACGGGTTGCTGGGCACCTCATTGCTATGCACCTTGCTGTGACCTTGCCTTCTGTAGCATAAATACACACAGACACACACTCTGCTATATATAATCTCCTGCTACACGCTTCTCCCTGGGGAGAAGGCGAGAGAGCAAACATGTGCCAGGCGTTAGTCACGTTGTTCTCGGAGGCTGCTCAGATTCCACCATGATAAGCACAGGGGAGGATCGCTATAGAGCTGTGCTGTCCGCTGCTTTCGTTTGGGCAAGGTCTCCTAGTGTTTCACTTGGCACCGTGCCGCAGGGCCTGGCCTGATAAGCCTTAGGAAAGGGTACTGGATGCTGAGGATTGTCCTGTGAGGAGGGAGGGTTTGGGATATCCCTTTTCCAAGGCAGTGTGGGGGCTTTTCATTCCTCTCCCTTTGGCATCCTGAGGATAGTGTCAAGCATGGGAGTTACTGTGGGAGCAGACAGTGCACATCCCGCTTGCTTAAAACCCAAACAAATAAAAAAACAACAACAAAAAAACCCTAACCAAAACCACGTTTGCTTTCAGACTGGTGTCAGGAACAAAGGCCTAGTGGTCATCTGACCAAGAGCTGCCTTGTGCGGTGGAGGGCAGGCTGTCGGTGCTGGGACTAGAAACGGCCAGTTCAGCTCTTCGGCAGTGATTCTGGTCCCCAGCACGAACCCTTTCCTTCTCCCTGTCTCCTCCAGAGCCGGAATCCCAAAGCATCCAGAAAGCTCTGCTGTATGTGGATGGAAGAGCGGAAAGGCTTCTGCAGGGGGGATTTTTTTGGCTGTTGTCAGGCTGTTGTATCTTGGGAAGAGTGGGGGCATCTTTTAAATGAGACGAGGTATCCTGGCGCACCATTTCTGCCAGTCAGGAGAGTGGCAACAGGTACAACATTTGCTTTGAGGTTTCTGCTTTGGCAGAAATGAGGACATCCAGAGACGCCTTGACATCTCACTTTGCTAACATTTGTGTCTGAATTTCTGGCAGGGAGGAGACAATCTCCAAATCACTGTTCCCTCTCAGCCGTCAGCACCCTTCCTCCGCTCTGGAACAAGCTGATAATAGCTTGTTTGTGCCTTACCCACCGCCGAGAAGAGGGCTGAGAACAGGCGTGTCTAAGGAGCTGTGCTGTCGGGCTTCCCCTCCTGTTAGACAGCAATAATTAGTGGCTGGAGGCAGCGCCTCTTTCTTGATACAGAATTAGCTGGTTTTGCTTCACCCTGAGGGGAAATCACTGCATGGGGCTCTCTGATACAGCTCCCTTCAGTAGCTCTGAGCCGGACCCTGGGATCTGGGAGATCCCTTCCTTGCCTGCAGTCCTCTTGCCTTTCCTCTTGTCTAGCTGCGGCTGGAAGAACAGCTCAGTGGAGGATTGAGCCTTTAGCTTAAGCCAGAGGGTATTGGCCTCCCTGCTCCATTGTGATTACAAACGATGGGAGGCGTATGACATTATTTATTCATTCATCTGTGCAGCATTCTCCATACATCCCAAAGCACTTTATGGGAGTGCTTAATGCTCCTTGGTGCTGCTATAAAGTAAATACTGGGCAAGGCTTTAAAGAGCACCATCTCTGCTCTTAACGGAGCGATGGCTCGTTTACTTTCCGCTTATCTGTTGTGTGGGATGACTGTCTCTGAAAATAGTCATCTTTTCTCTTTGCAGTGTGTATGTGTCTTTCTTTCCAGTCTGACGTTTGTTAAATCTGGTCTGTTTTTTTCTTTGGTAATGATGGAGAAAGGATGTGAAAAATATGTACCTCATCAAAGGCTTGCTCATATAATTAGACAGCTCACTGCACATCTCCAGAGCTGGGACCTCCATGGTCCTTGCAGAGTTGAACTGTGCCACAGATCCCACTGCAGAATGGCTCCCTCACGCCTCCTTTCCTCTCCACCTCCTTGGAGGAGATGTGGCAGCAACAATTTGGACAGTATTGTGTGTCCTGTTGCACACAAGGAGCGGGGAATCCCAGAACTGGAGTCCATTTCCTTAGGCTGACAGCTTGGACGCTGTTCCCAGTCAGCAGGGAAATGCTGTGTGCTTTCCAAGCGTGCTGGAAGTCGCTTGACCTGCCTGAGGTTTTGGTGTTGGGAACAGACCCCAGGCCTGACTCCTAGCCAAACCCCGCTGTTGCCAGTGTTGTCTGCTTCTCTCCAGCATTACCTGCTTGGCACAGTAATTGTGGGAATGGAGTTGTAATGAAACTGCTTCCTAAATCCAGCATGTTAATAGCAGCTCAATTAGATGGGACTCGTGTGAATCCTGTGAAGTCCATGTGAATGAATGACACTGGGGCCGTCCTCAGAAAAGGCAGCTCAAAAGTGCAGCCTCTTGACCTGCTCTTGAATGCTGGCACATCCTTGTCAGTGCATGGGCTTGTCTGGAGCAGGGTAGCCAGATATAGTCCAGGGGTGGAATTTTTTTATTATATTTTTTTTACTATTGATACTTTCACTGCTGGGTGCTGTAGCATGAGCCTGTCTGTACAATAGTAGCTGAACATTCATTCTTCTGCTTCCCTGTATTCCTGTGGCTGCCACACATGACTAAGGAGCAAAAACAATCTCGTGGAGTGACTCATTCCTTTAGAGAAGGTGGGATAAGAGCAACAAGAGATAGCAAGCATAAAAACAGCATCCACAGGGGAGCTGTGCTGGAGTGCACCAAAGCTACCCAGAGTCTGTTCTGGCTGGATGGGTTGAAGACTTTGGTCATCTGTAATTTGTAACAGTGAGAACTAGTTAAGAAATTGGCTGATGCAACATTTCCTAAATAAAGGCAGAGCTGATTTATTTAAAACATAAAGTCTTCTATTTCTTGGTCTGTAGGTTTGTCTCAATTCTACGCTGTATCTTGGATGATCAGTGGAAGGTGAATAGATGAAAGAGCCAAGGCTGGCTTGGGAGTACTCACCACATGATTGAATGAGATGCTTCTGTGGCTTGTAACCACAGTGTTCTCCAGGTTGCTTCAGCACAGCAAGTTGCTCCGAAAGTCTAATGGGTTATATTGCTTCAAAAGCAGCTTCTGGCGTATTTGGCATCCCCGTAAGTCCACTGGCAGTAACTGCAGGGCAGTGGAACTTAGGTTTTGAGTCTCCGTTTCCTTTCTCTTTTAGATCAACGAACTCAGCAATGTTCCTGTCCCTGTCATGTTAATGCCCGATGACTTTAAAGCCTACAGTAAGATTAAGGTGGACAATCATCTATTCAACAAGTAAGTAGGTGCTTCCCAACTTGTTTGTAATTAGAGCTCTTTGCTGTGGGGGAAACTGGCATGTTGAAGGCCTTTTGGTTTGTTCCCTGTTGTAATGCCGGAAGGATCTAGAATGGCTGGACACATGCCCCGAGTCTGTGCCCTGCCCAGACCACTCAACAGGACAGGTGGGGGGTCAGTCTGTCACTGAGATGCTGTCTTGTCGTTTGGTTTATATCCTTTGAGTGATGAGAAGTCTGGTAAGGCCAGGCTCAGAAGTGGCACTGCTTAAAAACAAAGCTAGTTACACATAGATATCCACTGGACTGGGTAGAAGACAATTAATATTTTAGAATTCACAAAGTGTAAATTGTCCAAAGCCCTAGGGCTGGCGTTCGCTGCACATCCTGGTTATGCACCAAACTGATGCAGGACTGTCTCCTGACTCCTGCTGTGCCCTGTCTGGGTGTCCTGTCCTGACCAGTAGAACCCAAATCCCAAGACCACAGAGGAGAGGGCAGGAGTTCGCTCTCCGTGACCTGCTAGGTTCCTTGTCTCTTTGAGACTGTTCACAGGAGACAGCCGTGAAGCTGCATGGACCCCTGGCCCATGGGGTTTGTGGGGAGTTACCCCCTTCTCCTTTTCTCAAAAGATCAATGTTTGGAAGTTGTTTTAAAGCCATGGTTGTGACTGGTGCTCAGAGCTGTGTTCTCCACCCTGGCTCTCTGTGTGTACAGGTCTGCAGTGCTCCCTGACTAATGCTTCATTTTCACTAAGTTTCACAGGGATCAGCTTTTGAGAGTGGGAGTGTGATTCAAAAGTTTGTCTTCTCTGGCACCTACAATTTGCAGTATCTGCTCTTCCCTCTTCTCCTACATAGATTTTAGTTTCCCACATATTGGTGCAAAGGATTCTCATTGAGAATGAGCTGACAAAATCTCCCACTGTGTCCAAGCAGGACCATCCTCTCTTCTTCTTCCCACTGGGCAGAGTAAGAGCTCTGGTAGAGAGTAGATGTGGCATCCCTCAGCGACGGGGAACGTTGTCTGCTGTACTGTGCTCTGGGGAGGTCGCCTTCCCGGCTGGCAAGGCCTGGCAGCAAAGCTCGCTCTGTAATGGTTGTGACTGGTCTGGAACATGCCAGACTGGAGCTGATTCACCCCCTTTCCTTTGCGTTCTGGGTGAGATGGTTTGTCTTGTGTTGACCTTTCTTTTGACGCACGAGTGATCTGATCTGATCTGAAATTAGAGCCCCCCCCCTTTCCTCCAGCTTTTCATCTTAAACAGTAACAGTGTGTTGCAGGGGGCAGCTGTGTTACTGAACGGAACAAAGCAACAAAGGAGGAGGAGAGACAAATTATTCTGTCAAATCTGTGCTTGTGACAGGGGAGATTGTTCTGCAAGACAGACATCCTCATCCAAAGAGCCTGTTAGTCAAAAGCTGGATCCTGCAAGCATTTCTATGAACAGATGACTTTTGTAGGCATCCAAAGAAACAAGCTACCCTAATGAGGGTAAATACTTGCAGAATAGGGCCCTTGTAGGTAGGAGGGGGCTTGGGTATCCTGGGGGGTTAGCAGTGAAGTGGGAGAAGATTTGAGTTTGATTTCACAAGCTGATCATTGCACAAGAATATCTTTTCTGGTTTGCTCTAGGGAAAACTTGCCAAGTCGCTTTAAATTTAAGGAGTATTGTCCACTGGTGTTCCGAAACCTCCGAGAAAGATTTGGGATTGACGATCAAGACTACCAGGTACCGTCTCTTCTCTCCCTGCCCTCCTAACACTTTTCCCTAGGACAGAATAACCAAGTTGGCAGAGAAACTATGATATCAACATTCTTGTGTGGTCAGTTTTTATGGGCTTATAATCATGGTTTGAATGGTTTTACCATAACCCCAAGGGCCCCCAGCAGCGGAGTAGATCTTGCTGTGCGAGGCGCTGGGCAATTGCAGAACGAAAGATGGTCCCCGCTCCAGAGCACTTGCAGTCTAGGCATAAAATAAGAGGCAGCAGATGGTTGCAGACAGGCAGGAGCTCAAGGATAACAATGATCTAGTGCAGAACATCTGCAAGGAAAATGAGTCTGTCGTGCTTTTACAGATTCGGGTGCTGCTTTAACCCAGTGTGTATGCCAAGCATTGGTGCTGTTGAATTGGGTTTATCAAGGTGGCTGCTGCTTTGGGACATGTCCCCTAGGGCCAGAAACTCAGGCTTGCCTTGGAGGGGAGAGACATTTTCTAGTATTAATACTGCGGGGCTTAAATCCAGTGAAAAAGAGATGTCGCAACTCCTGCAGCTACAGCAGGGCCACCCTTCCACACACAGCGCTTAGTCTTACGCGTGCAGGAGATGTGTAGTAGCAGGCTGCTTAGAGAGCTCTTAAATGAGGGAGAAGCCAGTGCAGAAAAAGAGGGTGGCTTTGATAGCTGCATGGCCTTTAGCAAGCCGAGTGTTAGGTAATTAAGCCCAGTATCTTTGGCACTCTACTGCAGTTGATAAAGGCTGGCAATGCGCCAGGTCGCGGGCTTCAACTAAAATATTCACTGGAATCCGCCAGCCCAGAGTGGCACGTTAGTGCTGGAGCAGTGGGTGAGTGGTGCAAGCTTCTTGCTCTCTCCCTTCTTTGCTTCATGTGCAAGCCCAGCCATGCTCCCTGCTGCCTGTGTTGTGGGGAGAGGAGATTGGAGCAGAGCTGTTCCTGCTAATCCCACCAAACTGCTTCCTTCTGGTAGTGTGTGTGTGTGCCCGTGTCCACGTACATCAGTGTATACGCCCTCCCCAAGCATGTCAAAATTTTCCGTGATTATATCTAGATTATTGCTTGATCTCCCCTGTTTCAAGGTTAATGTAATGAAGAGATCTGTTTTCTTACTCCAGCTGCATGGCTCATTGCATTGGTGAGACACCAGACCTACTTGATCCAGTTTCTGGTTTCATGTGGTATGGGGCAAGGAGCAGATGTGTAGCACCTGCATCCTCTCCTCTGCCCCTTGTTCCCAGACCAAGAGGGGAGCATGCTGGTCCCTCTGTGAGAAGGGGTGACCTCTGAGGATACCGGGATCGGTGTTTCAGGCTTTATGCTTTTTTTGTGAGCTGTCTCAGTTGCCTCTCTCCTGGCTGCCAGGGCCCATCCTACTCTGCTGCCTGTTCTCAGGCATGCTGGGCACTCTGAGGGTGTTTGCTCAAAGTGAGACACGTTTTTTGAGCAGAACTGACAGTCGTCTTTTGCTTTTCTTCTGCGAGGGGCCAGCCATCCCCGGGAGGAATAGTAAATGCTGGCTGCTGCCTCCTGGCTGCCTGTCGCAGCTCTGGTCTGGGTGACTGCCCATCTGCTGACAGAGATAGAGCTGAGCCCAGCGTTAGGAGGCAGGTGGCATTCGTTGTGCCTGCGTGTGCTCATGCCTTGTAATTAATTACCTGCGAGTCATGAGTTGAGCACACAGATCTCTCTTGCTTGTGATGGAAGATCTCTTATTTTCAGGACACAGCTGCTAGGTCCATGCTTTTCTTGAGCACATGCCTGTTAGATTATTAATTTTATTTTTTCCTTCCTACTGTCAGGCTTGTTCTCTAGGCAGCGATGGCATTTTGCCAGGAGAAAAGCAGTATCGTTGCCTCCTGGTCTGTTGACAGTAGTTCATGCCAGGCTGTGTATGGCTCTTGAGGAGACTGGCCAGCAACACCCTGCCCCTGGGGCTGGCTGTACCAGGGAATTACTTTGTGTGCTGGCTTCCTCCATACCCTTCAACGTACTTGCCTGCAGCGAAGTCATTAGCTCCTAATTATTTTTTCTCCTGGTCCATCCGCTACAGTATATTTTAGAAACTTTTTTCTCAGTTTCTTTTAAGAAGTGATCAGAACCATGTGAAGTAACTTACATAGAAGCACCCACAATCTTGTTGGTTCTCAATACCTAATTTATCATTTATGCTTTACCTGTTGCTCTGAAGGATTACTTCTCCCATCTCTGTGGTAGAGCAGTTTGGCTCTTTAAAAGTGTCCAGCTAGAACAGAAAGCAGAAAACATTCACTGAGCTAAATTCAGGTGGGTAAAACGTGATGGCTTGAGTGGGAATTGAGCCAGGATGCTAAATATAACACCCAATCTGTGGAAGAGGTGGGAGTGACAGGAAGGGAATGAAGTAAACCTAAGGGCTGTGAATTTGGTAATGTCCATATGTGGTCACGATTTCTGCTTCCCATCTCCTCTAGAAGAAATGCTCTGTGGTTTTGAGGTGAGGGGTGATTAAACTGTGTAGCACAGACTCATTTGCAAATGTCAGCAAGAAGCGAGGGGGTTTTTTTGTTTGCCTTTATTTTGCTGACAGTTTCTAAAGCCCTTGGCAGGAGTAGAGTTTTTCCCCTGCTTCATTAAAGTTTTAAAAGCTTTAAATGCTTCATTCTGAAAAGAAACCTCTCGGCTCACTTGCAGCGTGACATGGTAAATCCCTCTTTCGCAGCAGGCTCTGCTTGCCTGCGTGTCTGCATCTGCAGAAGAGCAGGCTCCCTCTGCTGTCTGCTCTTCAGAGAGCTGAGGGAAGGAGAGAACAGTGGAACTAGCAGCTACAAAAAAAATACATCATGAAATGCATTGTCTGGCCCTGAGATCCTGAAAGACACATCTACCTTGAGCTAAAGACCGTTAACCAGGTGTCAGTACCACTGTGTTTCGGAGCACAACTCTCAACTCTCCCCATCTGCTTGTGCCAGTGGCAAGGAAATGCTAGTGAGAGCCTGTACTATTGGTTGACAAAATGGCTTCTGAACAGACAGACATTGGTGACTTGTCTGGTGGAGTTGGAAGGCAGTTGCTGAGACCTGTGACAAGCAGGAAACTGGTGACCTGCTTGGGTTAGTCTGGAAGGTGCAAAGAGCACTGACTCTAACAGTGGGATGAGGCTCACAACGAGTCCCCCTACCTGGCGAAGAGACATCAGAACAAAGAGCTCATGTTGTGGCTCAGGGAACGCAGTAGATACTTGCTCTGCAGTTTGCTTGGCACAATTTTCCAATTGTGCTGCAAGTATGAAAAGAAGCTGCAATGTTTCGTTGCTAAGGGTGGAGACAGGGATATAAAGACAGATGCTGCTGGTTGTCGGAAGAACAACCAAGCTATTTATACTCACAATTCTTTTCGTCCAATTGTAAGAATAGCAGAGGCTGAGGGTGGCTTTTGGTTTCAGGATGACCTGTAAAGAATTCCCAAACAATGAGACTTTTGCCAGTTTAGACTGCTTTTTGATGGAAAAGAAGGCAGGCTGTTTCATTAATTTTGTTCTGGTTTTCCTTAAATCTTGAAAATACCCTGCCTGTTCTTAGATTTCCAGGAGGGAATGCTAAGAAGTCGTGGTCTGTGTATACTGCCTCCTTAATAACTCATTAGTAAAAAACATTTTGAAAAATGCATGCCAGGTGTTGGAGTAAAACAGGTAAACAAATTGAAGGCCCAAATGAAAGCTCTAAACTCCATGTCCAGAATTCTAAATAATTGGGTTAATCTCAGTAGTGCTGAACACTCAAGGATGCTTGCTTATTAACGGTCACGACTGGAGTGTGTTCGGAAGTGTTCTCTGAAACTTGGCCAGGACACTGTCACAGTTACGAAGGTGGAGCACAAAGTCTCTGGGATGTCTGTTGTTCCAGAGCCAGCTTGTGGAGCTGGCCGTGGTTGCCCATGTCTCATCTGCTTTCCAAGACTGCTCTTCTTTCTTCTCCAGGGAGGTGGCAGCTCCTGCCTCTCCTCCCCACTTTTTTGTTCTGGTTCCCTCAGAACTCGGTGACACGAAGCGCCCCAGTGAACAGTGACAGCCAGGGCCGATGTGGGGCCCGGTTCCTCACCACCTATGACAGAAGGTTTGTCATTAAAGCAGTGTCAAGCGAGGATGTAGCAGAGATGCACAACATCTTAAAGAAGTACCATCAGGTACGGTGAGTCTGGAACCCTGGGAGGGGAGGTGGCAAACACCTTGGGGAGCATCTTGTGATTTGCTGGGGAACTGGAGCTTGAATTCACAGTGTGCAACCTGGCAGAGCTTGCAAATAGCTTTTGCAAAAGAAAACTGTGTTCCTTAGCATCTGAGAGCCAATTATGGCACAGCTGCCTGCTTCTTCACAGTGCTGAGCCCCTTCACAGCTCACCCTGTTCCTTATGTCAATGAATTATGGATTGTTGGTACCTGAGATCTGTAAACACGCTCCTAATTCAATCCTTTGAATCAGACTTTCCAGAGAGACCAGAGAGGAGACTGTTACATGCAACAGAGAAAGGGGGGCAAAGTGGGACAGCTGGAAACGTTCTACCCTGGTCCATGTTATCTGCCAGTCCATCTGCTCTTGACTTTCAGATATACTCACATAATCACAAGAAGTGAAGTTAGCCACTGCCAACAGGAGACTCGCCCTGCTGAGACTGGGTGACAGACATGCACACCTAGCCTGTTACAGTAGGCTGGACATGCACACACAGTGGGATGCTCTGTCTCAGCTCAGGGCTGGAAGATTCTTACAATGCCCTAACTTGCTTTTCTTGAGACGCTAGGAGCCATTTGCAAGCCTCCTTTCCTTTCACGTTGGTGTCAGATGGCTGGAACTGGAGGCTTCACTATCAGCTTCTTGCTGAGCTTGAGTTCTGTCAGAGATCAGTTTTGTGTGACAGTACCGTCTTTCTCTGCCCTTCCCTTCCCTGCTCTCCTCCAGTTCATAGTGGAGTGTCATGGGAACACCCTCCTGCCCCAGTTCCTTGGCATGTACCGGCTCACCGTGGATGGAGTGGAAACCTACATGGTGGTTACCAGAAACGTATTTAGTCACAGGCTGACTGTGCACCGGAAATATGACCTGAAGGTGAGTGTTTGGAGGGAAGTCAGGGAGCTGAGAGCTCCTTTTCCAGGAGGGTGGGAGTTGATCTTTGTAACACCCACTTGACAAGGTCCTGGGCTTTGCTTTTTGTTCAGGGGATTAGGTTTTGGGGGCTCTGGATGGAGCTTCACTTGAGGCTCAAATGTTGTTCCATTCCCCTGTCCCAAGTGGCCTACACTACACCAGGGAGATATGTAAGTCTATCTCAGGCATGAAAAAGAGGTTGAGCACTGCTTTTGAAAATACTTCCATTATTTTTCTGCATGGAGGAATTAAATGGTGTCAGTGAATTCTTTGGGAATATGACACATAGTGCAGCAATGCTCTTTTCTTTATTCTTTTATCAGGGCTCAACAGTATCCAGGGAAGCAAGCGATAAAGAGAAGGTATGGACCGTTCCTGGCCAGCCTTTCCTTCCTGCTGGTGGTTGGAAGCAGATGGGATCCAACTGACTTCCCTTTTCCAAAGGGGTATTGAGCAGGCGATATTAAATGGGCCCTGAGTGATAACCTGTTTCTGTCCCACCTTTCAGGCTGTGCCCAGTAACTGCTCAGGAAGAGATGGTGCAGATCTGGCGCTGCCCTGCCCTGCTCTGTTATGTTGACACTACCAGGAGTGGGGGGAACTTCTTGGGGGACAATCCCACAAGTACCAAAACCCACATTAGTGCAATGCTGTCTTTATGGAAGGATTTCTTCATAGCACTCCCTGTGTACCAAACTGAGTCAGGTCAGCAGTTAGCTTTTGCAACAGATGCTTTTATAAACCAGACCAGCTCCTCTCAGATTCTTGGCATATCTCAGCATGTTTTTAAGTTTGGTTTCTGGTGCCATTAGGGGAACTTACGATTAAGAATCCTGCCCCTGCAAAACTTTGGCTGTGATGCTGCCATGAAAAGTCCTGTTGAAATCACAGCAGTAACTCATGGTACTACATGTTTTGCACATGCACATGGGATTTTCAGGTTTGGGACCGCAGAATAAGTCTATGCCAGCCTGCCCTAAAATTAGATCTCTGGCATGAGCCAAGGAACTCCCATTTACACCGAATGCTCTGGCATCAAGGCACGGCTTTGTCATGCCCAAGTGTCCCCAGCTTGCTGGCTATTTACTCTCTAGCTTTTTCTGCTTATGCAGTTTGTCTCAGACCATACATATTAGATCTATATAAAGCCATCACATGCTCACATATAATTCTACGAGCAAAATAATTTAATTCCCAGTTGCACAAAGGGGTTGTATGTTCTTCCATATCCCTGAGGAGAAATCCTCAGGGCCTGCTGCAAGCAGATTCCTCAAAAAGCAATGGTTTTAATTTTTTCCTCAAGTCTTTAGGGAGAGAAGCATTTTTTTTTCCCAAGCCTTCACCCCTTCCCCCCCCCAATCAGAAGCCAACAAAATGCATTTCTTTTCTATTCTGGGAGCTGGTCGGACCGTCTCTGGCTGGAGCCCAGCTGTCAAGCTTCCAGCCTGCAGCACATCTTCACAGCAGTCTTTAAAGTTGAGTTCCTCTCTGTGTCTCCCTTCGGTCTCCCCCTAGGTACAGCTCAGCACATGGATTTGTTGATAAATACTGTGATCTCCCTGATGCCATTTTCATACTTAGTGGACAGGATGAGCCACTCCACCTTATAAACAGGCAAAAGATCCTGGTGCAGCCCCACGCTCTATCAGAGTCTCTGTGCAGTCAACATATTGCTAATGGATCAGTGTACCAGCCCTCCCCCAAGAAGTAGGTGTTTGGAGAATTTGACACAGGCTTTTTGTTGCAGGCCAAGGATCTACCAACGTTCAAGGACAATGACTTCTTGAATGAGGGTCAGAAGCTGCATGTTGGAGAAGAGAGTAAAAAGAACTTCCTTGAAAAGCTGAAGCGGGACGTGGAGGTAGAGTTTCCCGGGGAACAGCTTTTACTCTGTCTCCCATAACTGGATTCTTACTGTGGCCTCTGGCTCAAGGGGTGCAGTAGTGACCAAAAAGCAAGTCATTCCTGGATCAATCAAGCAAATACAGTCAGGGTCGTGCTGATGGCAGTGGGCATATGAGCTCATGTGTAGATTCTCTGGAGTCTAATAAGGGTTTAGCTCTCACTGCAGCCCTTTTGGGATATACTGGCAGAGTAGGACTGAGGATTTCTGATCCTATGTGGATGCTGTTGTTCTCACTCATCTCTTTCTCCCAGTTTTTAGCTCAGCTGAAGATTATGGACTACAGCTTGCTGGTTGGGATCCATGACGTTGACCGAGCAGAGCAGGAAGAGATGGAAGTGGAGGATCGGGCAGAGGATGAGGAGTGTGAGAACGATGGTCTCGGAGGCAATCCCATTTCCTCCTATGGCACACCCCCTGATAGCCCTGGCAATCTCCTCAACTACCCTCGCTTCTTTGGGCCTGGAGAGTTTGATCCTTCTGTCGACGTCTATGCCATGAAAAGCCACGAAAGTGAGTAGCGTGGAATATTGCCCTGAAGAAGGTCTGGAGGGCAGAGGAGGTGTCCTGTGGTCTGTCTAGGCTAAGTGGAGTGGGAGGATAGTCCACAGAGAGAGAGAGAGAGAGACCCTGCCAAGTGTCTCTCCTTTGCTGTACCATCCGTTGTTGTGGATGGTGTGAGTTGGAATGGGTAGAAGTGATGGTTGGAGAGCAGTGGCGTGTTCAGAGAGCATGTGGGCCTCTGTGTGCTGTTTCCAGTCATTCTTCTCTGCCCTTCTACAGCCTCCAGCTGCCTTGCTTTCTCTGCTAGTTGCATCAAAACAGATCTGCCATGTATTTCTTAAGGAGGGGGGTGCAGCTGGGCTTTGCTCACAGCTCAGGGTGTGCTAGCGACTCTCTTGCCTTGCTAGGTGCCCCCAAGAAGGAAGTGTACTTCATGGCCATTATAGACATTCTTACGCCATATGATGCGAAGAAGAAAGCTGCACATGCTGCCAAAACAGTGAAACATGGGGTAAGCAGCCTGCCACCTGCATGGAGGATGGGCTTTGGGGCTTCTGCTTTGCCTGCATGCCTGCGTGCGTATGTGTGATGTCTCCTGACACTGATTTTTCTACCAGTATGGAAGTTCTCCAGTGATCCTGTGCCCAAGAACAGCTCCTCCCTCACTTACTGTCTCCTCAGACGGCCTTGGAAAGGCTTTCCCTCTGGTTGGTTGGAGATGACTTGCATTTACGTCCCAGTTTGGGAGCTGCTCAATTTCCCTGGTGTGGCACCAACAGCCTCACAGAGCAGGAATGGACTGGCTGCAGGGAGACATACTACCCTGCCCCCTTCCTGGGGCCAGTCCTGCTCCCTGGCAGCAATCCTGAACTTCCAAAAAGGGCTTGAAAAAAGCCCAGGTTAGCAGGACATGAGAGTTTTTCATGCTCCTTCCAAACCCTCCTGTAAACCATGAGAGAACAAACCCAGTGCTTTGACTCGGTGGTCTGCAGAAGGTCCAGCTGGAGCTAAAATCAGTTTCCTTGGGGATCTCTCTAGACCTCTCCGGATGTTGTTTTTTCCTAGAACTTGCGAATTGTTATGGGTCTTTCCTGGCAGAGACAGGCTGTGCTGACGTGATGGCTCCCTGCTGTCCTCCCTCCTCCACCCTTTGCACTGCTGCAGGGTCTGCCCTTCGAGGAGGGTGTTGTGACTTGTCTCTCCTCTCTGCCTTGCAGGCTGGGGCAGAGATCTCCACCGTGAACCCAGAGCAGTACTCTAAACGCTTCAATGAATTTATCTCCAATATCCTGACATAGTCGTCTCCAGCCTTCAGCAAGAAATGAAGAGAAGAGGGGCTACTTCCAAACAGAGAATGCAGCCTGTGACACTAAAACAGACACTGTAGCAGCATGTGGGGTGTGCGTGTGTGTGTGCGCGCGTGCGTGTGCAAGAGTGAGTGTGTGGCACTGTGTGACTTAAGAGAAAACTAATTCTAGGTGCACCCTCCAACAGTCCACTTGACCCGGGTGGAAAAGTGGGGTTTTATGTTACAGAAGTGCCCAGACATAGATTTGAGGGCTTTTTAAAACAAAAGTGCATTGTTTCAGCACTGCTCTTTCTAATGACATTTTCTCCTCTCTGATCAAGAGAATCCCATAGGGATATGATATGTGGCACTGTATAAAAGGGGTTGCTCTAGATCACGTTCAGTGGGAGTGAAGCAGTGCCTGATTCCACAAACTACTATTTTTTTTTTTTTTTTTTTTTTTATTGGACTGTCTTTACCAGAAAGACATACAAGCCCTTTTATTTCCCTCTTGGTAGGAATTGGAAGGAAGACAGCTCACCATTTCAAGGACGGAAAATATTACTCTGATAAGGAGGAGTCGCTGAACTTTAGGTAAATTCAGACTGGGACACTTTATATTTTTTGGTTAATTTAAGTAACAAAAACTTTTTTTGTAACTGCACTTGATCTATAAGAAAGGTGAGGGAAATGAACATCTACCAAAGATGATCGCTTAAAAAGGTGTAACTCCTAGAACCTGAAAAAAAGCCAGTGTGAGAAGTAGTAGAGGCATTGAACAACTTCAGATAATAATGTCCTCGGACCCATTGTGCTTTAAATTGGCCAGCTATGAAGATTTCATAAAAGAAAAGATAGGGAAAAAAAAAAAGCATTTTGTACCTGTAGATATGGGAGAGTATTTGACTATCTGGAACATTTCCCTGTCGCACCTCAGTCAGGAATTGCCGTGTCTCTTAGATTACAGCTTCACGTCGCAGTTCTGCCAGTGTTAATCTAGCTAATGTTCAGTCTTCCTTACTTGCCCGATCTGCAACAGGTACTTGAATTTGTTTCCTGACAGAGGTTCTTTGGTTAGTTGGTTTCTTTTTTAAATGGCAATGTGACTTGCACACGAAGGAATTGGACTCGCTATCAGTGGGGAGTGCTGGGAGCTGTGACTGTGGAGCAATTTCCACTGCTCAAGAGGACTCAGGACTTGAGCTGTGATTATTTTTACTCTTCTCGGCTCCATACCCCTCTCTAGAGCGACAGTCAAGGAGTGGAAATGTTTGAATACTTGCGCCAGATTATTTCCCCCCCCCTAAGGAATTGGAACTGATTTGCGTGACTGAATAACGTCCTGTTTTGTCTCCAGAATGCTTGTAATATTTTTCACAGCCAAGCTTGTCAGACTTGCTTTGGGTTTTGTTAGCTCTGCTGCACAACAGTTACAGATCTTTCGGTTCTTTTTGTTTAATTTTCTTTTTCTTTCTAAGCAGGATTTAGTGTTTTGAACAAACCTCTTGCAGTTGAAACATGTTGCTTATCTGCCTTGAAACTGTTTTCACATATGCCTTTGTTTCGGGAATAAGCTGTTTCGAATGTCTGTCCTGTGCTGTAACGCGTGCTACAGTTTGCTGTGTGGAATTTGGTCCTTTTGAGAGATAACTGGTGCTCATCACATCCTGGTAATTTCCCTAGACTAACGCTAGCTCTGGTCTGGATTCTGAATGTGGGCTTGGGTTTTTCTATGTTCATACCCACATTCGTGATGTGAATCCCACAGGTCTCAACTTCGAAGGGGACAAAAGGGGGCTGAAGTTTCAGCCCGTAAGAGTGCGCTGTAAATAGAGTCTTGAAGAAATCAGAAGTTAGTATTAGGGGTCATAATGGGACATGAATCTTTTTATTCATTCATGGGTCATTCCCTTTGACATGGGACAAATTTCTTCTGCCACTGTAGTCCAGTCCCTATTCTGTGTGATGTGGGGGCTAACACACCATTGTCTGGGAGGCCGAAGAGTCTCGTGTCTTAAGGTGTGTAGCTGGAAAAGCCACAAAACAAATGCAGCTATGAGAATACTTTAAAAAAGGGAGGACTTAGAGGGTATCATCAGCTTAGTTTTGTGGGCATTATATTGGTTGCTTTTCTCTTAAACAATAAGCACTTAAGTTTACTATCAATTAGAAATTAAATACCAACCACTTTTTATTCTTGACAGTTTTAAAAATCTGCATTGAATCTGCAACTTTGGCTGGTAAGTTTGCCATTCTCCTTTTGGGAAACTAGCTTGTACCTTTTAAACTGTTTAACTTTAAATCGTGTATTAAAAAAAGAAGAGAAAAAGGAGGGAGGAAGAGAGAAGGAAATTAGTGAACTGCAGACATCCTGCACTGAGACGCTACAAAACAAACAACCCAAAGAAAGTAGAAGAATGAAGCTTGCATAGCTAGGAGCAACAGTCTCATTCACTGAATTTTATAAACAGGAATGAAATTAAAATGCAGTTAGTTCCTGCAGCAATCTTTACAGAAGTCATGATTCGAAGGGCTTAAGAGCAGTTAACTGTAATTTTTTATTCCACTCCGAAGAAACTCCTGCTAGAATTAAATTGGCTGTCTCTGGCTCAAGTGATATGAAAAGCCCCATTAACTCTATTCACTTTAGCACTTCCCCAATTCTGCCACTTCTGTCAAGTTGCCATACTGTATGTATTAAAGTAATTAAATGCAATTTTCTCACTTAATGATGTATTACCCAGGTATGTAACTTTGTTTAACATAAGCATTTTGTATATTGTTTACATTTTGAGAGGTAGCATTACGTTAAAAATGCTAATTTTTCTTTCTAGACAGTATTTTTATTACCAGAATAAGAAGTGAAGCTGCAAATATTTGATTTCTTTTTAAAAGGGACATTTTCTTTTGTTTTTGTTGTTTTGTTTTGGTTTGTTTTTAATCTTGTTTTAGGTCACTTTTTTAACTCAAGTATTTAAAAGGAAAACCCAGCCCTTTCAATTCTGGTTTTACAACTGCTTGTGCTAGTTTGTTGTCTGTTTCTGGTGTGAATTTAGTTCTAGGTTGCTGAATGTAGCTATTTCTGTCTGTAGCATGTACCCTGCGGAACACTTTACACTGAAGTGCATTTGACTGAAACCCACCCTCGGCTGAGAGAGCTGCAGTAGCTAGGCAGATCACTCAGATCCTGGTCAGAGTGCAGGATTTTTCAAGAAATTGCAGTGCAATTCTTTGGTCAACTGGAGTTTCAAAAAGAAATAAAACTTAGTGTGCAGTGTCTCTCTCCAGTGCCCGAAGGCAGGGTGAGTTTGTGTGAGAAGCGAGCTGCAGGGTAGGTATTCATGCCTGTACTGAGGGTCTCTGTCTTTCTGATCATGGGCCTAATCTGTCAAAATTTAAGAACTAAAAACTGCTTTGAACCTAGAACTTACATCTTCCCCGTTGAGATAGCTCCTACAGCGTAAGTAAGAGTAGGAGAGGGAAGGCAGAGTGTGGAGTCACAGTTTGGGTGCTGTTCTGCTCCAATAGTGCAATAAAAAAACACTCGAGAATCTGTTGGGTCACCCTTTAATAGGACCCGCATGTTCTGGAGGTGCCAGGCAGCACCCGCCCTTTTGTGTCAGCACTAGGAAGAGGGCCTGGTATTTGCTATGTGTAAGAAGAATGTCAGCAGGAGTTCACGTCTCACAGCAGGAAGCGGTGGGATCCTTCCCTCTGGTTTCGTACACGCCTCCGATTGACCTGGTTTTAATTATAAAAGCCGCAATTGTGAAATTTGTCACAGGGAGAACTTCTGGGGTAGTAGGTGACTCCAGATTTCCTGCATAAATGAGGCTCTACTCCCACATTCGAGAATCCCAGTTTTGAATTGGATTATCATAATCAGCAAGAACACTAGAACACTTGAGTCTTACTTCCTTTCCTGGGAGGAAACTCCTGCTTTCCCCTCCAGAGTGCTGCCACAGCTCCCTTCAGTGGGGACGTCAGCTGGGGACTCGCCTCTTAGCCCAGGAACGGCACAGAGCAAAGCTGTTTCGTAGTTACAGGCTGTGTTTGGTGGGGGTTGTGTCTTAGCCTCAACGGACGGATGCCTCCCAGTCCTGCGACTACCATCCAGTCTTTATAGATGCTTCGAGCTGCACAGAGGTCAAAGTGTTTAACCTCGAGGTGGTACAAACCTTTCGGAAGTCAGCATGTGCGTCCTAAACTTGGTTTGCAACACTGCGCAACCGGTCTGGGACAGATCGTCCTTAAAATAGCTGCAATAACAAAACAGCTATCCTCTCCCCGTCTGTGATCTTAATGCCCCATTTCAGGTTTGCCTGTCAACTTCCCCTACTTCTGCAGAGCCATTCTCCAGTATCCGTATTAGCCACTACTGATTTTCCTTGCTCTTTGAAATGAATTCTTGTGTAATAGCGGTGGCGAAGCTCGGGGAACCAACTGCTGGTCATCCGTCATTTTTAGTGGTTTCAGTTTTCACCACTCGGAAGTTGTGCTGGTCTTTGTTTAGCTGCACGATGCTGAATGCAGCTGGGTTGTGTCGAGTGAGCGTATTACACACAGGTCACAAGGGTGGGCAGGGCTAATCAGTGCAACTGAAAAAATGTGAATAAATTAAGTTTAATCTAAAACTTAAAGCATTCTAGGTTTTTTCACTGCTGTTTTTTAAATAGGAATTTTAAGTCCTCTGTGCTTGTCTGTTTGCTAGGAGCAGTTTGAGACACTGTTACTGTTTTGAAATGCATGCATGTTACAAGATGAGTCTCCAACCAGAGAAAAATAAAATTAAAACTTTGTGTACATCTGCTCCTTACTTCTGTCCTCTTTAAAGTGTTCTAACAATCAACTATTGCTCCATGAGGTATGTGGTTGTTTTAAGTCCTAGATTTACCACAACTGGAAAAGTCTTTTTTATACATGCCTGTAAAATGGGCTTTTTAAGTAAGAAGTGATTTTACCAAGTCCTGGATATGAGAACAAATTAGATTTGAGAGGAAAAGTTAATACGGCCGTACTGTCTAAAGGAGATGCTGCTGACTCCCTGGGGTGCAGCTGGAGCGCAGTCGCTCAGACATACGGGTGTACTGAGGGAGATTAGTGTAGGTGGCTCAGAGAGAAAGGTAAGCGCTGCTACCGTGTAAAACCCAAGCTCCTTCTGATAGCTTTAGAGATGAGAACTTAATCCTAGTGTTCAGACTCAAGAAGAGGAAAGCTCACTACAATAGAGAGTTTTATTTAAAAAAAGTTCCAAGCAGACTGGGATGTGAACCACGTGAGCAGATGTGCAGAGCTAGTCCATGCGAGCTTTCAGGGTCCTGGTGGTGATCTTGTCTTTTTCGCTAGAGGGGGAAAGAGAGAAGACTGTTAGTAAATCCGCGTTTAATACCTGCATACAGATTGTCCCTTCATTAGGGAGTTGCAGTGTGCATAGGCGGTTTGTTCACTAGTGCAGGCAGGATCATCTGAACTTGAAGGTGGCCGTTACAACTGAGTAAACCCCATCCTCCTGCTGCTTCCCCCCAGGGGAGCTCCAGTAGGTTCAGTAAGCAGCAGCGCCTGGGATGCTGCAGGGAAACAGCACCACGAGCAAAATAAGCCGCTTCAGAAGCCAGCCTGACTGCAGAGTCTGGAAGTTAACGTCGCACCCAGCTGTGGCAAAAAGCGTCTTCTTGGCCAGCGCTGCGCATATGTGAGGAGTCGCAGTCCTGAACACCAATGGGAATGCAGCCAGGGAATCCCTATGCAGCAAGAGTCTAACACTAGGACTCATTTCCCATGGCTCCTGCAGTTCTAGCAACAGCCACAAACTGCAACAGAGAGCAGCCATGAGAAATAAAACACTTAAAATGGACAAAGCATTGCTAAGGATACTGCTGGAAGGGAGCAGGATTAGGGATACCCCGGAAGCCAATGCCTTAACTGACTTGAACGCACAGCTTGTTAAATTCTACCTCTGTTCTGTAGGGGAAGAGAGCAGCACTTACATTATGTGTACTACCACGCCCATTCCAGATATGGCATCTCTGTCCACTGCATTCAACATGGCCTGTGAGATTGTTTCAAAGAGGTGATCGGGTTCCTGAGGAACAGAAGATATTTTAGTTGGTGTGAAAATTGAATGCTGAGTCATCAGATTTTGTTCAAACCCCAAAGTATCATCCAAGATGCTGCAAGATTTTCCCTGCAGGCTGCTATAAGCTACAGCCTCTTTGTTCTCCTGAGCTCCTTCGGGAAGCACCAAAGGACAGAGCTTTTCATCCAACCCGCGTATCTCAGGTTCTCCAGTTAACAGCAGGAGGCTGAATCCAAGAATCGGAGCTGAGCCCGGCCACCTCACTCACCATGTCAGGCTCCCAGAGGGACTCGCACATGCCGTACATCTGCTCGGAGCAGGTGCCGCTGACCACAAAGTCATCGGTTATCATCGGGCAGCCGATCAGGTCTAGAGAGCAGATGAAAGGTTCGTGTGTTATGGGGTCCAGCCCAGCAATGACTGGTTCTGTGTAGTAAGGTCCAAACCTGTGAAGAACAACAACATGGCATAGAGCAGTCCAACTACCTTGACGCAGTTCCACATCCCACGTAAATATCCATACAGGGAAAACATCCCACAGATGCTTTTGGTGGGGGACCTTAGGTCAACCTAGAAGCACCCTGCAATGGTTTTAGCATGGCAAACAGAACAAACTTGTACTGCTACAGGATTATTTTAACAATACTCAGTATTCTTTTGCGAGGAGGTTGAAGATAACAGTCACTAGATTAAAGTCTCCTTTTGCCATACCACAAGTAGTCTTTACAGGAGCTCTCCTCAGCCTCCCACCTCTCTAGAATCAGATCAGCTCCAACAACCACAGCCTTCGCTGACACGTAAACAGTGACTCTGTTGTTTGACAGTTACCGTCTCTCATACAGCAGATTGGAAACCATGCTCATAAAAGTCTGAGGTTTGATCTGCCTGCCTTCCTTCAGCTCGTAGAGATTCAGCCTGAACTTCAGTCTCTGGGCACTGCAAGAGATGAGAATCAGCATTAAAGCAGAAGCAGGTTCCTTTCATCTTCACCCAGGTCTGAACTGTTCTACTGCACCCTGAGAGATACCAGCTCCTGGCGCAAGCCTGAGGCAGGTAGGTATTCCAGATGCAGCTCCTTTTATACCTGAAGTTATTAAGTCTTAGTAGTGATGCAGTCTTAAATCACATGCAGTTTTATTAAAAAAATCCTCCCGGTGAAGGGAGACCAAGAAAAGGAGGGCTGGCACCCAGCTATTATATCCCCACCCCCAAATAAGCAAAGACATTTATACTCAACACAAGCTGCTGCTTAGTATTTATTGTAAATACGCCTCTTACAGGCTCAGTATGGGGACGCACGGGCGCGTGGGCACCTCACTTACACCGTCTGCACATCCGTGGCCAGTCCTGCCAATCCAATATACAGTCTTTCTCCCATAGGGAAAATCTTCTGGAAGTCCGTGGTTACCATCTGCGCTTGAATCCCGAACCGCCGGTCCGCAGCAATGGCCACGCAGTTCTTCCCCTTCATGGCCATGACGGCCCCGCCGTTATAGGACATAATAGACTGGAAAAGAGGAGGGCAGCAGGTACCGCCGGGGCTGCGGGCAGCGGTTCGGGGTGCGCCTCCCGCGCCGCTTCCTTGGTGAGGCTGAAGGGGCCTCCCGCACCTCGGGCACCCCCCGCGCCCGGCGCCGGCAGCCACCGCCACCCCGGGGGCAGCGGGGGGAAGCCAGCACCGCTCCCCCTCGCCGTTTTGGCTTTAATTTTGCCGTTGCTGGGCGCCACCCCACAGCGGGTTGCTCACGGCCGCTGCTGCCCGCAGCCCCCGCCCGCCACGGCCCGGCCTGAGCGAAGGCCCGCGGGGATACAGCACCGCGGTGACGGGGAAGGCCTCCAGCCCACCCGCCTCCCCTGCGCGGCCCGGGCACCCGCGGGCCTCGTCCTGCCGGTCCCAGCTCCTCCCGCGGGACCCCCCCGGGCCCGTCCCGGCGCTCACCATGGCGCCGGTTGCACAGACACCACCAGGCCCCGCACCGCCGCTCCTGCCGCACCGCACACGACCCCGCCGCGCCGCTGCTCCCGCCTCCCGCCTCTTCCCATTGGCGGCCTCCCGGCGAACCGCCGCTCGCTATTGGTGGTTCGGCCCGCCGCGGGGCGGTGCTGGTTGGTTGCGGCGGCGGTGAGGGAGGGGGAGAAAAATGAAGAGTCATAGTGAGCGGGGCATGCCGGGACGGCGGAGGACTGCGCGGGCGGGGCGCGGGGCGGGGCGGGTGCGCAGCTGGAGCGGGGGGGCGCGCACAGCTGGATCCGTCGGGGTGCGCAGCTGGATGTGCACGCAAGGGACATGGCACAGCTGGATGTGCACTCAGGGTCACGGCACAGCTGGAGGGGCCCGTGGGTCATGGCACAGCTGGATATGCCCATGGGTCACGGCACAGCTGGAGGGGCACGCAGGGCATGGCACAGCTGGATATGCCCATGGGTCATGGCACAGCTGGAGGGGCACGCAGGGCATGGCACAGCTGGATATGCCCATGGGTCATGGCACAGCTGGAGGGGCACGCAGGGCATGGCACAGCTGGATATGCCCATGGGTCATGGCACAGCTGGAGGGGCACGCAGGGCATGGCACAGCTGGATATGCCCATGGGTCACGGCACAGCTGGAGGGGCACGCAGGGCATGGCACAGCTGGATATGCCCATGGATCACGGCACAGCTGGAGGGGCATGCAGGGCATGGCACAGCTGGATATGCCCACGGGTCACAGCACAGCTGGAGGGGCCCGTGGGTCATGGCACAGCTGGATATGCCCATGGGTCACGGCACAGCTGGAGGGGCACGCAGGGCATGGCACAGCTGGATATGCCCATGGGTCATGGCACAGCTGGAGGGGCACGCAGGGCATGGCACAGCTGGATATGCCCATGGGTCATGGCACAGCTGGAGGGGCACGCAGGGCATGGCACAGCTGGATATGCCCATGGGTCACGGCACAGCTGGAGGGGCACGCAGGGCATGGCACAGCTGGATATGCCCATGGGTCACGGCACAGCTGGAGGGGCATGCAGGGCATGGCACAGCTGGATATGCCCACGGGTCATGGCACAGCTGGAGGGGCACGCAGGGGCACTGCAGAGGTGGCAGGTGGGTATGGCCATCCTGTCACTCAGTGGCACTGGGGGGTCCCCAAGGCCGTGGCCCCTGTGCCTGCCCACTGTGGCACCCGCGTGCCCCTTCCCTGTGTGCCCGTGGCGAGGCCGTGATCGCCGCAGGGTGGCCGGGCTGCGACCTCCCCAGCAGCATCTCCCCCCAGCTCGGCCCTACGCAGCCCTGGCACCTTCTGTGGGGCACTGGGAAAAGTTGGCCAAACCTGGCTGAACTTAAGTGGAAACTCCAGGAAACCCAGCCCGCACCACTCCACCACGCAAAGCCCTGCGGTGTGTCAGGCCGCGCGCACCCACTGTCTGCTTTTGCACCTCTGTGACCCGGGGGTAAAACCCTAAACTCGCCCTGCGGGGCCAGCGGCAGCGGGGCTCCTCAGAGGAAAAAAAAAAATCTTTGGAAAGTGCCAGCACACTAAAGTCACTCCGTGAAGTCCCTCTGTAAAGCAGCGAGTCACAGCACATCCCGGAGAGGGGCTGCGAGGGTATTTTTTATTCGGAGAGCCATCGAAGGGGGGATTTGCGCTCTGCGGAGTATTGGATTTCCTTCCTCATCCCCGCTCGCCAGCTCTCCCCTCTCCTGGAGGAGACAGGATTAAATGTTTAATTTAGGGGAGTGATGTTGTGCCAAAGGGAAGGAGATCCATGTGTTTGGAAACGCTCTCAAATGCACAACAGATCAGCCCGCCTGGTTTCAATGAAAACCTCCGGCCCGTGCAGGGGCTGTTCATCCGCCGCGGGACCGAGCCCCGGCAGTGCAGCCCGGCCCGTGGCAGTTGTATTTTTCAAGTGTTTTCCATCGTAAAAGGTTTCTCGCAGGGATGAAGTCAGAGGCCGCATTCTGCCCGGCAGGAACACCCCACGCACCGGGGAGAGAAGGAGCAGCCGAGCCAGACGGGAATAGCTCCGCAGGCAGATTTCGGCAGCGCTGGCTGTCTCGGGTGGCAGTGGGGAGGTGATCCTCACCGGGCAACGCTTCTCTCTTCGCTTTCCCATTGGGCTCGTGCTCTCAGGCCGGGAAGGCAGCAGCAATCCCCCTCCCTGGCCCGGAGAGCCCCGGCACTTCCCCAGCCCCGGCACCGCTGGGCTCGGCCGCGGGCGTGTTTCGTGGCTCTGGGCTTTTGAAACAACGGGGATCTTCCTGGTGCGGCTTTATGCTCTGCATCAAAACATTAACTTCATTATTTGTGGTATGAAAATAAAATCAGGGCAAGCAGGGAACGTAAATAGATTTTACAAGACTTTGTAAGAGAGAGGAACTTCAGAAATGCAGAATTTGGACCCCTTTCAGCTTATTTTTAAGGCAAAATATGGACTCTGGATGGAAACAGGCTTTCAAGTCTCTGCTCCATTTTTAATGTCCCAACGCGTCCTTTTGCTTATGGGAGACTGCGGTGCAGAGGGGACCAGAGGCTGAGCAGAAATGTTTTTGTTCACACCGGGGGCTGTTTTCCCCATGCCCAGTGCCTTGGAGAGACCTGTGAGCCCACGGGGCCACATCCTGTCCCCTTGCACCTTCTCCCTGTCCAGCTCAGCCCTCCGGGCACCTCAAGGGAGGGGGGAAAGCCCCGCTAAGTCCCTGCACAGCGAAAAAACACCCTCTCCACCCCACGGGGACCCGGGACCGGCCACCTCCGCCTGCCGCCCCCATCCTCGGCAGCTCCCTCGGCCTGGCCCTGGAAAAAGGGTGGAAAAAAGGGAAAACCGAGCTAAAACAGCGGGCACCGTCCCTGGGTGGGCTCGAACCACCAACCTTTCGGTTAACAGCCGAACGCGCTAACCGATTGCGCCACAGAGACCGCGCTGGCAAAGAGTGCTGCGGCCGCCGCACTCAGCCGGAGTATCCCCGGAGCGCCCGCGGGACTGTGCCCACCGGCACCGGTACCGGCACCGGCCACCGGCACTGGCACCAGCACCGAAACACTGGCACCGGGCACCAGCACCGGGCACCGGCACTGGCACCGGTACTAGCACCGGGAGACCGGCACTGGGACACGGGCACCGGCACTGGCACCGGTACTAGCACCGGGAGAACGGCACTGGGACACGGGCACCGGCACTGGCAGCGGGACACCGGCACCGGACACCGGCACTGGTACCGGCATTGGCACCGGGACACCGGCACTCGGTGCTGGGCACCGGCACCGGACACCGGTACCGGCACTGGGACACCAGCACCGGGCCCCGGCCACCGGCACCGGGCCACCGGGAAGGGAGGGAAATGAATCACACGGCCGCAACCGTGTGGGCCGGGGGGAAACGCGCGTGGGAGCGGCGCCCCGTCGGGCACCCGGTACATTGCGTGTACAGGAAAGCCCCCGGTCGTAGCGAGCCCGGGACGGACCCGCGCGGGAGCCGCGGACACGCGCGGACACGTCCGCCGCGCTGGAGCGGGGCTGCGGGCGCCGGGCGGGGAGCGGCCGCCGACACGCGTGGGCGCCCCGGCTGCCCGCGCGCCCCGAGATCCCCCGTGGGCTCCCCGCAAGGTGCCCCCTTCCCCCCGAGCGGGACCGGCCCCGCGGGGGAAAGCGGCGCCGCGAGCGCGCCCGCTCCGCTCCCCGTCCTTCCCGTTCCCCCTCTTCTTTCTTTCCCGCTTTTCCCGTTTTTTCCCGCTCCTTCCCTTTTTCCTGCCGTTTGTCTTCTCCTCCCTCCTTTCCTTTTCTCTTTCCCTCCTTTTGCCGTTCCTTGTTATTCTTTTCTTCCCTCCTTTTCCATTTTCCCCTTTCTCTCCCTCATCTCCCCCTATTTTTCCTCCCTTTGCCCTCCCCTCCCGCCGCGGGTCCCAGCCGAGCACCGGCAGACACCGGACCCCCGCCCGCGGGGCCCGGGGGAGGTCCCGCGTCGCCTCCCGGGGGGGAATACCCCCGTTTGGGGCCGCAGACGGCCCCCGCGCTGGTCCCGGGGCACCCCCCGCGCAGTGCCGCGCTGAGGGCGGACACGGGGAGCGGAGCGGGGCCGCCGCCCCCCCGGGATTTTGGGCCCGTTCCAGCGGGTTTTGGGGCGCTCTCCTTTCCGCCCCGAGCAGAACGCGGCGGGGGGGGGGGGGGGCGGCAGCAGCGGGGCCCTCCGCGAGCCCCGCGGCACCGTGGCGGCGGGGTCCCCCGGGGCGGGGGGCCGTGTCCCGGCGGGGCGGGGCGGGGGGGGGGCCCCAATCTCGGCCCCTCACTCCCCTCCTCCGCAACACCCCAAAGGAATGAGGTCACGTGAGGCGGGGCGGGGCCTGGCGGCGGCTGGAGGAGGGAAAAAAATAAAAAAAAAAAAGGAGGAAAAAAATAAAAAAAAAAAAGGAGGAGGAAGGAGGGAAAAAAAAAAAAAAAAGAAAAAAAAAAGCCGAGCGAGAGAAAAAAGGGCCCCGGCCGCAGCGCCGCGCCGAGCCGAGCCGAGCCGAGCGGCGGGAGCGGAGGGGCGGCCGCGGGGCCGCCGCTGCCGCCGGCACCAGGTAGGGACGCGGCCCCGGGCCCCCCCCGCCGCCGCCGGGCCCCGCCGCCGGGCCCCCCCGCGCCCTTTTCTCTCCGCGCTCAAGATGGCCGATGGCCGCCGCCTCCCCCCCGCTTTGTGCCGCGGCCCCGCTCCTGCCCGGGGGGGGCCGTGACCCCCCCCCACGGCGGGCACCGGCGAGGGGCTACGGAGCGCTGACAGCCCCGGCTGCCGCCGCCCCCCCCCCCCCCCCCCCCCCCCGGGCCCGGCGCGACGTGGAGCGGGGCAGTGCGGTACGGCGGGGGGGGGCGGCGGCCGGAGCCCCCCCCGGGGCGGGCTGTCAGCCGGCCCCGAGTACAAAGGGCTGCGGGGCACCGGGAGCGCCCCGGGTCCAGCGGGGCTGCCCCACCCCCGGCCCCAAATCACACACCCCCCCCCCGCAAAATGAAGCGGGAGCTGCCCGCGGCACCGGGGCGGGCCCGCCCGGCGGGCGGCAGCCGGGGACCCGCGGGGCACAGCGCGGGGTCACGCGTGTCCGTGCCCATCGCGTGTCCGCGCCCGCGCGCCTGTGTCAGGCGGGTGTCACGCACCGCGCGCTGCCGCGCGGCCGCGTCCCACCGCGGGGACGGGGGGTGCGCGCGTCCTTGTGCGTGCACGGGCGTGTGGACACGCGTGTCCCTGCCCTCCCCGCGGGGCTTCCCCCCCCCCCGCTGTTTCGCTCCTGGGCAGCGGCCGGTGGCGCGGCCCGCACCCCGGGAGGGGCGGGGGGTCCCGTCGGGGCGGGCGCTGTCGGGGGGCGCGGGTTCGCGCTCCGGCGCCTTTTTGTCGTGTTCCCGGTGCGTGGGGGCCCGTGGCCGCCGTGGAGCGAGCGGGCGGTCTCGGGGGGAGCTGTCCCGGTGTATCTCCCGGCCCCCGGGCTCGCCGCCGCCGGTGGGTCCCACGGGGAGGGGGCGGGCGGGCGGGTCCAAGTTACCGGTGACTTTGAAACGTCCTTCCCCACGCGGGCCTGGTCCGGGGGGATTTTTCTTTTTTGGGGGGGCACATGCCGGGCCACCGCCCAGGGAGACAAAAGACCCCGAAAGTCGGGGCCGGGGGTGCGGGGGAGCCGGCTGCCCGCGGCGGGACCCGCGCCGCTGGCGGGACGGGGCGGCCCCGAGGGCTCCGGCGGGGCCGGTGCTGCGGCCGGCTCCGGGGCGGGCCGGGGCCCGGGGGGGGCCCGGGGCTTTGTTCGCCCCCGCGGCAGGAAATCGCGGTTGTTATCACCCGGTTTATTAGAACCGGTTTGCGCCGGTGGCTCAGGCTCCCCCCTCCCGCCGAGCCCCGGGCCGCCATTGGCGGCTGCGAGCACCAAAAGCAGCAAAATCCACCCAAAATGCAGCCGTGGGTCCTGCGGCCCGGCCGGTGCCCGGCGGAGCTGCCCCGTCCCCCGGTGGGGCGCGGTGCGGGAGCCCGGGGCCGGGGCCCGCGGCCCCCCCCGGCATTCTCCTGGGCTGGCAGTGGCCCCCCATCACCGTGGGCTGCTGAGGGCACCTGCCCAGGGGCAGCGGGGTGCAGGGCACCCTGGGGTGCCCACCCGGGGGGTGCCCAGGGGTGAGAGCTGAGCCCGGGGGGGGCTGGGGCTTCCCAAACACCCTGGTGCCCCCCGGGCCCCTCTCTGCGAGGATCCCTGGGGCTCAACTTGGCCCCTGTCCCCCCAGCACATGGTGTTCCTGTCCCTGCAGCATCTCCATCCCGGTCCCCGAGGTGTCCCCGTCCCTGCAGCATCTCCATCCCGGTCCCCGAGGTGTCCCCATCCCTGCAGCATCTCCATCCCGGTCCCCGAGGTGTCCCCATCCCTGCAGCATCTCCATCCCAGTCCCCGAGGTGTTCCCATCCCTGCAGCATCTCCATCCCGGTCCCCGAGGTGTCCCCGTCCCTGCAGCATCTCCATCCCGGTCCCCGAGGTGTCCCCGTCCCAGCAGCATCTCCATCCCGGTCCCCGAGGTGTCCCCATCCCTGCAGCATCTCCATCCCGGTCCCCGAAGTGTCCCCGTCCCTGCAGCATCTCCATCCCGGTCCCCGAGGTGTCCCCGTCCCTGCAGCATCTCCATCCCGGTCCCCGAGGTGTCCCCGTCCCTGCAGCATCTCCATCCCGGTCCCCGAAGTGTCCCCGTCCCTGCAGCATCTCCATCCCGGTCCCCGAGGTGTCCCCATCCCTGCAGCATCTCCATCCCGGTCCCCGAGGTGTCCCCATCCCTGCAGCATCTCCATCCCGGTCCCCGAGGTGTTCCCATCCCTGCAGCATCTCCATCCCGGTCCCCGAGGTGTCCCCGTCCCTGCAGCATCTCCATCCCGGTCCCCGAGGTGTCCCCGTCCCAGCAGCATCTCCATCCCGGTCCCCGAGGTGTCCCCGTCCCTGCAGCATCTCCATCCCGGTCCCCGAGGTGTCCCCGTCCCTGCAGCATCTCCATCCCGGTCCCCGAGGTGTCCCCGTCCCAGCAGCATCTCCATCCCGGTCCCCGAGGTGTCCCCGTCCCTGCAGCATCTCCATCCCGGTCCCCGAAGTGTCCCCGTCCCTGCAGCATCTCCATCCCGGTCCCCGAGGTGTCCCCGTCCCTGCAGCATCTCCATCCCGGTCCCCGAGGTGTCCCCGTCCCTGCAGCATCTCCATCCTGGTCCCCGAAGTGTCCCCGTCCCAGCAGCATCTCCATCCCGGTCCCCGAGGTGTTCCCGTCCCTGCAGCATCTCCATCCCGGTCCCCGAGGTGTCCCCATCCCTGCAGCATCTCCATCCCGGTCCCCGAGGTGTCCCCGTCCCTGCAGCATCTCCATCCCGGTCCCCGAGGTCTCCCCGTCCCTGCAGCATCTCCATCCCGGTCCCCGAAGTGTCCCCGTCCCTGCAGCATCTCCATCCCGGTCCCCGTGGTGTCCCCGTCCCTGCAGCATCTCCATCCCGGTCCCCGAGGTGTCCCCGTCCCTGCAGCATCTCCATCCCGGTCCCCGAGGTGTCCCCGTCCCTGCAGCATCTCCATCCCGGTCCCCGAGGTGTTCCCATCCCTGCAGCATCTCCATCCTGGTCCCCGAGGTGTCCCCGTCCCTGCAGCATCTCCATCCTGGTCCCCGAGGTGTTCCCATCCCTGCAGCATCTCCATCCTGGTCCCCGAGGTGTCCCCGTCCCTGCAGCATCTCCATCCCGGTCCCCGAGGTGTTCCCATCCCTGCAGCATCTCCATCCTGGTCCCCGAGGTGTCCCCGTCCCTGCAGCATCTCCATCCTGGTCCCCGAGGTGTCCCCGTCCCTGCAGCATCTCCATCCCGGTCCCCGAGGTGTCCCCGTCCCTGCACACCTGCCTCCGGGGACTCCACGGCGGCTGAACGAGATGAGAGATGCAGACTGGAGCCCGGTGGAAGCACCCCAGGGAGCGAGCGGGAGCGCGGGGCGCCTTCCCCAGGGCAAGCGCCTGGCACGGACCCGTGTTGTACAAACACACCGTGCACAGCCGCGAGCGCACACCCCTGCACACACGCACACGCAAACACAGCCTTGCACACGCAGCCCTGCGCAGGCACACGCACATGCACCCCGTTTGCTCCCTGGGCGCGGGGTTCACCCTGTTCCTCGCCCGGTTGCGGTGCCCGCACCGCAGCCCTCGTGCCGTTGGTTGTTGTCTCGGCCGTTGTCTGGTTGTCGGCTGCCAGGTGGCTGCGAAGGGCCTGGCCCCGTGTCAGGCGGCCGGTGACAGCGCTCCACACCTGGCCCCGTGCGAGCGC
Organism: Gavia stellata; assembly: GCF_030936135.1. Lineage (NCBI taxonomy): Eukaryota > Metazoa > Chordata > Aves > Gaviiformes > Gaviidae > Gavia > Gavia stellata. The sequence goes on from NC_082621.1 coordinate 1,927,939, forward strand.
CTGTACCGCAGGGGTGCAGGAGTGTGCGTGTGCACCTCTGCCTGCGCGCATGTAGGGGAGATGTGTGTGTACGTGTAGTATGTGCGTACATGCACGTGTGTGTGTCTCCCTGCGTGTGGGTGGGGGTGTGGGTGCGTACGGGTGTTGCTGTCGGCACACCCTCGCGCTGCCATCGCGCCGCCATCGCGCCCACACTCGTTTACAGAAACCCGGGGTTTCTTCTCCCCTCTCCCCGTCGTCTCGGATGGTTGTAATAATATTCTGGTGCCTCGCCAAGTATCGGGGTTGCCATGGAAACAATAAAACTGCAGCGATTTCGGGCTCCGGCTCTGCTGTCTCCCATTGTAAACGTGGAAGTGCCGGAGCGGGCACACAGCGATTCCCCCGCGTCTGCGCCCCGCGCCGGGGGACGCTGCCCGTGCCCCGTGTGCACGCCCGGCCGCGCAGGTGCTGCGGGTGCTGCTGGCCGTGGGCAGGTGGCCAACACCGGACTCGGGAGTTTCTATAGAAACCGTGAGGCGGTGGCTGAAAATGCCTTTTTCCAGCGAACAAAACAAAAATACACTTTGTGTGCGTGTGTGAGCGTGTGTGTGTGTGTGCATGCGCACAGCCCGGGACCTGCAGCCAAGGGGCTGGCTAACAGGGGTGATTTGTCCCCTCTCAGCGGCATCTCGGCGTGGTGGGGACCCACTTGGGGACCCCCAGGAAGATGCAAACATGAGGCAGAGGGAGCTGGGCAGTGCCCGGGCCCGGGGGCTGCATGGGGAGGTGTGTGGGTGCTGCTTGTGCACCCCCAGGGCTGGCAGGGTGCGGGGCTGGGGCTGCCCCAGTGCTCCCGGGGCCAAGGGTGGAACGTCACGGGGAGCACCAGGCACCTTCACCCTGCCCTGGATTTGTTCCTTAAAGGGTGAAGTGGGACCCGCAGGTCTTGTCCTTGCACGAAGCGGCCGTTAAGGGTGGCCCCGGGTGTTTCCCTGCAGGGAGGATCCGCCGCGGCGCTGCTCCAAAATGCACAGGACCACCAGGATAAAGATCACCGAGCTCAACCCCCACCTGATGTGCGCCTTGTGCGGCGGCTACTTCATAGACGCCACCACCATCGTCGAGTGTCTGCACTCCTGTGAGTGTCCTGGGCCTCCGGCTGGGGCCGCGCTGCACCCAGGGGTGCCCCGAGTCCCGGGAAGGGTGGCCGTGCTGCACCGAGACCCTCCCGCAGTGCCCAAACCCACCCTGCATCAGGTGTTGCTGCCACATGGAGCTGCGGGGTCGTGGATGGGGCCGGACCGGGGCTGGCGAGCAGGGGTCCTGGCCCCGAGCCGGTGCGGGGGTGCGGGGTGCTCCACCGGGCTGGCAGAGGAGCTCTGCCCCCTCGTCCGTCCGTCCGTCCATCTGCTTACGCTGAGTCTCTCCCCACAGTCTGCAAAACCTGCATCGTTCGCTACCTGGAGACGAACAAGTACTGCCCCATGTGTGATGTCCAAGTGCACAAAACCAGACCCCTCCTCAGCATCAGGTGAGCTTTGGGGGCTCACCGCACGCCGTGCCCCTGCGTGGCACCGAGCCCCGGCCCCGTGTCGGTGCAGCCCCGAGCACCCCGGGGTGGGGAGCGGTGCTCTGCAGCCAGCAGCGTGGTGGTGCAGCTGAGCAGGGACTGTTGCATCTCTTGCAGCACGAAACCTCTCTGCGCCTGACCCCGCGCCCTGCAGCAGTGGGGATTTGGGGTGCTCTTCGGGTGGAAGGGGAACAGGGACAGTGGGAAGTGCCACCATGGAGGGGACAGGACCCAGGGACGTCTCCTCTGTGGCAGCAGGAGGAGGCTGGGGTGGGTGCCAGCCGGAGCAGGGGCTGCCCGGCGCATCCCGGGCCACAGACATCCATCCGTCCGTCCCCGCAGTCCCACCGGGCGCAGTTTAACCTGGCACCGCCTGTGCTTTCTAATCCCTGCTCTGTCCCTCGTGGGGACAGTGCCGTGTCCCGCGGGGGATGCGGGGTGGCAGTGCCGGTGGGGGCTCGCAGCGGCGCAGGTGAAAGGGTGCCCGGCTGCGGTGGTGGCGGTGGCTTCGTGCCGGCTCTGCCCCGGCCCTGCGCCTGGCGGGGGAAAGCCAGACACGTCCCATCAGTTGTGGAATTGGCTCTGCAGGTGGTTGGCATAGAAACCATGAAAGGCTGCAATACATCACTCGGCTTTTTTTTTATCCTCCTTTTTTTTTTAGCCTCTTCCATGTAAATCCGTTTCTGTAGTAACACTTTTTTCCGCCTTTTTTTTTTTCTGGTTCACTATGAAATATTTACACTCCGGCTCCCACAGCTCCCTTGCCGAAACATCCCTGCCTGCGTGCAGAGACGGATGCAGAGTCGCCCGCGCCGCAGACAGGCACCGCACATGCGAGCAGCCCCGAGCCCCGGCTTGCGTGGCGGCGCAGTGCCTTCGCCTCCCGTTTGGTCCCAGCGGGGGGGAAATACGGGGCACATGCGGGCAGAGGTGCTGCCGCAGGTGACGGGGGCCTGATCCAGATGTGGTGCCATAGAAAACTCTCTGCCCCAACAAGGGGCTTGCTTTCCCCTTTGCTTCCCAAACCAGTGCCGCGGCAGCGCCGAAACACCCACGCCCTGGGCGTGATGCTGCGCGGTGCCCAGGGTGCTGCCCACGCGTGGCCACCGCAGCCCCCGTGGCACCCCGGCCCCCACCCAGCGCCACCGTACTGGGCTGAATGGGGTTGACTCATGCAAGAGCAGCGACCGGCTGGTAATTAAGCTGCCAATCAAGCGGCTGAGGTTGCTTTTTCATTAGCTTGCTGTAAATTATAAAGCAAATTCTCTGGGTATGTATTATAAATAAAATCACAGCGGGGCCTCGTGAACCAGAGTGACATCACCGAGGAATTAGGGATGAAAGACACGGCGAGGCTAAAAATAATATAGGGTACGGTCATTTGTTTTTCTTTAAAATAAAGGCCTTACTATTAAAATGGAAATAATGGCAGATATAATTTACTTTTCACCAGTCCCACTGCTCTTGCTTTGTTTTTGAGATCTTTTTTCTGTTCAGCTGAGCTGCTGGTTTTAAATTGCGCCAGATGCCCTGCCGGCAGGGTCCCGAGCCCACGCCTTCCAGCGAAATCCATTCCCGGCTCTGTGCCGAGGATGGGACTTGAGCTTCCCCAGTTCCTCCAGTGCTTTAGAAGATCCTGCCCTGCGATGTTCAATTTGGGGGAATCCGCTCTGCTTTCCTGCAGAACACCCTGCCAGTGGACGCTGTCCTGCCATCCAACAGAGGGAAATCAAAGCCCGAGTTCTGAACTGCAGCAGGGTCCAAAAATAAAATTAGATGCAAATTAAAACTTGCAGAAACATTTGCTGATCGTAGATTTTTTTTTTTTTTGGTAAGTTCTCGGTGTGCTTTTGTAATCATTTTGACTACCGAAATGGATCCCGGCCCCAAAATCCTGCTGTCATCATCCCTAGCAATTACAAGGATTTTTGAAATGGTTTTCTTTCTTTTTCCAGCGTTAACCCTTTGCGGTGAGCGCGAGGGCGGACGGGTTTGCCTGCGAGACAGGGTTGTGGCATCGCCATGGAATGGGGAGTCCTGGGAGTTTCCCGGGAGGGAGACGGGGAGAGGCGGCGTTCGGGCTGGCCAGGGCACGCGTGGTGCGGGGCGGCTTTCGGCAGCCCGGGGAAGCCAGCTGCTCCCATCCAGCTGATTCTCTCTCTTTCCCTATTTCTTCTTTTCCCCCAGGTCGGACAAAACCCTACAGGACATAGTGTACAAACTGGTCCCGGGGCTTTTCAAAGGTACAGCCATGGACAGTTATACCTGTGTGGGTCTGGGGTTGTTTGTAACTCACTCCCACCCACCAGTGAAACTGGTCCCCCGGATTTCACGCTGCCCACGCACGCCCCTGCCCGTGCAACCGGGACAGCGGGAAAATGCATGGTGTGAACGGACGGGGATGGGTCCGTCCGGATAGTGCCCACCCCGCGCTCCGGCAGCCCGGGGGCTGCTGCTGGGGGGAACCACGAAAAGCAAAGCTGGGAGCAGGAGCCGCGGATTTGCTCTCCAAGTGCCTGCCCGTCCTCGGGGGAAAAAGTGTGGGGGTCTGCAGGTGTGGAAAGACTGAGGACAGTCGAGCCGCCATAAAGGCATTCTCACAGCAGCGGATTTGCAGCCGCTCCGAGGGTTTTACTGGTACGACTTGATTGCTCTTGCTAAAGCGACTGCTCTCCTACGGGTCCGTCTGCACCAGGCAGCTCGTGCTTGAGCTGCCGGCGGGGAGCAGGCGCTCGGCAGTCCGGGGCTTCCTCTTGCTCCCCTCTCTTTGCACCCATCTCCCCCTTGGTGTGATTTTTTTTCCCCCTCACCTTCCTCCTCCCTTCTCCCACAGATGAGATGAAGAGACGGCGCGACTTCTACGCAGCCTACCCCATGGCAGAGGGTGAGTGTCAGCCCCGGGGACCCCCCCTCGCCCCGGCTGTGCCCCCACAAGGGCTCAGCATCTCCCTCCCTCTGCTCCCGCAGTTCCCAATGGGTCCAACGAAGATCGTGGGGAAGTCTCCGAGCAGGACAAGGGGAACCTGACAGACGACGAGATCGTCAGCCTGTCCATAGAGTTTTATGAAGGGTCCAGGTATCGTTTTCTGGCTGGTGCTGAGCCCCTGCCTGGGTTTGGGGGTTGCGAATAAACCCTCACCCTCTCTTCCCATTCGGGAGACGGAGCTGAGGTGCCGGGTGGTGATGGCTGACACAGCCCCTCCTCGGGGCTCAGCGTCTCCCGGGCTGCTTGAATGGACGGAGGAGCACCCGAAACCCATCTGCCCTGGTCCCCCATCCCGCATCCTCTGTGGGTGCTCGCTATGGCAGCGGGGTCCCCCCATCGCCGCTCCCCGGGCAGGCAGGGGAAGGCTCCTTCCAGGCAGCACAGCCCAAGGGCTGCCGCATCCCCGGTGCCGGTGGCGGCCTCTGAGGATGTCACCGGGATTCGGAGCGGCGGTTCAGAGGGAGGCAGGGAGGGCGGCAGCCTGGGCAGTGGTTGCAGTGCGCTGGATTGGAAATGCAGCAACTGGGGCATGTGCGTGGTCAGGGGTGGTGAAGCCAGAGCTTGGCTGAAGGTCACTGGATGTTTCCCCTCGCAGCCCCTCCATGGATGACCCTTCTGGTGGGTTATTTTTTCTCTCCGCCCTTTTATTCCTCCATAAACTTTGTCCTTTGTTCGCTTTCCTCCCCCCAGAGAGGAGAAGAAAGGGACCGTCGAGAACGGGGACCTGGAGAAGGAGAAGGTGAGTGTGGTGGGACGACGGCACGGAGAGCTCCATGTCCAGCCGCCTCCTGGGCTTTTGGGGTGTGGGGGGGACAGGAGGGCACCCCCAAACCGCCTGCTGAAGGAGGTGGGAACTGCCCATTAATTGCACGGCGGACTCTCAGCAACGCCTCTCCCCCCGGCCCCCTCCTGCTGCGTCCCCAGAAGAACGGGGTGCGGTTCCTGCGCTGTCCCGCCGCGATGACCGTCATGCACCTGGCCAAGTTCCTCCGCAACAAGATGGATGTTCCCAGCAAGTACAAGGTGAGCGCTTGTCCGGGGTCCGCTCGCTGCCCGGCTTTTGGTGCGCTCCGGTGGGCTTGGAGGGGCCGATGCCGTTTTGGCTGTCCCGTGTGGCATCCCCTGCTGCAAATACGCCGTGCTTTGCCACTCTCCTGGCAGCCCAGGCTTTGCATCAGCGGGTGGGCGCTGGGGCAGGATCCGTCCCTTATGGCGTCTCGCATGTAAACCGTGAACTTGCTCCGGCTTCTGGCATGGGCAGTGCCGGGAGCCTCGGCAGCCCCGGCTCTGGGAGAGACACTCGGGGATGGCAAAGCCCCAATGCCCCATGAGCGGCTCCGGGGGGGCTGGCAGTGCCTCTGCCCCCGTGCCGGGGGGCTGACGCTGTCCCCTGCACCAGGTGGAAGTCCTCTACGAAGACGAGCCCCTGAAGGAGTATTACACCCTGATGGACATCGCCTACATCTATCCCTGGAGGAGGGTAAGCGGAGCTGCCTCCTTCTCCGCCATGGGCACCGGTGCCGGGGCTTGTCTTGGAGAAAAAAATCGGAAAAGCAGGCCTTTAGGGGAAGGTTAAAGGCATGAACAAGCTTAAAAATGGAAAGATTTAAGAATTGAAAATATTAATTGCAAAGCTTAAAACTTGGAGAGCTTAAAAATTGGAGCACTTTGACAAATAAACCCCAGATGCCCCCTCCTTCTCAAGGTGTTTGCTCCAGGTGTGATTTTTAGGAGGCCGGGGCGCTGCATGTGCCCTTCTCCCCCTTTCTCCAGGGCAGGCGGGAGGGATGGTGGCCAGTACCTGGCCGTGCCGCCAGCGCGGGCGGCCGGTGCCGTGGCACACGCCGGGGCTGCCGCGGGGTGCCGCGGTGTGCCGGGTGCCATGCGTCTGTCCCTCTCCCGCTTGCAGAACGGGCCCCTGCCGCTGAAATACCGCGTCCAACCCGCCTGCAAGCGGCTCAAGCTGTCCCAGCCGGCCACCTCCGAGTGCATCAACACCAGCGGCGCCTCCGAGTGCGAGTCGGTCAGCGACAAAGCCCACAGCCCTGCCACGCTGCCCGCCACCTCCTCCTCCCTGCCCAGCCCCGGCACCCCGTCCCACGGCTCGCCCAGCTCCACCGCCGGCAGCGGTCCCGCCGGTACCGGCACCGCGCTCAATGGCACCTCGAACTGCCACCCGCTGCCGCCCGCCGCCAGCCGGTGCCGCAAAACGACTGTCAATGGCAGCACGGCCTCCGCCTTGACCTAAACAACGGCAAAACAGGGACTCCTGGCTGGGTTTTATATATCTATATATATTATATATATACATATATAAATATATATGTGTACATAGGGAGAAAAAAAAATTATACATACTTATTTTCTATTGATTGACCAGATTAATTTAAAATGCAAAGAAGACACATAGATGTGGTTGAATATTTTTAAATGATTTTTTTTTTGTTTTTTAATTTTAACTTATGTAAGCTGCATGCCGGAGCTGGGAGCCACGCAGGCGCTGCCGCCTTCCTTGCTCGTTTTCTCTAACGCTTTTCACTCTCCTCCCCATCCCTCTCCCCTCGCGCCTGTTCGGAGCGAGACGGGGCCGTGAGCGGGGACTCCCGGCTGCACAGGTAAGGGCCAAGCACAGGTAAGGGCCAAGCACAGAAGCCAAAAACTGCCCCCCAGCCCTGCCATGCCCTGGGTTTTTTGCTTTTTTCTGTTTATTTGGGGGTGGTTTTTTGCTTTTTTCTGTTTATTTGGGGCTTTTTTTTTGGCACCAGGTTTGATAACGTGGTGCCTGTGGCCCGCTGGGACCAGCGGTCCGTTTGTCGGCACGGCGCATCGCTCGCTGGCGTCGCCCCCCCGGCTTCGCCTTGCCGTGCGCATTGCTGTTTCTTTTTTTGCTTTCCTTGCGTGGTCTCTGGACGGTGTTTTGGGTTCTGATCTAGCAAAGCCTCACACAGACGCTTCCCTTTACGCACAGTAAGTAGGTTCTTTTCTTTTTTTTTTCCCAGCTTCAAAAAAATTACGCTTGCACCTTGGCGGTGAAGGGCCAGCCGTACCGGGGGTAGGAGCACAAGCCCCTCCTGAACATTGGTTTTTCCTTTCCGAGGGAGCTGCCGCCTCCCCGGGGCAGGCGGGCAGTGCTGGGTGCCAACGGCTCCGGGCACCACCGGGAAATTTTGGCTGGGGGCATCTAAACGGTTGGGGGCTGCTTTGGTAGCGCTGGGTGAGTCTGCGTGGGACCCAGGGGCTTCAAATGCCGCTGCCCTGCCCGAGCACGTGGTGGGTGCAGCACCCGGTCGGGGGGTATGGGACCCCCACACTGCCGGCTCCCCGCTCACCTCCATGGCTTCGACGCCACATTTCAGAGCTTTTATTCTCCCCTCCCGCCGCCGCCCCGTCCTTCCCACCCTCTCCTCCTGCCCCCACATTGGGTTTTTAAAAAAATAAAATAAAAAAAATAAGACTACAGTGCCTTTAGCCAGGAGGCTTCGGTGAGGGGCGAGCGTGGGAAGGTGCTGCCGTGTTTCGGGCGGGAGCAGAGTGGCACCGGTGTTGCCGGCTGCCCGCGCGCTCCGGGGAAGGGACCAACTTTCTACATTGACAAAAAAAGCACACGAGTCCCGGGGAGCGCAGACCCCGGCGGCTTCTCCCCGTCCCTCGCTGGGGAAGGGGACGAATGACAAAAAAATAAGCAAGTGCCTGCAGCGCCCGGACGGCACCCCACGGCCAGGCAGCGGCTGCGGCCGCCCGCGACGGCACGGCGAGAACCAAAGGAAAGCGGCACGGGAATTGTATGAACAGCCTGACTCCAAAGGTCTGGGAACATGGGATGTTGTTACTGTATTTTTTTAATTTCTTTTTAATTCTTTTTTTTGAAGTACCGCGCCCCCATCGCGGCCGGGACAGCGGCACCTTTGCTGTAGCACAGCCCCCGGCTCCGCTGGGATGGGGCCCGGGAACGTCCCCGCGGGGCCCCTTTGTTTCTCTCTTCCCCATCCCCGGGCTGGGGCCGGACGAGGGGCTCGAAGCGTGTTGGGGGCTCCGTTTGTCTCGACTTGGACACCCCTTTTCTCCTTGTAAATAGGCCAAAATGGACTGAGGGAGGCAGCTGAAGTGCCTCGGTCTGGGGTTTCTGTGGGGCTCCTGGGGGGGGTTGTTTTGTTTTCTGTTTTTTCCTATATGGTACAAACCAAATTGCTCTGTATGTTTGCATCCTGTACGACGTTTTAATGTCTTGTAATATATTCTGATATTCATATATCGTTATTGGTTAAACATTTGTATAACTATACAGCTTTGTAAATGTAATAAATGCTGCAGACTGTCCTTCCCTTCGTCTGCCTGTACAGATGCAGCTGCCCGGGTGCCTCCGGTTCCCTCTGTCCCACATCCCGATGGGCACCCGCAGCTCCGGCACTGCAAAACCACTCCTGAAGGTCCCATTATCCCGTGGATTATTTTTTTCCCCAGCCGCTGCCGAGCCATCGTTATCCCTGGCAGGGCCCCAGTGGGGCAGAAGGAAAACTGCCGCCCCACGGTGGGGTGAGGCTGGTTTTCCGCAGCCCTCAAGGCTCAGTAATTAACGTTAATTGGGGTGGGAGCCGGGCATCTCCCCACTCCCTCCCATACCCGAGAGGGCCGAACATCCCCGTCCGAGAGGGCTGAACACCCCGGTGGGCTCCGTGCCCCCCGTCCCTGCGGGGTGCAGCCGCGTCAGGGCTGCGCGGGGAGCTGGGCGCTCTGCACCGCCTGCTCCTTGTGGGTGCCGTCGCAGTACGGGGGGGAGCGGGTGCGCTTGCACCCACAGAGCCAGGCCGTCTTGTCCTCCTCGGGGGTGAAGCGCAGGGGGGAGATGCCCGGGGCGGCTTTCTTGTGGGCGCCGTCGCAGAAGGGCTGCAAAGCAAAGGGGGAGCAGGTAAAGGCGGGGATTTGGGGGTGCTGGGGGTGCCTGGCTGCTCTGGGGGCTGCCCTGTTGCCCCCCCCGGCACAAAGTGGGGGGACCACGACCCCTCTATCCCCCCCCCCCGCCGCGCTCCGCCCACCCCGTCCATGGCCCTGCGCATCCCCCGGGAATTGGGGTGCTGCGGGAGCAGCCGGGAGGGCGAGGGCGCCTGCTCCCCCCAGAGCCCCTCCCCGGGCCGGGGGGGCCCCGGCCGCATCCCCGCGCAGCCCGGTGGGGGGTCGGGAGCCCCCCGGTCCCCGGCCCGACCTGGCTCTCGCTGTGCCCGCAGGCGCACCAGGCGTACTTCTTCCCCGCCTTCAGCTCCACCGGGAAGGGCTGTTTGGCGGCGATCACGGGCTGCGGGGGGGCCGAGCGCCGCCGCACCGGGGGGGCGGAGGGGAGCGAAGGGATGTGCCAAACCCCCGGGGGGTCCCGGCACCGGCGGACACCCCCTCCCCCCCCGCCGCCCGCCGCTCCCCGCGGCTCTCATCAGTGTCACAAGCGCAGCCGGTCTCAGCAGCACCATGGCCCGGCACAGCAGCGCCCGCCGCCGGGTCACCTTCCCCGGGAGCGGCTCCTCCTCCCGGCCCCGCCGGAAGAGCCGGGGCGGGCGGGCTCGGCGGGAGCTCGGCTGCTCGCTGCAGAAAGGTTCCCCCTCGCACGGATCCTCCAGCCCCCCTCGGCCCCCTGCACCGCCCCCCCCGGGGTGCCCGGTCCCGGTGCGCGGCCCCTCGCACCGCCCCGACCAAACCGGGCTCTTTGCACCGCCCCCCCCACCCCGCCTCGCCCCCCCGCGGGGTTTGGGGTTCGCCCCAGGCCCCCCCGCAGAGCTGCAGGCGAGGGGGGGGTCCCTCTGCTCGCCAAATGCGGGCTCTGCCACTTCCCTGGAAATTCATCTTTTAAGCATCAAAGGTTTGGACTCCCCCCCCCCCCCCCCCGTTCTTTTTTCAAACCTTTAAGTACTGGGAAAAATCGTCTTTTTTGACAGCTGAAGTGATTTAGCTCTGCAGATGGCCGCACGCCGGAGAGAGAGCGCTCCGCAGCGAGACGGCCCCACCGGCAGCATCCCACCAGGCCCGGGGGTCACAGTCCCCCGCCACCGCCCGTCCCGCGTGGGGGATTCCCACGGTCGGCTCCCGCCACCCCGGCGTGCCGGCGCAATGGGAGGGAGGGTCTGAGCCAGGCACCCAGCGCGTCGCCCCGAAGCCCGATGTCCAGCCCCGGAGAGGCGTCAAGCCCGATGTCCAGCCCAAGGCCATTTTCTCTCCCTTTCTCGAGTGTCCCCCCAGGGCCCTTCCCCAGCGCTGCCCTCCCCGGCGCAGGGGTAGAAAACTCCCTTCCGGCAGCGACTCCCAAACCTCGAGCCCCAGGGTTCAGTGCCTCAGCTTCCAGCATCTCTTGGAGCCATCCGAACATCCACCTCTGCACATCTGTAGCTGAGGAGGTTGTAATTTCTCTGTTTAATATCGCTGCGCAGCCCGGCTGCGGGCCACGGCTTGGGCTTTCCGGATTACCGGTGGGCTGCAAGTCGTTTGGGAGCTGCTGCTGCGCCCGAGTAACTGCGTTCCTCCGCAGCACGCGGAGCACTGCCGAGCGTCGGGCCTGTCCAGAAACACTGAGAAAATGAGCAGACACAGAAGCAGATCTTTTTAGCCTACTTTTTACTTTTTTGGAAACATTCTTTTAATAAAAAGCACAAGGACTGTGGCAATTTCTCGGTCATACAAATACATTAATGATACAGAGACAGTATTTGCGTTATACACAACGGAGAGGCAATGAGGCTGGCTGCCTTCCTTTCCCACCGAAGACAGAAGAAGGGTAACCAAGAGCAGTTTTCTGTCCAAGACATCCTGCTGCCCTCAGCACCTGAATTGGTTTTTGTCCTTAGGAAGAAATTAAAATGGAAAGCGTCCTCCCCTTGAGTCTTCTGCAGCGAGCGCCGAAGATGCCGCCAGACGGCAGTTGTACAAATAGGTAAGAAAGCACGTACATTCCCGGCTATGAATTTGCCCATGTTGTTTTCAAATAAAAGCCTTTTCTTAGGAAAAAAACCCAAAACAACTGTACAAATATCTGCTTATATGTTTATGTTCTTGTATTTGCAGCTCGCTGCTTCTCTCCCTGCTCTCTCTTCGTGCTCATCCCTTTTCCACGGGCCCCTTTGGCCACTCGAGACCGGTTCTGCCGGACACTGAGGATGAGCTCCAACCCCTGTGAAATCCAGGCTGTGCACAGGGGCTGTCCTCAGCAGGGACCGACCTCCGCCTCTTCCCCCCTTCCCTAAGCAGAAGGAGCAAAGAGCTCCCAAGGGGCAGGACGACCCCGGGCTGCGGCTCCGCAGGGACCCGTCTGCAGCCCATCATTTAGTTCGCTCGCCCCCATAACCTGGATCACAGCCCCTCCCTCACTGCGGCTTTTAGGTCTGCAAGCAGCGTTTGATGAGAGCGTCTTGCGGAGGCTGCAGCCACGGCCGGCCCTCAGCGGAGGCTCCCTGCAGCCCAGGCAGGTGCTAAAACTTCGCATTTGCTGCTTAAATTAAAAATACAAACCAGGCCCTGGAGGGGTTTTCTGCACTTTACCCTTCAGCTGCGATGTCACACGTAATTTGGAGCGCAGTCACAGATCGGCGCTGCTGGGCAGGGTACTGACGACTTTTCAAAGTTAAAATGATAATCGTTAACGAAACGGAGTTTTTCCATTTTCCTTCTTTTTAACCATTGGTAGCACAAAGCAATGTCTTCGAATTCTGATAAATTTTGAAAAATCAATTTAAAAAGCCCCACATAAAGCTTCTCTCCCTCCATCAGGCCAGCTCTTACTCCAGTTTGGGGCGATGGGTTTGCAGCCGGGAGCTGCGAGGGGGGGCCTGTCCAGGCAGAGCAGCTCCACCACGTACACCAAGAGGGAGGGGGTAATTGGGGGGGGGGTTCTTGTGGATTTGGCCGAGCCCGACCCAAACCCTCCCGCTGAGCGCAACCTCGCCAAAGGTCCCACTGGCAAAAAAAGAAAAATCTTCTCCTTGTAGTGCTGCTGCTCCCACCCATCTACCCCCGTCCATCCTCCGCAGCTCCCACCGCAGCGATGCCCTGGGTCTGGTGTCCTGAGGCGGGTAGCAGTGGGTTGGGAGGGGATTTTCTCTGCTGAGGATCCTCACGCAAAACCCACGGAGCTGACGGAAAGGCTCCACCTGCCCTCGCTGCCCCACGCAGCCGCAATTGCCCCACGGGCACGCAGAGTCACAGCCGGAGCCGGGCTGTGCCCGTTAGGCACTGCTATAGGGACCCAAAGGGCCGCAGCCACGCCGGCTTACAAGCTCTCGGGCTGTCGCCGCGCCCGGTGGTCCCAAGCAGCTTCCCTGCAGGATTGAAGCCACATGGGAGAGCCAGGAGCCCACGCTTCCCACCGGCGGGTACCACAGAGCCGGGGTCCCTTTTCTGGGTGGAGGGGAGAGCAGAGCAAAGCGCAGGAGACCTGGCTGCTGAGCAAAGTCCCCCTCTCCGTGCCTCTGCTTCCCCAGCTGGAAAACGGGAGGAGAGAGGACACCTCTGAATTGCAGTTTCAGATCTGCTGCTGCAAAGTTACTGGTAGGATTATTACTACTTCACCCATTCCTTCAAAGGTGACATCCACAGCCTTTATGACAACTCCATTTCTTAGACTAAATGCACAATGGAGAGGCACTGGGGACCCATTCAACTCCCCGCCTCAAGGCTTTTTTGATCACAGGCACTTGATTATTTTTACTTATGTGGGCTTAAGAAACCGCACAGCACAGCATATAGCAAGGGCAAGGGTAAATAACAGAGCAGCATGAGCTGCCAGCTCTGATGGGCTGGCTGGGCTGGAAGAGAGCCCTTGAAAACCCTCTGCGGGCGCAGGGCTGCCAACTCGGCCCCATCCAGGCTGGAACCTGGCGGGTGACGCAGGTGTCCTTAATGGCAGACACGAAGCAGAGCAAAGCCCTCACTGCCGTCAGGCTGGGGCGACGTGTGCGCTGGAGAGGGGCGTGCAGACAAACCAGGCTTTCACGGAAAGGTTTTTGGAGCGATTGGCTGCGTACAGCTGGCCCCGGGTGCAAGCCGTGGCTACGCCGTCCTTCAGAGAGGTCTCGGGGACAGGCAGGACACGTGGTGGACTTGCACTGAACAGAGGAGCCCCCAGGCAGATGGCCCTTTCTCCAGCTCTCCCCTGCAGCAGGAAAGCTTCTGTGTCCTAGAGCCAATCCGATGGTCACGCCAAACAACTGCCGCCTGTTCTGAGCTCCCGAGGGACCCGCTCCACCACCGCAGCGGGCCAGATCCCCGCTCGCTTCAGACATGGTCACCTCTCGGCCTGCCAACTAGCCTGAACATTTCACCCCGAAGAGAATGACACCATCTGCTTGGTATGTCTGCTCTGGAGTCTTCTACTGAGCATGTGGGAAGACCTCATCTATGTCTATATTGTCTTTGGTACAGAGCCAAGGGGCTCAGGCCATCTGCATCCACGCAGTCCGCAGGGACGGTGCTGGAATCTGAACCAGCCCCGTCCCGCTGGGGCAGCCAGCTCGTGGCTACAGCACACGTGCCAGCGTGGAAGCAGAGCGAAAACCAGGGGTGTGCAGAGTCCGGCGGGTGCCTGGGCCGAGGGAGCGCCCGTTCATACAAGAGGACACTGGTGATGGCTTGGGAGAGACCTGGAGCGGAGCATGTAGGATCTAAGGCTTGTGGAAGAGAGGGGCTCTGCGTAGGATTGCTGGACAGCCGCGTTTCATGCACCTGCGATAGGTGCGTTTCTCCCATTATCCTGGTCCAAGACGATGCCATGACCTGCTCGTCGGGCACAAGACCACTGAACATTGCTCAGCACCTTCCTCTCCTGCCTCTCCAGCCCCCATCCATGCAAAACGGGAACAGAAATGCTACCAAGAGCCAAGCAGTGGAAAGAGAACCATGCCAGGAACAAGCCAACACAACTCTCTGGAAATACTCAGCTTCTTTTTCATATTTAAGGGCTCCAACAAAAAAGCAGAATGGGGTCTATGACCCTGGTGCTCCTCAGGCATCCCCTGCTTCTCCCTCCCAGCCCGCGCCCCGGCACTAACCACTAACAGGCACAGAAGAGGCTTTGCAGCTACCAGCTACTGCAGAGAGCAACCCAGTCCTCCGAACCCGACACCAAACCTCCTCTTCCCTTCAAAAAACAGCTGAAAGTTTCCTATAATGACCCAGAGCATTTGATGACCCAACTCTGAGACCAGCCTTCGCATGCAAACGCCGCTTCCTCTGAACGACCCTTTGAATGACCAAAACCACTCTTGAACTATCAGCTCCAGTGTCTCCAGTTCACTCTGCGCTCCCTTCCTGACAGCTCTTGGGCCGTCTGGAGAAACCTGGGCAAATTCTTTGGCCTCCAATTTCCCCCCCCAGGTGGCAATGCTGGGGGCTGGTCAGCAAGAGAGAAAAGCACTGCAGAAGAAGTAGGTGCTGGGGGAGAACTTCTCCTGGGCCTTTTAAAGGAGCCCTGTGAACCCAGATGGCAAGCAGGGTCCTCCTCGCTGACGGGACGTGGGCACATGTGGCTAGGGAAAAAGAAAAGGTCAATAAAACCAGCTTCTGATTTAAAAGCAAAAGGCAGAACCGTGGAGCCTGCGGGCTACGCGACAGAAAAGCATGCAGTTCTGAAGCATGACCCATTAACGTGCCAAGCCAGATCTAAGAGCCGAGCGCTGGGGTGGGAGCTGGTTTTCTCAAGAGCGGGACATGTCTCCAAACCATATTTTGAGGAGACCTCATCACCCAGCTATGCAGGGCTGCTTGGGGGAAAAACAGAACAAAGCAGAACCAGCACGAGCCTTTCCTTCTGGTGCTTAGGAGAAACGAACTCTCGGGAGAGGGGAGGAGCGAGGAGCCAGCTGGAGAGCCTACAAGGTCAGCGAGTTTGGTTTTGGGCATCTCTAGCGATCAGCACCGGTCATCGCCGTTCTTTGGGGGGGACCTTTTTGCTAACGAACAATCACCAACCACTCCTCCCTCGCCCTGGTCTCCCCTTACTGCCGAGGTGCAAAGCCAGGAAGGAGCCGGGCTGCGAACCCTCCCCGGGCCTCGCTCCTGCCTCCTCACGAGCATCGCTTGCTCGGGGCAGTGCCAAGCGTGCACCTACACGCGCTGCGGACAACAGGACCGCAGCACAAACATGGGAAGTTAATCACACCGGCCCTATTCTCATGTAAATTTTGAACCTCTAGCTGTATTAAAAAAGGCTTTGATATTAATATTAATATTATTTATTATAATAAAGAACAGTCAAGCAGCGTGAAAAAAATATATCTTAGCTACATTACCTTAAATTGCCAAAAATATACACATTTTTCTCTTTTATTTAATAAAAAAAACAAATCAAAACAAAAAAGACACATGCAACATACTAAATGAGACATTAGCATCAAAACGGGTAAAGAAACGTACCCCAGTGCAACTGAAACACAGATAATCTTTAGCTTTTATTTTTTCTTTCCCCTGCTCTCCCTCTTTTTCACAGAGATACAAATGTTTAATGTCGACCTTCTAGCAGTGCCCCCTTCTTCTCCCCTCAATCTGCCAAAGGGACCTTTGGCTCTGGGACAAGTTGAGGCGATTAGACAAGGAGCACACTTCAAAGGGCCCGGGCGCCTTTGGAAGGTGTCGGAGAAGTGTGTAAGTGCTATATGTCTCGTCCCCCGCTCATCCCCTCCAGCCTCCTGCCTCTGTGCTCCAGGGAGCCCCGGAGAGCCGAGGGGCTTTGTGCTCAAACTGCTGCCACCACCAAAACCCAAGGGCACGGCCAGCACAGAGCCGGGGGAACCAGGGGTGCTGCGGAGCTCAGCCCTCCCTGCTTTTAACAGCCATCCTGCCTACAAACCCCATTCCTTGAATTCAGTCCTTGATTTCCAACCTCTTCTGACGGGTGGGCTCCCAAATACTTTCCCAGTAGCGGTGCGGAGCCCCGTACGGCACATTTCAGCCTCCTGACCGCAAGCTCACCATTCAGTACCTCTCACCGACCTCCTGCAAGTTTCCTGTTGCTGCCCAGAGATTTGGGCACTGAACCACTGACCAGAACAAGGTTTTTGTTTGTCCCGGGAGACCACGTACCACAGCTCGCTACACAAGGGATAGATGCTAACCAGCCTTCCCTCCTTCCCATCCCCTCTCTTCCCGGTCCTGGCTCATTTCTAATTCCAGGGCGTGAAGTGTGGTTAAATTTTGGAAGGGTCTGACCAGGTCTGGGCATGAAATCAGGCCCTCGTGGTTACAGATTGGTGTGAAGGCCGTGCTCATGGTCAGCATGACAGCAAAAGAGGTGGCAATGCAAATTCGGGACCTTAGAGTAAAAAAAAAAAAAGTATAAAATAAAATAAAAATCAAACCCCAGACAAATGCAGCTGGGCAAGCAGCTGGCAGAGACCACATTTGCACATTTAACAGCCACCGTTTTAGCCCCAGCACTTCTGCCCGTCACCTCGCTGACCCAAACCAGCGCTAAGGAACGTCTGTGCCCAAACCCTGTTGCTTGGCAAAGGTTGGCAGGTACAGCCTTCACATGCACACAGCCATCGCGTGCACAGACAGGGCACTTCAGGGCTGAATTTCGCACGGTGGCCCTGAAGTAGCCAGTCTGCGTGTTGCTTTCAAGCCCAAGACTCCTCACGCGTGGAGGGGGCAGCAAGGCAAGACCCCCGCTGCAGAAACAGACCCTGCACTGAGCAGGGGGTCTCTGTGCCGGGGCCCTTTGGGTGGCACCTCTGCTCGCAGAGGGGAAGGGGAACGACACAGCTGCGGGGGGAAGAAAAAGAAATTAAAAAAAAAGTGCAAGCACACAATTGTGCCAGAGCAATTTCAGGGACAGGGAGCCAAAATTGGAGGCAAAATTAGAGTCAAACCATTTGCAACTGAAAGATCTCATTCACAGTTTGTAAGTACCCGGCGATGGAAGGTGGCACAGCTCAGCCCGTGACTTACTCGGGAGGTGGCCGGGGACAGGGAGGTGGCCAGGGACAGGGAACATGTCAGCGAGAGCCACGGCTCAGTGCTCCTCTCTAGGTCTGTGCTGCAGAGACCACAAGGAAGGGAGACTCTTTTCTTTTTTTCCTGCATTTTCACTTTTAGCTGCCATCTCCATCTTTCCAATAGCTTCTTAACCTTGTTAAAACATTAGCTTTTCTTTATAAAAAAAATTATATATATATATATAAAATATATATATATTTCTGAGCAGACAGCAGTGTTCTGCCCAGTTCACAGAACTGGAGGCTGAGATCAGAAAGGTATTTTCTCTCCTTTTAGCCTTATTCAACCATTGTGGTGACAATCTTCCAAAGAAACAAACAAAAAAAAGATAATAAAATAAAATAAAATAAAATAAAAGGAAGAAAGGTATTTAGCAGATGAGTTTTGCCTATAACAAGCTTTTCTAGTACTATCAGCACAGGCCCACTGCTAATTCGAATAGTGCAAACTAGTTAGGGGCAGTGGGAATGTGCCGAAAAATATCCATTAAGGTCTGACAATTTTTTTTTCTTTTTTTTTTCCTTTTTCTTTTAAGACCCTCAGAGTTTCTATTAGCTGGAGTCTTCCAGCTGCACCCAGAAGCTCTGGATTTAACCAGGGGATGAGGAAAAGAAGGGGCATTTGTACGTTTGACGTAGATGTTCCCCTTCCCCCAGAGCTGCCCCACCTGTCCTTCAATCAATCCATCGCATCCAAGCTCAGAGGAAGCCGGTTTCTTTGCTGAGGTTCCAGGCTGCAAGACGGAGTTAAGGTCAAAAGGTGGAGAACAATGAAGGGTCCGATGTCCTAGCTCAGGAGACTGGTAATTGTCCTGTTCCTTGGAGATCTCTTTTTCTCAAGTGCCCAAGACCAGTGGAAGAACATGTTTTTGCCAGACTGGAGTGATTTGTGGTGGGTAAGAAAGATCAGGTACCGGATTTGGGACTCTCTCTTCCCCATGCACATTTCTATCTCCCAGCTTCAGTCTGGGAAACAACCGCCAGGTTCGAATGCACCTTCTGAAGTTGGCTACGACAGGGGTAATACTGGCTACAGCCCCTTTCTGCAAGCTGAAATTTTAGCCTTTGGAAATCTTGGAAGGAAAGAGTGAGAGACGGCACAAGGAGCAGGAGTGTGCTTTTCACGTGAAAAGTACAGCACCGAACCGACAGCAGCTGGCAGAGCAGATGTGGCAATGTCCTTTAAAGAAGCAAGTGGCTTTCACCTCCTCCCCAAGCACCAGTCCTTACCCATCGCTCCACCGCTCGCGTCTTTTCAGGCTGGGTTTGGATCCAGCTGAGGTGTCGGGGCTTCATATGATGGCTACAGAGAGAAGAGCATCCTAAGAGCCCAGCAGGTGAAAAGCAGGTGAGAAATTTCAGCTACAGGACTTCTTCACCTCCCCATCTGGGCGAAGCACACCACGTAGGCACTGCCACCAGGTCGCACTTCCCCAGCTGTGTCACATCCAGTGCTGCCTCCATGGCACTGCCAGATTCCTCTGCACTGTGCAGAAAGGAGTCCTCAGCAATGGGGCCTCCCTCCACCAAGGTCTTGGCTAAGGATGCTCGATGGTTTCTAGTGCCTTGGCCTGGGGACTACACACACCTGAACACACGCTTGCACTCACGGCAGGGAGAGACTGTCAGGCATCTGGTGTTAACTCTCTCCTCCACTCTGTGTGGAAACACAGCTTCACTTGAGCATGTGTGGCATGGACCAGGGCGGCAGGCAGCCCCCCACCTTCGCTCCTCCCGACACCAGGGCTTGGTCAGAGACGTACTGTCTTCCAAAGCACCTCTTGGCATTGCCCAGCGGCAGGAAATGCTTCTTGGAAGCCTTGTGCTCATTGCTCTAACAGTATCAAAGTTGACTGTGGAAAGCCACATTCCCCTGGCTGAGAGGAGTTGGCTGCTGGTTTGTTCGGGGTGAGGGGGGAGCTTAGCCCTTGTCCTGGGTAAGAGGAGCTCCCTTTTCATTCATGCTCTTTAAAAAACAAACAGAAAAAGAGACGCAGAGGAGACAGGTATCAGTACTGGACGGGCAGCAACACGAAGGGGCAGAAGCAGAGAGCCCTGCTGTGCTGCAGACCTGGCCCTGCTCACCGCGACCTCTCGGGCTCCTCCGAGACCAACGGAGACATGGGAGCCCCAGAGGGGTCTGCCCAGTTCAGGCCAAACTGGCCCCTCGACCCTGGCCTTTGGCTCCTAAATGTCTCCAACCAGGACTGAACCTTCTGGGTACAGGTACAGGCCAGGGGAGGGATGGAGGAGAGACGAAAGTATCACACCATCAGTCCCTAGACACTGGTGTTCCAGTACAAGGCTGCTTTACAGAGAGGCTGTAAACCTCTCCACAACCTCTGCTCTTGGGTGCAAGATTCCTTCTAAACCCTGGGTTTCAACATGCAGTCACCTTTGTATTTCATCATGAGGCTCCGATAGGGCCAGCACTGGCAGGGGCACATTGTCCCATCCAAGTCTTAGGGTTAACGGAGACAAATCTATGGCCTGTCTCTGCCTTGCTTCTGCAGCAGGTCTGGTATGTGTCTGCACACACACACGGAAAGGCAGATTGGGAGCCTCTGTGCCTACCCACGACCCTGCCTGGGCCCTACAGAAGTCCTTGGAGGTAGGATCAGGACGTGACACTGGCTAGTCAGGGATGCAGCAAAGCCAGCGGAGCGTTCTGGCTCTGTTGCCTAAGCGGTGCCCTTGCTCCCCCAATTTAACTGTAGCGCAGACTGTCTCTCCCCGGGTCTGTACAGCGCCTAGCACCACGAGCTCAGTGGGATTAGGGTAGTGCTAGCAGCATACGCACCGTTCCTTTTGGGGTGTTGCCATCAGCCTGCAGGTTGAGAAACGGGTTAGTCTGTGCTGTAAGGACGGGCGGGATGCCTGTCCCAGAAGCCAGGAGGCTGTTCCCAGGAGTGCTGAGCGGTGGGGTGGCCTGGGGGGCCATGAGGGCATTGCTAGGGTTGAGCTGCTGGGGGGAGAGGGAGGCCAGGAGAGAGCTGCTGCTGGGGGGTGGCTGAGGGGCCGAGGTCATCAGGGCGCTGGTGCTGGAGTGCAGGGGGGCGGAGGTCGCTGCCAGGAGGCTGGTCATGGAGAGCTGCGAGGAGCTTGTCATCTGCAGCCGCTGCAGCTCCCTCTTCTGCTGGATCTGCTGCATCATCTGGAACACCAGGGCCTGCTGCTCCTGCAGGGAAGGGTGAGGAAGAGAAGTCAAAGGAGGGACAAAGGGCTCAGGAAGAGGTGACACCTAATATAAAGGAGCCAGGAGCCACATCGGCACACTCCATCCCAGGCAATGCTACTGGGGACAGGGAGAAAGTCCCCTTGATCACATCTCTATAGGTAGAGAGAGGAACAGTCTGTCCTGTGTTCAGTAACAGCCTGCGCTTATGACCTTCCCGATCCCGTTGTTTCCTGAAGCGTAGGATTAGCTAATCCTCTATAAGACACCTGCAGGCACACAAATCTGCTCAGCTCTTTCCAATCAATCGACCCATGGATTTTAAGTCTGCGGCATTCGCTATCCTGAATTTCTAGATTGGCTGCCAATCTCCCTCCCCAGCCCATCCTGCTTCACAGCTCAGCCCTGACCCACAGGGTCAGCGTAGGTGAGCCGGACCCAGAGGGAAGAGGGCCACGGCTCACCTGCACCCGGAGGGACAGGGATGCCCTCGAATCCAAGCAAACTGCGGAAATCACTATAGCAACCATCGACCAATGCAGCAGGCTGAGAGCTGACATTGTTCCCGTACCCACAGGGATGCAGCTGATGACACAGTGACATCAGCTGCTGTAAAGAGAAGCCCTTTGAAATTTGCTTTTCCTGGGTTATAAATAGCCTGACCCAGAAATCTATCCACAGCAACGGGCCGAGTTCAGAGGAGATATAAATGAGCACAGCTTCATTGACGGGAACTGTTAGCACTCCCGTGCAACCCCACCGCAGGGGAGGGACACCACAGAGGTTTCCACAGGGCAAGTGAATGCGGTTCTTACACACTCAGGGGCTTGTTTACCATCTATCTGCGCAGCCGTTCCCACAACAGCCTGGGACGTGGCTGCTGTTTTACCCGAGAGGATGCAGGCAGAGAGCCAAGATCCTCAGAACAGCTGCCTGATCCTTTTTCTGACCCCAAAGTCCTCAGGCACCTACACAGTCCCCCTGGCATCTCCAGTTTTCCATGTCAATGTGCCCAGACACGGCTCACCTGCCTCAGGACTAAGCAATTTGGTGCTTCTCTCTTTCTAAGCTCAAGTAGCGTCCTTAAGCGAGTTCCTCTTCTCCTGTGGGCCTCAGCACATCTGCAAGCCCAGAGACCAGTGTGCTCCGGGCAGCAGGAGCAGACATGATTTGCATTCAAAGATGGCTGGAGGAGGTAACAGCACTCCTGATATTAGGGTGGCTTAGCACTACCATGTTCTCACACCCTCAGGATGTGGGAAACCCAGATTAAATTTTTTCCTTTGTATGAAAGAGTACAAATCCCCATCTCCCTCCCTCCAGGAGGTGCCGCACCTTCCTGCCTAAAGCTTTTCTCCTCACTCCACCCACAGCAGCCCGGAGCCAAGGAAAAGGCACATGACTCTTGCAGCCCTGTGGGCAGGGGATTCATGTGAAGGGGGGAGCCCTAAGTTTTGCTCTCCGCTCCAAGGCTTTCCCATTAAACAGCTCATGAGATAAAGGTGCCAGCAGGCACACTTACCGGATTAAGCGGCTGGGAAGTCAGGAGCTGCTGAAGCTGCTGGAGCTGTTGTTCGTGTTGGTGCAAGACGTGCCGCTGCTGCTCTGTCAGGGGACTCAGGCTGGGCACGCTGCAAGGGGAGCAGGACAGGGAATGTCAGCGCAGCCCATCTTGGTCCTGCACGCACAGGGCCTCCCTCCCTCCCTCCCTCCCGGTGCTAAGCTTCTGCTGGAGAGGGCAGGGCTGTCCCCGCGAGCTCCCCATCCTCACCTGCTCAGGCCGGTGGAGAGCTGCAAGGTCGGAGGCCCGCTCGCCTGCGTCAGCGCGCTCGGAGGCTGGGCGGCCTGAGCTCCATTCAGATTCCCCAGGATCCCGTTGATGGGCATCTGCTGGCCTCCTGCCAGGGTCCCCATCAGGCCGTCCACCATGGGCACCGTGGAGAGGCTGTGGCTGGCAGTGGTGCCTCCCCCCAGCCCGCTGCCTGCCACCCTGGCCAGGCCATTCACCTGCTGCACCCCGGGCAGGGGTAGCGAGGCAGGACTCTGCTGCAGCATGGGCAGGGGCGGAGGAGTGCTGTGGAAGGACAGGGAAGAGCTGCTCCTGCTGGGGCAACCTGAATGAGGGTCCTGGGGGAGAAACGGATATAAGAGCATCGGACTGGGGCAGCTTGTGAAAGGTCAGCTCAGCTCCAAGGGTGCTCTGGGCAGGAGCTGGAGGTGGGAAGGGGGGCTGTGAGTGCAAGAGCAGGTGTGTGCTCAGAGGGCTCCCAGAACTCAGACATGCTTTGCGGGATCCCTAGAAGCGCGGCCAGAATAACCTAGAAGCGTTCTCACCTCACGCTCCCAGTCTCAGCTACTCTACTCAGACCCTCAGCACTGAGATGAACTGAAGAACGGGCACTCCAGAGAAAGAAACCTGATTTCTGGGCCTGGACTACAAGGCTTTATGAGCTGGGTATCAAGTCAGAGTACTGGGACTGCACTGCTCTGCTCCCTCCCCAAGTCCTTCCCCAGCTGGCTGGCGGATGCGGTGGCCAGTGTACCTCAGAGGAAGTGGAGAGCGAGTTCTCGATCCCAAAGCTGTTCTTGCATGGGGGGCTCTTGCTGATGCTCAGGGAATCGTTGTTGCAGACTGTATGGAGGAAAGAAGGGAGGACGCAGAGTCAGGGGTGGAGCCTGACGTTGCCACAGCAATAGCAAGGGACAGTGCATACTGGCAGTGGCTACAGAGAGATAAATGGGTCACATCGTCCCCACTGTGACCCCCTCCTGCCCACCCCAGGGCACTGCTATGAAAGGGCACAGGGTGATGCATCCCACCAGTCCCCTCACCGTTAGGAGGCAGGATGTACTGGGCCTGGCTGCCTGGGCCGTTGCTGCTGGTCACCACGGGGAAAGGGACGGAGAGCTGGACGTTGAGGAGCTGCAAACGCTCCTTCTTGGCTGTCAGCGTCATGATCTGCTCCTGGAGCCGCTGGTTCTCCTTCTGCAGCGAGTGCAGGGCTTTGAGCATTTCTACAACTGCAGGGAACGGAACGGGGGAAGGGGGACAGGGTCAGGGGAGAGAATTGGGGAGGGAGAAAAGAGGAGAAGGGGATCCACAGGAGGTACCACAATTAGACCACACTGGGGGAGGAGACTGGCCCCAGATCACAGACCCACTGCCAGCTACTCCCCCGAGGCACAGACTAGTGCTTTGTCCCCCACCCGGCTCCTTTGCCTGTGGGCACAATCTCAGCTGGCTCCCACACAAACATGCACCAGGACCTCCCCTCCCACAGCCCGTGCCCTGAGTGACTCACTGTTTACGCCGGCTTCCCCATTGCCCTGCTTCTCCAGGAGCTGCTCGATGTTTGGGGTAGCCTGGGGAACATTCTCCAGCTGCCCACTGCTGCTACAGGACACGGTCTGGTCGAAGAGGGTCGGCAGGCTGCTGATGGGGGACCTGGGGAAGGGTTGGGGAGATGTCAGAGACGCTTCCCTACTCTGCACCTGCACCCTTCTGCTCCCTTCTCCCCACATCTCCTCCGCCTGACACTGGGAGTGGCTACATCCCTCCCAGCCTCAGGCTCCTCTCCTCCACCTCAGCAGAGCCCTCCGTTCCCATTAGCTCTGGCTTGTACTGGAAAAGCAGACCTGTCTCCTCCCATTCCATCCCATCCCATCCCATCCCATCCCATCCCATCCCATCCCATCCCACTCCCATCCCACTCCCATCCCCAAGGAGGGAAGGAGCTGCCTCCACTTCCCCCAGTCTCTCTCCCTTTCCTTGCTGTGTCATCCCACGGCTTCCCGGGCACCGCCGTGCCCAGGCGGATGCGGAGGCTCCCCGGTGCCCGCTGCCCGGGGAGGGCTCCTGAAGGACACTCACATGGAAGAGAGACTCTCCTGGGGCGACGTCCCTCGGCAGCCAAAACTGCAGTCTTCCAGGTCAGGCTCTGGGTGGGGAGAGGGACAGAGAGGCACAGCGTTCATAGGCGGCCAGCCCTCGCAGGTGCCCGGGTTTGTCACCCGCGGGCGGCGAGCGCCGGTCCCCGCTAGATGGGAGCACCGAGCAGCGCAGGGCACCGTCATTGCATAACGGCGCCGTCCGCATGCGCCTCCGCCCGCCCTGGGAGGGGCTGCGCGTCGCTGCCTGTCACCCCGTGTCACCCCGGGAGGGGCGGGGTGCCGTGTCACCCCGGGAAGGTCACGGACGCGGTCCCCTTCCGAATGGCAGGGGCCAAAGGCGCCGGGCGGGGCAGCGCGGGGCCGCGGGGAGCTTGCGGGGAGCCGGCCTCTGCCCCCGCCCGCCCCGCAAACCGGAGGGCTGGGCAGGGAGCAGCTCTTCTTCGCTGTAAAGCTGCGGGGACACACACACACCTGCTTTGCTGAGCCTGCGAGGATGAATCACTCCTGCCCAAAGCCCCACTCAGCTCTCCTAAGTGCCACTGCAGCCCTCTGCCTCCAAGATCCTCGCCCGAAACCCAGCTGGGGTCCTCCGAAGTTTCCAGATGCTCAGCTCCTTTCTAAAGAGCTTAAATAAGTGCTTCGGTGTCCAGAAGCTACTCCCATAGCCATCCCCCTGTCCCAGGGAGCTGGGACACCGCAGTGCTGGGGACGGAGCGGCTGCGCATGCGCACATGTGCGGGGTATCTCCCATCCAAAGAGTAATCAAGAAGCGAAGTATATTTATCTGCTATTTGCTTTCCATCCCCAGAGCCTGCCAGTCCGTCAACACACGTTCCCCTCGCTCGGGGACGTGTCAGATGTTGTGAGCACAGCCTGCACCAGCTGGCTGACTTGCCCCTCCTCTTCTTCACACAATAAGAGACATTTCTTATGTGCAAGAATCCAGGAAGTCTCCTGCAGGGAACACCGTGATTTACAGTGTAATGCCCTGAGTAGGGCATTAGTTATTGGCAGTATTTTCTGCTGCTGAGGACACGCAAACGCAGCTGTTGTTCAGCAGCTCTCACAGACAGGTATGAGTGGGATCCTCACTCCTTCATCCCCACGGGAACGTCCTCCTGGCCATCAATTACAACTGGTCCACCCTCCTGGGGAGAAGGCACCGCTTTCTGGAGGTGACCAGCAGTTGCCAGTCAACAGTAGTCTCCCAATGTAAGACATCACGTGGAGACAAGTCTTGATTTCAGGGACACCACAAGGCACGTGAAGTTCCTCATTTCTCCAACCCAGGATCAGCTACCAGAAGGCTGGGAACAGTCAGACTACAGCAGCGCTTCCCAGTATTGTTTCCGTCCAAGGACCACCTAAGCCCTTTGAAAAATACTCACAGCCCACCGTCTGCAGCTTTGCCGCAACGGTTTTAACTTGCAACCAAATAAACACTCAGCTAAGCTCTGACTGCCTGCTTGTTACTGTTGTTTGCTTGCAGCCCAGAGAGGCTGCACACATATATACGATTCTGGTTTTCTGAAACAGTACCAGGCTCTATATTCAATTATCTCCTGGCCAACACCACCCTGTTGTCTACAGAATGGGGAGATGACTGAGTTATCACACAGAGACAGCACTTTCCAAGGCAGCAAGTATGAAAAAGAGGCTTGAAGACAACTAGAGAAGATAAATACATTTGGCCTGTCATCATAATGAGGCAGGATCCAGGACAAGCCGTGGGAGGAAGAACTAGACAGTAGCTAAGGGAGTGGGAAGATAAGAATCAGACTTTTTGTACTGCCAAAGGCACCCTGGTATCAACCTGCATCAGTGATAACAGCTTCTCAGTTCCCCCATCTGTAAGACAGGGTAACACCATTTCCCTATATCACATTAAAATTGTGAAAAGCTCAAATATTACTGCAATGAAAGCTGCATCTCCATGGGATCTGTCTACACAGCCACTCTCAGGAAAGGTAATCTGAATTAAAGACAAGGCAGGTTTACTCAAAACTTCAAAACCACCCTGTTAATGACTTGGAATTAAAGCAGTCGCCACACTTTTAAGTGAAATGGCCCCACACAGGAGGCTTAATGCATGTTAATTAATCCACCTGGAAAAAGTGAATTTGGCTTAACACCCTCTGGGTCACTAGCTCCAGCAGGAGATAGCGATGGACAAACCTTAACTGCGACAAAAGCCAGGAACTGTTCTGAAGGCTGCCTGGAACTGGAAGGAAGATGTCCTGAAGCTTGTAAGATCCCAGTCAAACAAAAAGAGCAATCTTGGAAATGGAAACTAAGGATCAGGCCTTTTTGAGCACTCTCTATGTTGGATTTTGCCTACATGATTCATTCACTAGCAGCCGCAGGGCTGGAACAGAACCCAGACTGACGAGCCTCCGTGTTGTGCCTGAACCGCAGGGCTGTTCCTGAGAGCTGACTGGCTTCCTTCTCCTGTCAGCACCTTGCCAAAATAACAGCAAAGGGGAAGTGGCAGCGGGTCACCTCTCTCTTGTCCATGCCGAGGGAAGAATAACTCTCTGAATCATCCCATTCTTCCTTAATTGCAGGTGACTGAATCACTCCTGACTCATCGCTCCCATGCAACCGCCCTGACTCCCTCTGGGGTCAGCTGCGCAGTTACCTCCCCGTGGCACTCAAGCAGATGCAAGCTGCGGCGGGGCCCTACAGACAAAATGCTGCCAGTGACACACGGAGGGACAGACAGGCACCTTCCATGGGCTTGCAAAGGTCATGAGTAAGCATACGTGTTCATTCATGCTTTACATGCAGGCATGCACACTTGTTAAGGAAAATAAGGGCACACTGGTGTCAGATTATCCGGAGAACTCAGAGCTTCCTCTAATGAGGACTGTGCGCTTTAAAGTGCTTGTCACTCAGCGTGATACCGGGCAGAGTTTTACTTCCCAGGAGTTCAGCATCCAGCATGCTGAGCTGCCAACGTTTCTGGGCTAGGGGAGCATGAGACAGTTGCACCACTAACTGCAACATCTGAAAATCAGGAGGGTGCTTTTGTTTAACTACTGGTGCAAAACAAAAATCAGGCCCACTCTGTTTTGGGAAAAAAGAAATCTTACGATGCTTCAAGTTTCCTGCTTATTAACCAGGCAATTTTCCAAGAAAAATGAATTTGCCTTGGTGGGAAGAAATGAGCAGTTGTAAGTAATTCAGTGCTGGCACATTCATGATTGGAAGCTGAAAACAGTGGATTTTGTTGCATTCGTGAAAAAGCCAAAGGGGAAGGGCAGAAAGTAACTCAAAACAGAAATGGGAGATGAAAATTAAGAGTGTGAGATACCTCTCATTTAAAAAAAAAAAAAACAGAAAACAAAACCCCAACAAAAACTTTTAACTTATTTTGAGCAAGCAAAAGCTCACAGTAGTTTTCATTAGGTTTGCACAGCTTTCGTATGTATAAAGACAACAGATTTCTGTAGGGAAGGACTTATATTCTTGTACTTTTCTGGCAGATGTCCAGGGACACACATTATCCAGTGGACACACCAGCAGACACGCTTTTACAGGACTGCAGGCCAGCACTTCATTAAGGCAAACACAAGCACCCCCTGCCCTGGGGAAAAAGCCACTGTCCCTCTCTCCTAGCCCCTGGCTCTCACACGCACGGGATGGGAGCAAGCAGGGAGGGCAGCTGGAGAACTATGGATGCAGTTGTCTCGATTCTTCCAGGGAGACCCCTTTGGAAGTCCAAACTCACATACCTTCTGATTCACGTACCTGCCCGGCTGCTTTCCGACTGATTTAAGAGTGGGTTGATTGATAGCCCAGATGTGAGGGGGCTTCCAAAAATATGTGAGGAAGGGAGGCTAAACGTTGAACCTGCCAGTGAGAACACCTACATGGCAAAACAAGGAGAGGGGGGGGGAGAGAGAGAGAGAGAGAGAGAGAGAGATGACTTCTCAAAAACACAAGAGGAAAATAACTTCATTATTCCGTCTCCTCCTGACTCTTGAACCCAGCTTGCTCATGAGAGAGAGTGTTAAAAATATCTCCTTGGAAGTCTCGCTAGACAGTTGAAATCTTCCCAGCCCCATCTCAGAGCCAAGAGGTCTGAATGAGCCGTGTTAACACTGAGGCTGTAAAACTAACTCTCTCCTCCCTGTAAAACACCTCTCACAGTGAGCTCCCGACAAAGGACAAGGCTCTGTCTCCTGGCACACGCACAGCCCACCCAGCTGGGATGTGTGAGCCCTCCCACCGAGTTATCTGTGCTGCAGAGTGAAGGTAGGGCTGGTGCTGATGGCAGGATCCAGCCGAGCAGCAGCGGACATAGCGGATGCCGACAGCCAGGCCTCTGCTACCTGAGCGCTGTCTGTGCACCCCTTACAGTCAACGGAAAGCAACGTTTCCTTTTAGGCTGCAGTTCCTCCCACCCCGAAACAGGCTGCGTGGGCTGTTGCAGTTGGCAGCTCCCCTCCAAACTGAAGGAAGAGTAGCTGTTCCCGAGTGGAAAAAGCAACTCCTGTGTGCCCACAAACTGGCCCTGCTCTGCCAGTGACTGCTCTGTCCAAGGCTCTCCTGAACTACAGTCCCTCTCCTGGTCCTGATGTTCTTACCTGTGTGGTGGAGACCGAGGAGGAGGAGGCTGGGATGGTGCTAGCAAAGGGAGACCGGTTGAGCTGTGGGAGAGACGACGTACCCTGGTGTGCCAGCAGGCTGGAAGAGAGGGGTGTACTGCAGACAGCTCGGAGCACTCCGCCCCCGTGGGAAATAGGGTCCTTGTTACTGGTGTAGATCCCTGCAAGGGGAGGAGACGCGTTAGAGAGCCACGCTCCCCTCCGATGGCCTGCAGGCAGCTGGTTTTCTGCAGAGCTTGATCTCAGAAAGGGAGGGTGACACCAATGCACAAAACCCAATTGTAACATGCACTGCAGCATCTCATGGCTTGGCACGCAGCGAGGGTGGTCACAGCCCACAGTCCTTCTATCAAAAGGTATCACAAAACTTTTCCAGCCTTGCCCCTGCCCCCCTCGTTTGCTCCCCACGCCCCGACACAATCCGACAGAGAAATGACAGCATAAAGTGACTCACCGAAGGCACAAGTCAGTGGCAGAAGGGGGTAGTGGACTCCAAGAGTCCCACTCTCTGCTGCCCATGCTAGTCAAGAGACCACACTCTCGCTGAGCTAACCTGTCCCCTTCCGCGATGCCCACGGACCACGGTGGGGCATGGGCAGATAAATGAGGAAGAAAGGGCGAGGAGAGAGCTGCTAGGGAGGGAGGGGAACTGTCTGACTTCTCCTTGGCTCAGGCATGTGGCAGAAGCAGTGCCCAAAGCTGGGTCCCTCAGAGCCCTGCCAACATCTCTCCGCAAGAGAAGAATAGGAGAACGAGCAGGCAGGAGAGCGGGGCCTGGCAGCCTCCTCCTCTTTGAAACATCCCTTTGTTGTTTCAGGGGGAGGCAAAAAAAATTGGCCTAAGGTTATGATTATGGAAGTTGCATCAATCCTTGCAGCTCCTCTCCCCTCTCAAGCAGTGCAGACAAATGGGCCAGGGCTCCCAGGCACACACAACAAAATTATACATGCCCCCCCCTTGCAATCTGACCTAAATTGGAGCATCTGCAAACAACCCACAATAGACTGATGACAAGTTCTGCTGCCAGAACAGTGTCAAACCTCAGCCCTGAGCAGCAGGCCCCTCCTCTGCCTGCTGCCTTAACCCCTTCCTGCCACATGTCCTGGCGGCCCTCAGCCCTGCCAGGCCAGGGAAGGGGACTCAAGCTGGGAACAGCTGTAAGCCCCTCCTCAGAGTTAATGATGTGCCAGTTTCCCAGCCCTACCTGGATGTGGTAAGACCAGGATGAGAGTTTTGCTTTTAAAAGAGAGGTTAAACTTAAACCACTTATGAGAGTCCCTCATTTGGGGTCAGATTGTGGTGGTTCCAGTTTGGCCTGTGAATATTCCTTCTCTGTCGCTTTGGAAATGAAGCTCTGGCTAGCTGAGGTTTTCCAGCACTTGAGCAAAAAGGGTTTGAAATGCCCCCCAGCTCAGATCTGCAGCCCAGCTCCAACGACAGAGAAGTTGACCCGGAGGAGATTCTAGGATGAAGGCCAAGATGGAAAGGAGAGACCCAGATGTGGATTTTTATAGCTCCTGGGACTGAATTAAAGGGACTGGACCTTGTGCAGACAGGTCCAGACACCAGCCAGATGTGATGAAAAAGACAGCAGGGCTGGGAGGAACTGTGCACACCTGGAGCCCTAAGGGGGAACATACCTGAACCCAGCAGCGGGGATTCCATGCTGAGGCTGGGCAGATTCCCCGTGTGGCTGAAGGACCGTGAAGAGTTGCCGATGCTGGAGCTAACAAGAGAGCCCCCGGAGAAGGGTGACGAGGAAGTAGACGTAGACCCAGCCAGCTGGGCACCCAAAATCTCTTTGCTTTTGCCCCCTTTCGGCCTGCCAGGCCCATGCTTGTTCTTCTTGCTACCCTTGTGCTTCTTTTCCTTCAGCACCTCTCCCTCCTCCATACTGAGGGATGGCATGCGCTTGTGGCTGCTGCTGCTACCGCTGGCCCCGCTGCTCCCTACCGAAGGGCCGCTGACAGGGTTCGAGGCTTTGTAGTCCACAGGGGAAGCATCACGGCCTCTCTGCTGGCTCACTGCGGAGGTGGAGAAGCGCATGATGGACCCAAAGCCTGAGAAGATCACCTTCTGCTCAAAGATGTCCCCCTTCTGGCCTTCATACAGAGGGGAGCAGTGGGAAGAAGAAGAGGAAGAGACAGGCTTCCGGTACTTCTCGTCGTCCTGCTCAAGCTTGGGGAAAGTCACGAAGTCCTGGGAGCACTGCAAGCTGCTGCAGGAGGTACCTGGGGAAGCAGAGGGGAAGCAGATATAGGAAGGCTCGTGGTGGCAGTAACTCGGCCCATAAGGCAATAAGAACACGGTCACAACACAGGTCCTCTGGCACAGGCTAGTTACTGAGCTGAAGGACATCTTTGTCACCTTCCAGCCCTGCTCCCCTCCATTGCTTTGATACTCTCTAGCAAGCACGAGGTGCACACCAGCAGCTTCATCCCACCCAAACGTGCATGTGTCTGCTCCCCCAGACCCTGCATCACCACTGTCCCTCCAGCCCCGATTAGGGTCCCAGGAGATGAAACATGCTAGCCGTTACAACAGCTTGAAAAAGAACTGAGCAAGGTCAGAGCAGATGGGAGCCCTGCAAGGCTTTGACTCAAAGCTCAGGGGAGCCTGGATATCAGGTTTTGGCTCAGGTCTCTCCCTTCGTACTCCTTAGAACACTTCTGCAGACAGTACCACCTACGGAGGAGAGGGCAGGTGCTGCCCATATTGCCTGTGCACAGTATCCCTTCCCTCCTCCCTCCACTCGGACATCTGGGTCTGTTTTCCCTTGCAGTGCAGCAGGCCTGCACAGGAGGGGAGCTGTAACACGCATCCGACTCGCTTCCCTCTGTGCATGGAGTTAGTGGACTTTACCCTTTCTCTCCAAGGGGTTAAAGAAATAGCCATCAGCAAAGTTTCACAGCACTAGCTGGTGAATGTGTATCTTTACAGACACGGAGATATCAAAGTGGAGCAAAGCAAACCATCACCCCCATTCTCCCCTCCTCTCTTGCTTCTCCTTCACCCCTTACCTGCAGGCTGGAAGGTCCCGCTGGATGAAGCTGAGCTGAAGCCAACCGAGCTTTTCCCGCTTCCCGTCTTTTTCCCCTTATGGCTGCTGCCATGGCTTGAGGACTTCTTGCCTTTCACCTCCGACCTGCCGACCTCGGAGGTCTCTTTGCTCCCCTCATGGTGGCTGGTGGAGCCCTGGCGGCAGCAGACACAGAGGTGACTCACTCAGGCCAGATGTGGCCACAGCAGGGGCTCTTTTTACCAATTTCCCTTAAAAGAAGTAATTGCCCCCTCTGCCCACAAAGTGATGGTCAGGTCATGTTACTCAGGAGAGAAAAGCAACATTTCGCTCTATCGCTGCTTGGCGGCACCAGGCTTTATACTCGTAGGGATTACACGCATCCCATCTAACTGCAGGAAATTAAACAGGGCACTGACAACCAGGGCAGAGACATCAGAGATTCCCCGCATCGTCAGCAGAGGGGAGTACCTCAGAGGGTTATTCAGCCCAAATAAAATCTGAATTTGGCTGTGATTCAAACATATATGTCAGCTGCATCTCTCAGGTGTGCTGTTCTCAGCAAGGTCATTCCACCTGGGGGAACTTGCTCGTCTTTGTGCTGTGACGGGAGTTTCCCTGGGTTCCCTAAAGCATCCACTGAAGCAGCTCCGCTGCCAGCCCAGGGCTTTCCAGATCTACTGCAGTAAATATTTCACAGTGACACTGTTAGAGCAGCATCTGACCATGCAGCAACAGATGCTATCCAAACCCCATATAAGCCTGCAGGAGACAGGGAAGCAAGGGGGATGAAGAGGCTGGCTAGATGCTAGGAAATCCAGGAGCTTGGGATGAGAGAGAGAAGTGTGGGAGTTTAGCAGGGGGAGAGTGGAATGAACCGAAACCCAGATCCCCCGGGGCACCCACGCTAGGATATGAAACCTTCACCTTCAAGTCACTTCAAAGCCAAACTAGCCATGTTCAAAGATCGCTTCTTGCAAGATATTACTGCAACCAATCAATACTATAGATATAGTTCTAATGTGATGGCTACAGCCCAAAATTTAACACCTGTACATTAGTGCAAACACCTTTTATTTCTTACTGAGCAGATGCAAGGAAGACACAGAGAAGCAGAATACTTTTCTTACATTCCACTATCCCTGACTCCAGATGACCTCTTCTTGGGGAGAGCTAAAGAAAAAAGGGCTTGTAATGCAGACTCATGAATGCCCAGATAAAAATCTTTCCCCATTCCTCCCACATGGTTTAATCACTCTGCACAATGCAACAGCTGGCAGCCTAACACACACCAGATGTGCCGGGAATATGAAAGACAGGAGGAAGGGAGTGGTGGAAATTAGGGGGGAGAGGAGGGGGAATCTGTATTTTCTCATCACAGACTCCTGGATGTAGGAGATTAAGTCTTCTTGATTTATGAGCTCAGAGGGAGCATGAAAATCTTTCCGACTTTCCACATCTGCCTGGGGAGGGAAAGGAGAGCACTGTCTGGGGGCTATGGGAAGTCCTGAGACTGCTCATGAAGTTGCAGGAACGAGATGGCTCATGTCTCGGCAGAAATGCAAAGCCCTGAGTTTTCCTCCCATAAATTCACTTCTTTGGAGCTCCGCACAAGGTGCACGAGGCCACAGAAGGGCAGGGGGAAACCACATGAGAAGACATGTTCTAAATCCGGAGTGTCAGGAAGGGAGTGCAGGGCAAGTAATGAATTAGTGCAGGGTGGAAGGGGGAAATCTGAGCTCGGAAATAAATCTTAATTGCAAAATTAAAGGTGGAAAAAACTAAAAAGGAGGGAAAGAGAGGCTGAGCTGGCTCAGCTGAAGGCAGTGAATGGACAGACACTCACCTGTATGGCTGATCTGACCTCACAGACCTCCCCGAGAGACTCCCAGAGATTTCAGGGGCAGGGTTTTCCCACCTCCTGCCAAATGTTCTCCTAGATATCGTTTGCCAAACAGGTCATGGCAGACAGATCTGTATGGTACTACTGCAAGCGCTCCTCACAATGAAGGGCCCTTCTCTAGCAGCCATTCCAGAGAGCCTGAATTTGGGGCAAGGGCCTAAGCATTGCAGCCAAGGAGCAAAGAGAGGGAAACTGAAACCACACTAAATCACTTCCCCTCTCTGTGCCTCTATTTCTTTCCCGCTTTGCTCCGTGAAACCTGCAAGCTCTGTGTGGCAGCGGAGCCTTCCAGGAGACACACGTGGACTGCCAAGCACAACACAGCCTTGATCTGATGGGGAGGGGTCTGCTACCATAATGCCAATATTAATAACAGTAACGAGGGCTGCAGTCCCATCGCCTCCCTAACGAAGGAGATTCTCCAGCTCAGGGCTGCTGCCTAGAGGGAGCAGGACTGGAGAAACCTGCATGCCTGCTGCTTGCCTGGTGCATGAACAGAGGTCTCGGTCTCTGGATCATCGGCTTTTCTCCAGCATGGAAATCCGTGTGTGTGTGTGCAGAAACACCAATGGTTTGTGTGTTGCAAACAGGTGTGTGCGGGAGGGTGTGCTGCAGAGGAAAAAAAATAGGGAAGCACTGAGGAAGTGAGAGCTCTCTTTCAAAATGAGGCTGCAGCTACATTTTAAAGATCTATTTAAAGCAACCAAGTGAAAAATGTCACCAGAATAAACCTGCTGCCCCAGCTGGAGGTGATGCTCTGACGGGGAAACTCCTGCCTCCACCTGGGAGAAGTGAGATGAAGTCGCGCGGGCACCCAGGCGCAGGCATGCACGCACCTCCTCCCCCCGGCACTCGCTGTCCCCCGAGGAGCTGTACCTGTTTCCTGGCCTCTCTGTGACACTGTGCAGCACCCAAGCTCTTCATTCATTAATTTATTTATGGGAAATCAGAAGAGCATCTCTTTGCCTCCTGATTGGCGGGACAAGCTCCTAGAGGGAACCACTGACGAAATACAGAAGGGGTGGGGGAGGCTGGCGCCGCGTCGGAAAGACAGAGCTGCTTTGCCCTGGATTAAACTACTGATGAGGGGAAGCAGGGAGGATGCGAACGAGGAACAATGCGACAAGAGCAGGAGCTCCTCCAGCCCACGCACCACAGGGCGATGTGCTGAAACAGCCACCCAGGCAGGCTGTAAGCATCAGCTGCCTTTCCACGCTGGATCACTAGGTAGAGGTCAGATGCGTCTCCACCAGGAGCTCTGGGCCAAAGCGCTTGCGCAAACTACGGCATTTCGGTGTCTGAGCCACTCGCAGTCTTGACCATGTCCCTTCCCCTCAACCTCGCTATCAAGCAGCACTGTGCTGCTGTTCTTTATATGTCACTGGCAAATTCCCACTCATGTCAGGACAAGGGATGCTAAAAGGCTCAGGGATTCTTACTGCAAAGATCTATGCTGAGACATGCTTTGATTAGCAGGGCTAATTATCAGCCTTCCCCCCCAAAAAACCCCCCACCCCATCACAGTGACTGTGAATTTGCCTGAGCCAGGTGCAGTGCAGAGGTTCCCAGGATCTGTCAGCTCCAGGCCGGCCCTGGGTAGATGCCGAGAGCTCAAATAACAGTGGGAAACCTGGAAAGTCTCCCTGCAATCGTGCGCTCTTCACCCTGCCTGCGCTCCCTCTCCAGCACCTGACCGGGAGAGGGTGGGTGCGGGGACGCCTTGGCATCCACAGCTTAGATTACAAAACCCAGAGCAAGCCAGATGTTGCAGCCCAAAAAACACGTAGCATGTGTGAGTGTGTGTCAACAAGTGATCATGATGTCTGCAGCTGGCAGAAGAAGGCAGCTGGGGTGGCTTGCAATCCTGCAGATTTACTGCAAGCGCAACAGAGAGCAGCAGGATGGCTCCCCAGGGGCATTTGCAGGGGGAGGGCAGAGGCACGCTGCTCGCTGTTCGGCTGCTCCCCAACCCCGACCCCAGCACCAGGCACCAGCTACACGGAGAGATCCTGAGCACAAAAACGGCCTTCTGAATTGGTCTGGCAGTGTGTGACTACAGAGACAGAGCAGCCCTGGCTGCCAAGACTTACTGGTGAGACTCACTGCTCCTCCCCTGGCGAGAAACCCTCCTCTGCCCCAGGCCCTCTCCATGAATGCCATCTTTCCAACAAGCTGTTCAAAAGCGTTACTAGTTGGCAGCATTTTGATGTTTTTGCATAGATCACATGAAATAGCCAGAAACTATTACAGCCAGAAACTATTACCCAGAGGGGATGTTTTCTACCTCCTTCCCACTCCCCAAAAAGTCTGCAGGAGCTACAAGTAGCCAGCATGACAACGAGTGAGAGCCTATATCCAGCACAAATCCACTCTCTACAATCCCCCCCAATCCATCCAAAAGCCCCAGCCCTTGAGCACCACCGGGGATTTTCAGCAGGTCGGCTCCTCTGCGTGCTCTCTGGAAGGGGCACTCCTGTGCCCCACGAGCAAGGTGTCCTGCCCCTCCTTGAGAGCCCAAAGACACTTTTCAGAGGCAGAAGGAGAGCTCAGAAGAGGTGTTACCAAGAGTCGTTTGCATGTTGTGAATTCACACCCTAGTTTCACTTTCCGGTGTAGATGAGAGCTGAGGCCACCACTGTGTTCTCGGTATGTTTATCCCCCAAACCAGAGTGAGGCAGTGAGAGCTTGTCACTGCACAGACAGGACACAGAGGCCTGGTAGAGTCCAAGCATCAGATATTAACGGTATTTAGATTCCTAGAAGACTCAGGGAAGCACTCAGTGAGATGTTCAAAAATCTGGCAGAAGTCAGAGGTCTAGCACAATTGATTTCAAGAGGAAGACTGAAACCACATCAAAGGACCTTCTTCTTAACTAAATGGTTCAAGAAGGGAGCACAGGGTGGACGACGTTATTAGGTGAAAATTGGAACTGAAAAATAAATCTGGATTGCAAAATTAAAGAAAAATGTGAACCCAGAGGCCAGGCTGCCTGAAAGAACAAGGAAGTGGGATATACCACTGTTCCTCCAAAGCAACGAAACATATTTCCACTGCTGTCAGCCTAACCTGAAAGAGCTTGAAAAGTCCTACTGATTTTCTATATAGCTCTGAAAATCCATTATTAAAGGGTTGCTGAAAGTTTCAAAGGACTTTGGTAGCAACATCAGATGCTGGGGCTCCTTTTAGGCTGAGCAAACTGGGAGCAGACTAGAGCGTGGCTTCAGGTACTGGTAACACCTCTCCATGGCCTGGTGGCTGGTGCCACACTACAGTCTGCCTGCAGTCCCGGTGCCCAAGGAGCAAGTGGTGACAGGGCCCTTCTGCTGACTCGTCTGACTGATACTCCTCCTCCTCACTGCCGGCTCCAAAACACTGGTGAAGCTCAGTGCTTCCAGCCCAACCCCTGCTCCAGCACCGGGACGGGAGCCTGGGACTCACTGTATGTGGTGCCACTTTGGCAATGTCTCAAGCAGCATGGCGAGCTGGCAGCATGGGTCTGGTGCAGACACCAAGGGCTGCACCAGCCTCCCATGGCTCCACACGGGTGCTCCGGACCAGTGTCCTTCTCCCAGGGGCCTGGACACAACCATCTGCCCTCACTGCTGCAGGTCATTGAGATCTGCTGTCACCCAGCTGCTCTCCACGGAAGACTGGGGGCTGTGTCACCTGCAGGGATTATCCCTGGGGAGTTTATACTCTGGTTCATTAGGTAACTTGGAGAAAAACATGGAGGCAATAAAATATTTGCCCAAGATCACGCAAGTGGTAAAGAGAGGAACAGACCCCAGCTCTCTTCAGACTCTAACCATGGCACAGCAGGGACGAGCAATGCTCTGCTCTGTAGTCACACGTCAGCTATTGGTTTGCTGCATCTACGCTACCCACCCCCCCGTACACTCTACTGGGATGAGCTGTACTAATCCAAGACCCAGAAAGGACAAAGATGGTTTTGGCTTTGAAGAGGAGACCTGTTTGGACGTGCTACATTAATGCGTCTGAAGGTTTTACATTAGTCTAACCTGTGCAATGTTACACTGGTACAACTATCCAGAAAGCCTCATACAACCACCCCCTGAGGGGTTTGTACGATGTAGCAGCTCTTAGATTTGATCTGGAGTGGGTACCTTTGGTAACAGAGAGTTTGAACAATGCTTTGGGATCTATGCACAAAAAAAGCAAGGGAAATACACTCTCTGTTATGAGGATTAATAGTAACTCCCTAGGGAAACACTAAAACCCTGTCACTCAAGAACAGCCACAGTAATTAGGATCTCCTGAATTTTAGCTTACAGAGTTGAAAGCTGCCTGTAAAACTGAATTGCACCCTTCCCTCCTTATTTATAAAGGTCTGGCAGGGCTTTGGAGGAGACAGTGGGTAATTGTCTAACAACCACTCTAGCTGGCCAAGAGTCAGGTTTTGGATTTCAGTTCAGATTGAAAATAATCTTCTTAGGCCATCAGTTCCTGACAGCTCTGTTAAATGGGTGAATCTGCTGCTCCCAAAAGCCAGAGCCGAGCCGCCCTAACATGAGCACAGGTAAATCAAGAGTGATTGCAGCTCAGAAGCTGTTCCTCCACTCTGTCCCACTGTAACTTTCTGCTTCTCCCAGCCTGAGACCCATGAGACCAGCTTTGCCATTTTAGCTCTGACCTACATCTCCTCCCTGCTTCCAGGCTTGGCCTCACACAGAACATAGAAAATTCTCTTCGGACCCAACCCAAAGCAACCGTGTGCTGCCTAGCAGGAGCTTTCGCTCTTCCGGACTGCCCCTGCAGTGCTTCTCACATACGCAGACACTGCTAGCCTGTGAATTTTCATTTTCACAAGGCAGTCCTGCCACGTAAAGGACACCCAAGCCTTCTTTCCAAGTAGCATTTCTGTGCACAAAAGGACATTCCTGGGACATGTTGTTTATTTGCTCTAGCAGGAGCTTGGCCCTAGTCCTACTCTCACTTACACCAGAAGAGCCCTGCTAAGGAGCTGCATTAATTTACACTCCCACTACAGAGAGGAGAGTACAACTCCAAAGGTCCAGGCACTGGAGTAACCTCACTTGTTCCCTGACCCTGAACAACTGCAAACTTGGCCTTCACCTTGTTGCATGCAAGCTTGAGGCAAGTTCCACTGTGTCTATTCTGTATTACTGGAGTTTGGGGCTGGCACGAATTGCAGAAAGCTCAGGGCGATCCCGATTTACAGCCAGGTGCAGGAGCCCACGTCAGCAGCACAATTTCAGCAGTGAATAGCAGAAATACACTGACATCCTGACTGTGCCCCACCAGCCCTGGGCACTGGGCAGACAAACCCCCACAAGGGACATCTTCCCAGCAGGGAACCGGACTGCCTGTACACCCCAGGAGCAAAACAGGCCACCACACTGTGCCCCTCTGTCTGAATTTTTCTGAAATGGAGGAACTAAATAGAAACCAATTTCCCGTTGTCTCACACAGAAAAGCTGCCTCTTATGCACTTTGAAGATCTTATGTACTTCTAAGATTGTCTGTTTTTTTTCCCCTCAGCTACATCAGTTTGTCTAATAAAGGATAACACCTCCTCCCACAAGCCTTGCCTTGCTTATCCACCTGCCTGAGCTGTTTACAATGTGGCAGCAGAAAAGGCCAAAGCATGGGTATTTATCTATTCCATGAGAGCTTCAAATCTGAACATCTGCTGCAAAACAGGCTGGCACTTACAGCTCAATCACTTGGGAGTTTAGCTCCATGATTGTGTCGTCAGTGCTGACAGAAATCAAGACAGCTGCCGTGTTAAATTCCCAAGGTGGGTGTCGAGGTGGGGAGTCAGGCAGAGAGAGCGAGAATGTGACGAATCAGGAATCAAAATAAATGGACAAAAGCCCTTTCTCTGCTCTTCTGCACTCTCCTCCCCACTTCCCAGGAAAGCCAGTGCCGATGGTTCCCCCCTGCCCTCCTTCCCCACCCTGCATTCACACGCTCGCATCCTGTAGGTCTGGTACCTTCTCTGCAGCAACGGGCACCGAGGATGGGGTAAGGCTGGTGGGAGACTCCGGACGTTTTTTGTGCTTCTGTTTAGGTCTTTCCTTGTCCTTCCGACTCTGCAAAAGAAATCAGAGAGTACTGGAAGGCTAACTTTTCCTCTGCTGAGAATAGCAGTTGTAAGGGAAAAGAAAGGAGGGTGTGTAGGGGGTGGATTTACAACCATACATTCATATTCCTCTTTCCTTCTCCACCCATCCACACAAGCCCAGTAACCCTTCCCCCACATCCCAGCTTCTGGCTGGGAGCGTCCCACTATCTCTACCCCAGCTGCAGCCAACATCTGGAGTGCAGAATATCAACAGAAGCCCCCAAATCAGTTTATGGTAAGATGATAGGGAAGGACTTAACAAGCTCTGGCTGATTTCAAGAAACCTGAGCTTTCCTCTTGCTATTTCCCCAAAGGGACTCTGTGTCCCCTTACTCTTGCTTTCTACCTTCTGCAAGGGTTTCTCAGATCCACCCCGTAAAGCCAACGGGAGAATCT
The DNA here is from genome assembly GCF_030936135.1 of Gavia stellata. Lineage (NCBI taxonomy): Eukaryota > Metazoa > Chordata > Aves > Gaviiformes > Gaviidae > Gavia > Gavia stellata. The sequence goes on from NC_082621.1 coordinate 1,968,540, forward strand.
TGATTTCAGCACGTGTTGCACATGCACAGGTAAAGAGATCACTCAGCGGAGATCTCGGAACCTAGGCTTGAACCGAACCTAGAGATCCCCCACGTCTCTCCTCCCAACAGAGATGGCTGGTCTGGGTCCATCTCTGCTAACAGGAGACAAGACTATTTAGTTTGATTTCTTCATCTTGTTTTTTTTCTCGCATTAAAACCCCAGAAAAATGGGATTCTTCAAATTGCAAAGCAAGGAAAAATCATGGCCTGAGAAACACTGAGTCCTGGTGGCCCTGATTTTATATTCTCTTGAGGAACAGACTGTAACCGAGGAGGCTATTCTTATATAGTGATATCTGGATGTTTAGGCTAAAACTGAGGTGTTTTCAGTGAAAGGACAGAAAACATGTCTGTGTGACCTCAAGTCAGTGGGGCTTGAGGACGCCCAGGCCAGCTGGCACCCAGGACGGTTGGATAGAAGAGCACGCTCCATCACACACTCCTGCTTCCTCCCTGTCTTCCTCAGCTGCACGCTCCCGTGGGGACACACTCAGCTGACTACAGGAGCTTTTCTGTGCTACCGATGTCAGCTAAAGACGCGGCCTTCTTCACTGAAGCTGCAGAAACTTTTGTGCTCAGTTCCAGACTTCCCAGTGTGGTCACTGGTGTGTGGACCAAGAGACCTGCTGTCAGATAAACTCCTGCCTGAGATGCTGGCCTTAGAAAAATCCATTCTGTTGTCTCTGAGACCTTTTTGTGGGAAAGGATGCTTATTCTGCTACAACTCCCTCACATGGGCGTTTTATTCTAGAAGCTGAAGTCCTCAGTCTGGACTGAAGGTGCGTTCAGAACAGAAGAGTCACATCAAAATTCATTTGACTCTCCAGAAAGATGCTGATTGCTTCCTCATGCAGGGAAAGCCCTGAGGCTACAGCTGCCAGCACATGCCAAAGATGGGATGCTGTCAGGGGAAGATGCAATTGCAGCAAATACATGAGCTCCACTGTGTGTTTTTGGGAGGGAGAGAAGAGAGTGGAATAATTAGCTTAGGAAACAATCCACTAAATGGGAAAAAAAAGGGGATGGAGGAGGGAGAGGGCAGGAGGAAAAGGCTGGAGAAGACAGGCACGAAGTGAAGCAGAGGTGAAGCAAAAGTGCTCCAGATATCAGCACTTTCCAGTGTGGGTTTGGCTGAATTTTCATTGCGCTTGAAAAGGAGGCCCACGCTGCAGCCACCAGTGACGCTGCCACTGTCTGCCACTGTACGCCTGCCATGACGCCACAGATGCTTCCACTGGGATGAGCTGGTGAAAAAAGGAGGCAAATCCAGCCTAGAGCTTCACTGCGCTTGCTGAGTGCCCAACCAACACTGCCAATATCCGTCATTTTATCACAAGACTCCTGGTGTTTGGTGTATCTGTTAAAGCCTCTATTCCTAGAGCTACAGTATTTTACATGAATCTCTGTTTTCTTTTCTTCCCTTTCTTTAATACACATTTCCAGCTTTGGCAGTGAACAAGAAAAGCTTGAAAATGTGATTTCTACAGACTAAGTGCCGAAAGACAAATTAAAATTGACTCTTTACTAAATCTCGTAATGTTTTAAATACTTGGGGGCTTCTAGTGCTATAAACTCTAAGTCTCATGGCTCTTCTAGGACAGGAAGATGGGGAAACTGTGGCCCAGTTAGTTAAGCAGCTTGTCACAGACCATGTGCACATCAGCGTCCATTATTCCAGTAGCAGTAACAATTTGCACTCACTTAATAGCACACAGCAGAGAGTTTCAACAAACTGAAGAAAGGTTTTTAATAGCTACATCTCGTTTTACAAACGGGAAAACCAGGGTACACGGGATGAGAGAACGTGCTGATATTTCACAGAAAGTAATCCAAAAATTCAGAAAGAAAAGTCAGGGATCCCCACCCCACCTGGACACACGCTCGCCTACTTGCAGATGCTGCCAGCGCCACTCACGGAAGCTAGAAATGGAAAACAGGAGCCAGACACCTCATTAGAATATATTTTGCCAAATAACTGCACAAACCCTGAATAACTGCACAAACTTTCTTAATACCATAAAGCTTATTCTCTCATTTTTAGACCCTGAATCCCAAATGCATTTCGATCATGAAGTTGCAACAGGAGGGAATAAAATACAATGCTGCAAACGCCAGCGAGGCAGCACTGCAAGGATTTAATTTCACGTATCACGGCTTAAGAGACAAGGCAGAGCCAAGCCATTTGGGCTAATGACAATGAACCTACACACCTACATACACACACACACGTGCACATGCGTGGGGAAAAGCAGAAATGTCCTGACTGTCACCACAGTGAACCATAAAACCTCCCACAGTTTCATTATGATGGCAACCACCAAACTCACATCCTCCAGCTTCAAAATCCTGGCTGTCTCCTGCCTGAAAAATCCCTCTTCGCTGTCGGCAGCGCGGAATCTTCAACAGCTAACCGAGCAGTCCTCTCCTTATATGTAGGAGTGCGTACATACGTATATATTCAGCAAGAACCCAGCCTGCACAATAGGGACCAGATTTCTGGAATGCCTCAGCTCCCATTCAGATTGAATAAATGGTCAGGTTTTCCAAAAAGCTAAACGCTGGGTATTGAACTCTTTTGAAGATCTGGCCCCGACTACATGTGCTGAGCAACTGCACTCAAACTATTTAGAAAATCTGTCCCACAGAGACCAGTCTTCGTGCTCTGCTCAAAGGACTGCATTGAAACCAGAACCACCACAGCCTGACGAGGAGCTCAACGGCACTTTTGCTGGGTGTCCCTGCACGCAGCCCCAGGCGATATGCCCACAGGCATACCTTGCTCCTCTTGCTCCTCCGTTGTGCTTACCAAGCACTTCTCCCTCTCCCACAGCACCTCCTCTCCACGCTCTCTGTGTCACTCCTGCTCGGGCAGAGCAGAAACCGGCACGACCAGGCACCCAGGAGCTCTCTGGGCTGCAGCCCTTAAGCTTTGCAGGGTCTGGGTGTCTGCTGCCTTTGCACACCCAGTAGCACCCATCTCCCACCCTCCAGTTCTCTCTAATACTTTCAGGTACTCAGAAGGGCAACCGGATCTGACACCTTCTTCAATATTACTGGAGAAATGCAGTGCCCTGTGTTAAATAGGCAGGACAATTAATGCTGTTACCCCATAGACATTTTGCAGATGGGCCGGGCTGCCCCCTGACCAAGGCACTGGTGGGAAGGTTACTTCGGCTGCCCACGGAGACCACGGCACTGAGACGGTCAGGGAGCTCAGTCACTCCTAGCTATCTTGTCTGTGTTGACAGGCCGTCAGACAACCCGAGGCGTTCCCCAGCTTGCACCAGAGGCTTTTAAACATGTGGGTTCTCTCCAGGAACCGGAAGGCTCCAAATGCTTCCTGCAAGAGCCGCAGGGTGCAAAGGGAGGGGAGGGCAAGCGGACAGGGGGGAAGCAGCACTCTCCCCTGCCCCTCAAGTGCCGTCTCCCCACCTGGCTTTTCAGCGTCCAGCACTTCCTCCCCCTGGCACACAGGCACTCTCCTCTGCAAACCCTCCTTCCAGGAAACTTCACAGACAACACAGGCACTGCCAACAGCCCAGCCTGCCCACAGAGACCTGCCTGGCTGTGCCATGAAGCAGGAGTCAGGAGAGGAGGAGGAGGGAGGGAGGGACGATGCACTGCGAGAGCAGGAAACCATTCAACACCCCCATCCCATCTTCTCAAGCAAAAGCCGAGCCCTACCTTGGAGCCGCTCGGCGCTCCCTGCAGCAGGTTGGCTGGCTGGGCAAGCTGCGGTCTGCAGGGAACGTGAACCTGCCCCCAGCAAGGAACTTCATGGAAAACAAACTCTCCCCGTGCAGGACTGAGCAGCTGGGGCTTGGCATGTGGGCACGGAGCAGGCCAGGCCTGCGGCGGGGGGAGCGCGGCTGCATCGGGGGCGTGCCGGCGACACAATCTCCTTTGGAGCTCCCCAGCGCAAGAGGAACGAAACAGGATCTCTCGCTGCCAAAAAGGGTTGTGCACAGCTCCTTTTGCTCCCCCCACTGCCGTCTCCCCTTCCCCGAGCCCCCTCTTCTAATCTGCTGGACACCAGCAATTGGATCATTAAAAGTAGATTGGGCAGGGGAAGGAGGGGGGGGAAGAGCTGGGAAGAGCCAAGCGGGCTCTGCTGCTCCCTCCCTCTTTCCCAGGCTCTCTGAACTCCCTCAGCCGGAGGAGGAGGCCTGGCTCTGGGCTGCAGCCATGGCAGCCACTGCGAGGAGGAAGGCAGCACCGGGCAGAGGGACACTAAGCGCTGGCCTGCAACCTCCCTTGCACCGAGGCCGTGCTGGGGATTTTGTGGGTTTGCCTTGAGACACACTCTGAGTGCATGAGAGGTTTTACACAAGGACTCACGGTCAGCCCTCGCTGGGCTTTTGCGTGCTCTCAAAATTATTGCTACACCCCCTGCGAATGGAAGGATTTGCTGGGGGCGGTTAAACACCCACATAACAAGAGGTCACAGAAAGCCCGTCAAGGATGCTATGACACAAGGCTACTATAGCTAGATTAGAGCAGATTTAGGTTCAGTACTCCTTCCCAAAATCTGTGCTGGTCTTGCAAGCAGCCACCGGCATCCCACTTGAAAAAAACGTCCACTTTGCCCTCGGGTGCCTGCGTGGACACAAAGCTCCAAGAGGCAGACCTCTGTCGCCAACTCGAATGCAAACACAAAGCCCCTCACAGACCCACTGGGTTTAGATTTCAGCCCAGTATAACTTCTCCAGTGTGTTAAATCTGCCAGGCCGGATCCTTGGCTCATTTCCTCCACTGGCATCAGGTCTAGACAGACAGGCAATGGCAGCGGGGAGGCAGGCTCTGCCATGCATCTGCTCAGCCGCCGTGGGACTGGGGGCTTGTGCACTGCTCTGGCTGGTGCTAAAGGGGTAAGGGGGGCAGGACAGAGGCAGTCCCTGTACCCCCATAAAGTGCCCCCCCTGCACCATGGCTAAGGAAGCAGTTCAGGAGGTAAAGGTGTGTTATGATTGTGGAGAACTGGCTCTGTACCCAGACCCGAGCAACAACTGCAGGTGGGCTCATTTGCTCCAAGTGCCTGCCTCTCTCTTCTATGTCACCGGGCAGGGACCGTTCCTCCTGTAACAACGTCCCATATCCAAATTAAAAGTCCCCTGATCTTGCTTATGGGTTCCAGGTGTTCATTAAGAATGACACTGGACGAGTGTCTCCCTCCATGGGATATACACCTCAAAAGGTAGTAGCACACGTGCTCCTGTCTGCTCCTGGTGTGACAAATTTCATTCCACGGAGCATGGTAATTTTTTTCTGTGCATTTCAAGCAGACAATATAGGTGACAGAACATCTGTACTTCATTCAACCCCTGTGCGTCATCCAGTGTTTTCTTGGTATTTAGCTATTGTTTTCTTTCTTTCTTTCTTCTTTCTTTTTTTAAACAAACAAACCCTGCAAAGGCTCCCACAGGGTAGAGCACACACATTGCAATACCAACCCCAAAGAAATAAATGGGGCTGGTTTTGCTAAGCCCTGCTATGTTCTGAGGAAAACCCAATGCCTGGAGCTTTCCCACTTTCAGGACAGCACAGAAGGAAATGCTTGGGCTGGTATCATTTGTGCCTGCAAGAGGCGGGGGATGCTGACGCGGGCTTGCAGTCCCACATCACAATTGTCCCTTGTTCCGCAGAGAACAAGACTCTTCAGAAATGCTGAACTGTTTTATAGCAGGGCTTAGAGGTCCAAATCCCAAGTCTTTGCTGTCTTACTGAAGCCACTGGGTTAAATCCTGTGCCCCTCACTTAGTCATTAACTCAGCAGAGTTTTCCTCCGTAAAGCCTAAGTAAACAGCCACAACCCTGCACTGGAAGGGAGCTGTCAGGCACTGAGCTCCTTCTGGAGCGGAGAGCTGTGAGCACCTGCAGCCCGGGGACTCACACACGCGCTTTGGTCTGCTGCTGAGTGAGCAGCTCCCCTGCAATGCCTCCAGCTCCAGGAGGACGGGACCAGCCAGCTGCACAGCTGGACAGGCTCAAGAAAAAGCTGTTCTACTTCAGGTCAGCACAGCAGCACACCCAGTTCCCCTGGAACATGTGCAATTAGATCATGCACTGCTAGTCACGTACTCCAAAACCATGCGGGAACTAATGGTTCAACCCCCTCTGCGGGTACCCCTTGGAAAGGTCTGTGTTCCCACACCGCCCCACACCCAGTCCTTCCTCCCTGCACTTCACAACCGCTCCCAGACCTATAAACTACCGAACATCCCTGGAAGCCGGGAGTGCCTTCCTTACCCTGCCCATCTCAGCTGCTTTGCACACCTCGTCCCCCTTTCCGTGCTGACTCCCCCTCTCTAAGTGGAAGGAATTGATTTTGCACTTGCGCTGCAGCCCTGCCAAGCAATCCCGGCCCTGGAAGGGGCCTCCATCCCATCTGCTGCTCGCAAACCCGATGAGCCGTCAGGAGGGGAGAGCGGTGAGGCAGCAGCGAGACGGAGTCTCTGCACGTTTGTGAGGAACCCAGAGGCTAACAATAGTGGCAAGCGCCACTGAGAAGCCTATAAATAAATCCATATTCCTCCTGTTTTCGCTCTCCCCCTGGCGCTGACCTGCTTTCCAGCCAAAGCCGGGAAGCAGGCCCTCCCCTGCTCCTTCCTACCTGCCAGGCACGTGACTGCGCTCCCCCCGCCGCCACCAGAAGCTGCGCAAACATAGAAACCCTCGTACGGTCCCCAGTCTTGGACTTGCACAGTCTGTCAGTTATAATTACAGCTGAGCTCTCCAAAGCTGCCGTCAATCACCCCGATCCTGCCCTCTCCCCCACCCCCTCTGCCTGCTTGTTGGCTAAAAATAGCACGTTCCAGTACAGCCGTTCACCTTGTGCCAAGCGCTCGCTCCCCTTCCGTGGCACAGATGCTCTTTCTCCCTCCCGCCTCCTCCTCTCCTCGCAGCAGCTGAGCACACAAGAGGAGTAAATACTCCCCGTACGCTTTCGCCTCGTCGGCAGTAGGAAATTTACTGACTTGGTGTCAGCAGCAGGGTAGGCACTGCTTTGTAAAGCGAGGTTTGCCTTCTTTGCCCATGTAATGGACGTGGTGGGCAGTGTTTCAAACTGGATATTGCGGGATAACCTCTGTAAATAAAGAAGGGCATGGCTTTCCCGCCCGCAGAATTTATGGACTCTCAGCTGGGCATGCCAGGAGGGTGTCAGTCAGTATTAACTGATGGCCGCACTGCTTTTGAAAGCCTGGATGCCCTTGTCCCCTGGAGACTGGGCTGAGATCCATCAGCGTAGGCCACATAACCCACCAGAGTGTCATCGGGCTGTTTCTGGATGTGGGTCACTATCACTACCATTCAAAATCATTCACGCATTTGTGAGGATGCCTACTGCAACAAGATAAAACCAAAGAAAAGAGGAGTAAACAGCCAGACACCTACGGCAAGATTTAAAAGATTCGCACTGCAATTTGCAGGGGTATCACCAATTGTCTTTATACAACAAGGTAAATTTGGCTTTTGACTATTGTGGAATATATCCAGAGGTTGCTTGGTAGAGTAATTCCGGATTTCTGCTAACAAAAACCAGGCTAGGGCCCATAAAGTATCAAAAACTATCTGACCATACTGACAGTACCCCTGTGTAAGTTATTTCAGCTTCAGATCCTACCCCGCTGCTTTGGATAGACAGGGTGCAAAGGAGGGTGGCAGTACTACGTTGCGGATTCTTGATATTGCAAAAGCTGTATCAAGGGGTAGGGCAGATTTCTTATTCTGCTGCCACTTGCCTTAGAACCTGAATCCTCCAAAAACCACATCCTGCCTTTTAGGGCTATTTATTGTTACAAATAACAAATACCTCACAAGCCTCTGGCCTTCTCATTTCTTTTAGTACAGACCCTTCCACACTGGAACCTGCACCACTGTCAGAACCCAGGAGTCTGCTGGATCCTGCCTTACACGTTCACTGCTGCTTTTCCTTGAAATACGAGCATTTGTCACGTGAGTCAGTTGGTTAATTATGAACCTTGGTGTGCTGTTAACATGTCCTGTAACACTGCAGCGGTTTTCACGAGTACATCTTAACCAGCAGAGTTAAATAAATAACTATTGTACCAGTCAGATCTGGCATGCGACGTTCTTCTAAATAATCGTTTAACGAAGATAAACTATTTTCACAGGTAGACTTGAGGCAGGTGGAATCCCTGTGACTGCCTAATCTAACTAACAAAATACTGCCCAGTTTATACTAATTATTGTTCTTGCCTACAATTAATCTGCTGGCCACAATGCAGATTACTAACCAGTATCCTTTTGTCCTTTAAAACTTGGAGTCCACGATCTGAGGACAACGACCTCCAATTTTCTGTTCTCGAGCTGCTGCATTTAAAACCACAGCCCAAACTACTTCCACACAGATCAGCTCAGTAGCTGGAAACCATAGCACAACGTCATCCTCAAAGTGGACTTGCCACGAGACAGGAAGGGGAAAGTTGCACGTTTCATAGGCGTGTTCTGCCAGGACCCCTCTGGCATAAGCATGCAAACTCGGCCTCACGTTCCCCACGGCTGTGCTGCTCTATTTGCATACACATTTCTAGAGGCCTGTTTAAAAACGCAGCCACTATTCAGATCTCTGACCATGAAACTCTGCAGAGTCAGGGCTCACCTGAGGAGCCATCAGTGCTCTCTGCGCACTCTTCCCCTTCTCACCTCCACCCCACATGACTGTGCCTCTCTGGGTTAACAAACCCTGTGCAGATCTTACCTTCTTTGGCCTTTCGTGGTGGGATACATGCTTCTCTTGAGCAGGGGACGTGGATCGACTCCTCCTTCCAGCAATGAAGGAGCTACCTCCAGAGTGACGTGAGGTCTTCTGAGGTAAGTGGGGAAGGGGAGAGGAGGTGGAGAATAGGAGCAAAAAGACAGAGAGAGAGAGAAAACAGTGTTATAGAGTCTGGCTTTCACTGTTACAGTCAGCAAAGTTACAGTAAATGGCTTGTCTACCACATGCAGGACCAAACTCTTTTGGTACCAGATGCCCAGCCTGGTTCCTAACATGCGGACCACAGTGGATACCCTATTAGTGGTTTTACAAACAGCATGCAGATCTAACTTCCCAAATCCTTGGTTCTTGGTGGCCCATGTACACTGACACTTGTAAGAAGAAAGACATAGCTGCTATGAGACCATTCTGTAAACAAGATAAATGGTAGCAGCAATGTCGCTTAGGCAAGCCAGTCCTCCCAACAGCAGTGTCCAGCTTCCAGTGCTCCCAGACTCCAGGCACTAGCAGAAGTCCTGCTGTCTATCTCAGCATCAGTAAACTTGACACAGAGCTACACTTGTGTCAGATGCTGAGGGTACCTGAAGGGCAGGGAAGGTGTCCTCCAGTTTGACTTTGAGGGGAAGCTCAAGACATCCGTCACTGTATGCGACAGCACTGATAAGCAGGAAGGAAAGTGGGAAAGGCCGGCAACAAAGGAGCCACTGAGACATAAAGCTGTAGTGAGAGGATCAAGTTTCCTTTTTGCTGGAGGGGGGAGAGCAGGTGTCTACTAATTATGCAGAACAGGAAAAGGCTTCCTCTCTTTCCTCTCGGTACTGTAATTAATAGGGGGAAGTCCTTTGCCCCAAACGTCCCTCAAACAGTGAATGATTCCGCGCCTCTTCTGGGCTGTCTCTGTCCGCAGGCAGAAGTTCTGGCTGTTCTGTGTTACACCCTCCTGCCCAGGGTGCCTATACCCCTAATTCCCTGGAGCATCAAACATCATGGCTGCTCTCCTTTCTTGGGACTCATCTTTCAGCCATACAGAGTGGGTCAGGGAAGCCAAAACAGATGGGAAGAATTCAACCCCTAGTTTTGAGAATGGGTTTAAAGATGCTATAGAATCTTTATTCCTAAGTGACTCTGACTGAATGGCTGAAAAGGGGAGCAGGCTGTAGAGCTTGTGTATGTGCTCATGGCATTTCTTACTGCTCTGAGCACACATACAATCGAGGATGAAGACAATGCCTTATATGTGACAAAAAAACCTCCATTGCAGGGATGAAGAAACTCACCATCTTATTGAAGTGATACTTGCAGTAGCCACAATATTTGACATTGTCGACTTCTAGGACTTCCTCTTCACATAAGAGGCCAGCCATCTGGGCACTGAAATACATGCAATTAGGAGGAGGATAAAGCAAGTTGTACAGCCAGGTGACATATCCCATCAAAGGACAAAGAATAGTTCAGGATACCCACGCAGGGCCTTGAAGTTTCCTGTTCTGCTTCGCAAATGGTATGCAAGGAGGGGGAAAAAAGTTCAGACTATTTTTGATTTGTATTAAGATCTTCAAAATTGTCAGAACTCTTCTACCAGATTGTCTTGTAATTTTTGTTTTTCTTAAGGGAGGCCTGGGAGACCAGTAACAATTCCAGCAAAAGACGTGTCATGTGCAAGGAATCCATGTAAAGCTGGGAATCTCCCTGTTCTGCTGATAGGCAATGTTGTTTTCAGGCTGCGAGGGTACATGAGGATATCAGCCCTTAAAATCACATCATCTAGATGGTACTCTAGCATGTGCTCTGCTGGAGAAGGAACATTCCTGGGTTGTGACTCATCTCTTCTCTTCTTGGATTCCACAGTCTTAGGGAAATCCCCAGCCTTCGTTCTCAGCAGGGAAGGCTCACTGGTGAAAACTCAGCCTTCCTGGGGAAGTTCCCCTCACAAACTGAGTAAGGATGAGATACCCCTTGCATAAAATAAAACCGAGGCAATTAGCCCAACTTCCCACACCACCCGTCCGGTGCGGCCTCAAAGCCATAGCGGCAAACCCAACAGCTGGGGCTATTCTCGGGGTGATGCTGTGGGGAACTCACCAGGTGACATGGAAAGCTTGCCGGCAGCCGTGTCGGTTACAAGCCATGCATGCTCCAGAGGCTGCTTTGCTCTCCCTGCCCTGCTCTTCACAGATGTAGCAGGTCTGCCAAAAAAAGGGAAAGTGCTCGCTCAGAGAGGCAGACAAAGTGTCAGCTTCACTCCCACTGCTCACCAGGATGCAAAGCCTTCAGGAACTCATAACTCTGTGCCCAGTCATCTCCCTCCTATGACAACATTATTTCTGGGTTTCTTAGTGGCACACACAAAACTCACGCATCTTCTTTTTGTCCCCAAATAACAACTGTGTCAGATCAAAATGTGGAGTAACCAACATGCAACTCCAAGGCCGAGATCGCTCAAGTTGCAGAGAGTTGGGGAAGAGAGAAATGGAGGACCAAAAAGTTATCTGCAGGAATGGGGGTTTACTTTGTTAGTTACTTTTAAAGGAATCTGAGTACCTGGAAATTAAAATAAATTGGACAGGAGATGTGGCAGAATAAGATGACCCCAAAAGCCAAGGCAGGGCAAGTATACTTGGGGCAGCAGGAGAAAGAGATGGCCTTACCTTGTTGAAGCGGTCGTGGGGTACATACTGCAGGACAATCGGCTCCATGGTGAGCACGTTGGCAAACTGCACCTCTGGGATGTACAAAGCACAGACGACATGGGCCCACCCTGGGGAAGCAAACAAGACAGAGAGCAGAGATTCACATGGGGCAACCCAGAAGAGTCTTAAACTCAGACAGGGCTGCAGACAAGCCTGGGAGGGAGAGAAGGAAAAGAGGAAGCCAACTTGTTAGATGTTAGATTTGAAATACTGCTTGTTGTAACTTGGTTAGGAATCAAATCCTTTGTGGGTGAAAGATAGATGGATACCACCTCCAGATTAAATAAGAAAGCAGAGATTTCTTTGGGAAAAAAAAGCACAATGCTCATCGTTCTTAAAAGCACCCTCTCAGGACTTGAGACCCAGAGTTGAAGACCTAACCAAACCCAGGAAAATCATCCAAGCAGTAAATGATGCTGATGGGACAGGTTTGACGTGTAGTCCCATGCCACTGGAAACAAAGCTCTCTTTATTGGCTGTTATCAACAGATAAAGAAGGCTCTTTTTCAGCAAGCCAAGGTAGATTAAAATCTAAATCCACCAAGACACTTCCCAAATCAGATGTGTAAGTTGAAATTTCATCTGGTCAGGACAGAACTGAGAAAGTTTGAAGGTCAGGAGCCTTTGGGGGCTGATCCATACTAGTATGGCTACTGCACTGGAATGATTTAGCTAGAATTAGGATGGATTCACCTGGGCAGACAGAACCAAACTCCATGATTACAGGATCATACAGCACTGTAAGTACTTGGGCTATATAATTCTGTACAGTGACATGGTTGTAACACTTCTTGTGCCTGTCTACATAGACCTGACCAAGCCATGTAACCACGTTTGGAAGAAGATGCTGTGTTATTATAAAACAATCCCCCAACACAATACTTGTGCTATAGCACTAAGGCTCTTGGCACTTATGACCAGCTCTAGCAGATGCTTCTACAAAATATCCTGGACTTAGGGCTTCTTCCCTAAATATGGGATCTATCAGAATAAAGACCTCCTCGCCTAATTTAACTCTTTGTGTATTAAGGAAAGTGGCAGGTAGGTAGCAAAGCCTTTCTGAAAAATAAGGTTTTGAGAAAAATTAAGTTTGATCTATACAGCCAGTAGCATCAATAGCTACAAGCTCTGACAACTGAAATCAGACTCCACAGTACTTCACAGCACCAGAGGCTGAGAAGCATCAACGAGGAGCAGATAAGTCCTGCAGAGAAAAACATCTTTACTGCATCCTGGTCCCTGCTCTCTAAAATGGGGACTCAAGGCTGAGGCTCTGTTAACCTGAGGATCACACCACTGCTGTGCAAGCGTGCAGCAAATAACTCCGCAACTTCCACATTTCTATGAACAACGCCAAATCGTGCCCTGATTCCTGCAAGGTTAAACTCAAGAAACTGCACATTTCAGGGGCTGTGCTTCGATGCCAGCCAGAAGTCAGGCAGGGTCCCCCCAGGGAAAGGTCTTCTCGCCGGGGAGGCTTCAGAAAGTGAAGTTTTGTAAGAAAAAGGCAGAGTGTTTTCACTCCTCTGGAACCTCCAGCTTTCCCTTTCTGATGACATAGGCTCAGAAACGAATTATTTTGTGCCCGGGACAGCTGCCGAGTCCCCGGAGGCTCTGCACGACATACCCGCCTCTGCGCAGAGGTACTCACCTCCGTTGTCGGTCCGTTTCAGGGCTCCATCTTTGTGGGGACACAGTTCACATCTCTTGAAATTAAGCAGAAACAACAAGTTTAATCTAACTCCCAGGGGCGCAGGGCCAGAAAAGAGATGATTCATTTACAACATGGTTATGAAAGATGGGGCTGCTTTCAAAGAGAGGAAGTGGAAGAAGGGCTGAGAGCGGTTTGGGTGCAAAAAGATACTCTGACACAGCTCGATATCGTCCTGTGTGAGTGTGACGGGGACGTATTTAAAGCCTCAACCCAAGAACCATGGGGCTACAAGCGAACCTTGACTTTCACGGGGTTTTTAAAAAAAAAAAGTTTTAGTCTTTGTGGTTGGGGAGTAAAACTGAAAACCATGACTCAGAGAGCAGAAGGCAAATAAAAAGAAGCCATTATCTATCTTTGTGTCTTTCCTTCCTTCCTTCTCTCTTTCTCTTGTGATATTTTTTCCAGTCTCATGAGAGGCGGGTGAGGCTGTCATGACATTTTTGCTGGTGGGGCGTGGGGGGCCATGGCGAGCCCAGCCCCAATGGCTGGGACCGGCGGGTGGGCACCCTGCTTCCCCCAAACCCAGCCTTGGGGGTGGCTGAGGTGTGATGGAGAGGGCGTGAGGGGAGCGTCAGCGCTGGAGAGTCCCTGCCACCCGGGAGGGTGGAGGACGCTCCCTCAGCACCATCACACTGGGCCAGAGGCTGCAGGCCCGGCGCCATGATGGGCTGTGAGGGACGGGAGCGACTCTGCGCCCCTTTCCATGCCCAGTCACTAATGGCTGCCTTTGGGGAAAACCGTGAGGGGGAGACATGCCGCCTCCTCCCCCGGGAGCCAGCAGCCACGGGGCGGTTGGAGATGAGCCCCCTCACCAGGCCCCAAGGGCAGGGGGGGCCTCCATGGCCACTGGCAGCCCCAAACCTCCTGAAGGGTCTCCCTCATGGCCAGGGCGGGAACGGGCCTCACCCCCCCGCCACGCACACCCGCCGAGGGAGAGGCAAGGGGACGGGGAGGCTCTGGCCAGGCAGGATGGCAGGAGCTGGGGAAACCCAGCGCCACGGCCCTCGGCGTCATTCCTTGCCTCACAGCGGACAGCGAGGCCCTGCACTCATGTTTCCTCCCTCACTAATTTCGGCCCTGCCCAGCCGTCATCGGCCTCCACATCGGCCGATCGCCACATGAGGGCTCTTCCCCGGCCACAACGCCCTTCTGAAGCGTTGGCGGGAGCTGGGGCAGTTTCGGGGCACGTTGCCACATGTGGGGGAACACGCTCCCAGGCCTGAGGGCTCCTCCCAGGCTGAGCCGCCCGAAAACAGTCGTTGTCTTCTCATGCCATCACTCAGGGAAAATTTCTATGTGCTTTTTGTTTTGTTCGACTTAAAAAAAGGCCCGAGAACCTGCAAGGTGCAACTCTTTTCCTTCCCTAGCGGAAACGTCTGATTTGTTAAAAAAACAAAACAAAACAAAACACCCTGTTTTTCTGTGAAAAAAATGTGCTTCATCAGAAAGTTCTGAAATGAGGTGCCTGGTGTCAAAGCGAGACGGCGGGCTGTGCCGCTATGAGTGTGCCGGACCCGGTGCTCTCGCCTGCCTGCGCTTCGCTGCGATCGCTCGGCTCTGGGGAGCGTAACGGGGCAGGTGCTCCACACCCCGAAAAACACCAACGTATTGAGCAATAACTGGCCACGAGCAAAAGCCTCTGCCACCGAGTAGTCCCCAAGGACCTTCCACAAAGGTGGCTTTTCTCAAGCAAGCTCCAGATTTCCTCTGCTTAAGTTTTACCTCCTGGACAGACAGGCACAATAACTAGGATTGCAATGCTCTGGGCGGCGGGGAGGCTCAGCCCGATCCTCCAACGCTTTCGTGGGACTCAGGCGTGCCGGAGTCAAACAGGCACCTTTGGCAAGCACGAAATGCCTGCGATAACGTATAAATAAGAGAGGAGGGGACAAAGACCAGTGCCGTCGTCGGCAGCCCGTCTTGCTTTCCCTGCAACTGAGTTTGAAATACGGATGGATGACCACGGGAGGGGTTTCTCAGTGCTCCTGGTTAGGTCCGGGCTGCCCGAGGGCTGGAGAGCTGCTCTCACAGTTACTATGGAAAGCCTGGCAGAGCCAAGACAGAAAAAGAACTGGGTTAACTGAGACACTGTAATAAGAAATTTGCACTTGAAAAGGCTCCTCTGCTCTCCCCTCCACCCCTCAGATCAAAGCGGCTCTCCCACCATGCGATTAGCAAAGCTCTGATTGTAACAAGAGGGGTTAACAGCTCCATCGGCCCCACACAAGACTTTTAATAGCCCTGCCTCTAAATGACAGCTAAAGCCTTCACATGATCCCTCACATGAGTGCCCTCTGGCCATTGCAGCTCACCGGGCTTCCTCGACAATTTGATTACAAAGTGGATGGGCTTTCAGTTGCTTACTGTAAGCACAATAGCATCCACAGCATCCTTTAGGGACCTGAGCATCCGAGGAGGGGGTGTGAGCAGGGATTAGCGGTACCTCTTCCAGTTATTCAACCTGCACAGGCCAAGGCAGTCTCCGGGGTTTTTATTTCAACTCTGGGAAAAGAGCAGAGCTCGGTTGGTTTAAACCAGGTTGTGATGGGTAAGGTTAGAGCTCCTGACCCCTCGGGGCTTCTAACTCCGGCATCTACTGCCAAGCGACTATACCTGCCGCCTGAAGTCCGGGCTCCTGAGCTCTCTTTCCAAAGCTGAAGAGGGGATGGAGTCCCTCTCTCCGAAGGAGAGATACAGAAATCAGGAGACCTGTGTTTTAAAAAACTCACTGAGGAGTGCAATATTCTCCATGCCTCTGTATCTCATGTTCAAAGCAAAAGTATCAATGTTTAGCCAATAACTGTATTTGTTATGGACAAAGCTTGTAAACTGCTTTAAGATTCTTCTTTGAAGGCAGATGTGGGAAGAAAAACATTGTTGTTTTTCAAAGGAGTTTGCCACACAGTCATTATGAAAGAAATACAAGCATCAGTTCACCCTGCTGCTGTTGCCAGTGTATTTAGCGCTCAAATAGCAGCATCTCTCCTTCAAGATCCTCAAGGCAGTGTCTGCAGGCTGATAATGCCCCTTTTGCAGCTGGAGAAAGCCAGGCCCAGAGAGGTGCAGTGGAAGAGCCACACTCTCCAGCCTCGCTGGACCACAGAGCCCAAATTCAAAGTGTTTTATTACCAGAGCCATGCACAGATCTCGTAAGACCTGACTCATTTCCCTTACTCTGATCATGCTGTTCCCTACATCAAAGAACTAGATTCTTTTTAAGTATTTACCCATCTGCGTGTCTGTTGCTATGACTGCTGGTGTTTAACTGAAAAGGTGAGGGATTTAGATAGGAAATAGTCCCCAGCTCTGCTTAGGAAGGAAGATTATCGCTGTTCAGTTATTATAGTAGCAGGGCTGAATGCCACAGGACTGAATGGCATGACTGAAGCCCACCACGCATTGTCTAACAGATTTCACCGAGGGCGAGTTAAATAAGGAGCCACCTGCAGGGGTATTGTTTTCTTGATACCTTGGAGGCAGTTTGAAGCATATAATGTGGCAAATGAAAAGTTACAGTCCTTGCAATGAGCACAGGTGAGGAGGACTTGTGTGTACATGTATTACTACAGCTTGCATTGAATTGTAGCTAACGCTGAAGAGCTTCTCCCTGCCTGCATGGTTGGGAGAGCAGGGGGAAGGAGGCCCATGAAATCCAAATTCCTTTCTTTGCTATGAAACTATCTGCAGGATGTAAAACCACTCAAAGACACATTTGATCTTCTTTACTGCAGTGCACATAAAAGCAGCATCTTACAATGGGAAAAGAGCTCAGGTCTGAAAGTCTGGTCTTGTTTACACTCCCACTTCCAATGAGGAATGAGTTAATGCAATGTAGAAAGCATGGTACAGATACCTAATTCCCCCATTCACTCATCTTTGCCAAGTTCTTCGCCCATCTGTGAAACAGATTAAACTTTTGTACTGCAGCAAGCAGAGAGCCCAGCTGAGATGGAGCACGCTATTTGCTCAGGCCTGCACAGATCCGCAGATTCAGAGGTCACCTACATCAGCTTCGCTAGGTGCCTACTTTAGAAAAGATTTAGCTAAACCAGTTCGGAAGGCAGCGCGGGCGTTAATAAACGTTGTTTGTGCCGACCGAGGCCTGTCGCATTTGAGGAAAGCCAAAGTTTAATTTAAATCCGTCTTTAAGAGAGCAAAGCGGGGAAGCTATCTTGGATTTACTGTATGGCAAAAGCAGCATCCACGGCATAACTAACATGTTAAAGATCTCCACCCCGGCGCCTCAGCACTTGGTTGGTGTAGCTGCATCTGATAAGGGCTCACATGGGAAGTTACTGCAGAGGAGCTGGTGTGCTATAAACTCACAGCCTAGTTTACTGCACAAATAACTTTGCCACATAGACGGACCTAAGAAGTAGTCCTGGCCTGATTGTTTCCACTTTCCTGCCTCACCGGGAAATGCCAGAATTAATTAAGAACATTTGTAAAGTGTTCTATACTGCTGAATTGCTACTTAGACAGAAACCAAACCCTGCTCCAGCTTCCTGTCATTTTCTCTGCTGTTCTACAAACTCAGAAGACTTTATGCAGGAGGCTGTTGCTGCGAGAGATGAATGCCAATCCATCCTGTCAGTCAGTATGGTAACTCTGACAGTATAGCAGCATCTCGGGTGATGCCAACTTCCCTCCACTCCAAAACCTCCTGAGGAGGCGAACAGAAAAAACAGCAGGGAAACCACCTTTTAGAAGAATGCCATTTTTGTTTTGAAGATTGAGGTCTTTAGACTAAAAAATGTTGTCATTGATAACTCGCTTAAAAGCGCCTCTCATCTTAGCATCAAAATGGCTAATAGCGTTGTATAAAATTGTTTGATACAATTATTCCTGTTGCATAAACAAGAAATAGCAGGTTACAGGCAGAGCTGGGATTACAGTCACAGTAGTGCTGAAATGCCAGGCTCTATCACTTTTGCCAGGGGACCACGCTGCTTCCAGCAGAGACACGAAGGGCATCGACCGAACCTCTCGAGTGTAAGTACAAGGGTGCTCGTACTCACCACCCTGGCGGCTCGCTCTTGAGATTCACATTTCCGACAGAACCAGGGGCCGGTAGGAACCTGGACAATTCCATAGCAAGCTGGAAGAAAAGCAAAGAGAGTTCATTAGAGCATCTTTAAATTGACTGTTTAATTTCTCAGGTGTATATAAAAGTTTGTCAGAGCTGTTGTCAGTCAGAGATGGGTGACAAAACCAAAAATTACACCCATGCAGCATTTTATTCCCCTTTCTAGCTTCCATATCCAGCAACAGCAGACGGCCTTTTGCAAGAGTTCCACTGCTACACATTTATTCAAGTTTTCAAGTAAGCTTATGCCTAGTATGAAAAATTCCTATGAAAATCTGGCCTAAGTGGGAATCGAGTGGTTCATAAACTGTGTCCAATTCCGGTCTAGCGAACACAAATGGAGCAATTTCTTACCCCTTAACTTTTCAAGTGTCACTAGTGACCTAAATATAGAATTATGAAATGGATGGCTACGAAGCACCTTAACCATAATTAGGACTAAGATAAAATCTCAGCATCATGAAGGAAATCCTCTTTGTGAGAATTCAGACAGACACCAAGCAAAACTCCCGTTTGTCTTGCACACCCTCAAGTCTGTAAGTCGCATCCAGTGGCAGCCTTCTGCAGCGTGCTTCCAACATCACTGAGTTCAGGCTTTGTAGGACTACTCCCAGGAGCAGGTTCTGCGTTAATACAAGTCTCCATCTACAACCCAACAAAACCGCCGGTTTTATCCAGCTACACCACGCATCCCTTTTACTTTGTACATTACTACGGATGCTCTCAGCATCTCCCTCTGCAAGCTGCAGCTCCCACTTCTTTAAAGTAAGCTCCTTCTCTGATGGGGCTACGTTGCTTGAAGACTGTTCACCTTCTTTGGCGATCTTCTCCCTCTAACTGTCTGAGGATGGTCTTTCTGAGTCCCAAAGGAAGCATTTCTGACCCTGAAAGGGCTCTCAGCCACCATGCGGGTGGGTTTAGAGCAACAGAGGCTGGTAAAGATAGTGGTAAGAAGTAAGGCTATGCATCTCAGACGAGGGTACAGGAGTCTCCTAGGAAAGAACAAATTATATCTTCCTTATTCCACCTTCAAATGCGAGCTGGCGGTTGGAATGAAATCCCAGTCACTTGAGACATTTGAAACTAGGTTGGACAAAGCATCTGAAAATATCCTGCTGGAAGCAATCCTGTGATGTTCCCTGGGGGATGGACCAGACAGGACCCGCAATAGGTTCTCTCCATCTCTCTAATGTCTGTTATTCCACAGCAGCCAGGAAAACGGATGCAATTGTAGAGTTAAACCGAAAGAGCTGACTGCAAGATGAGCCAAGGCATACGCATAAGAAAATAGAGACTACATGAAAGCAGTGACAGAGGAGCCTGCCTTGGGTCCATCTTTAGCAGTGGGCTTAGGGCCAAAAGCAAGCACTCAGCTGGAGCCAGTGCGAGCTTCTGTGCCCGCTGCTTCAAAAAGGAAGAAAACAAGGAAGAATGCAGAACATAAGTAAGGCAGCGTTGAAAATGCGATTTGTAAATGTTCTTAACGATCTTATTAGAGTCTTCGTTTCCAGTCAGATGTTTTTGTAACATTTTGAGTTTTTTACTGGAAAGGTAAGATTTCTAACCACCGTCACAAAAATGGTACCGACATTTTTAAGAATCGGTCCTAATGTGTAGCTATAACATAAGCTTAAAAAAATTACAGGGGTCTTTATTTAACTGTACAATCATTTCAAAAGGTAACTTTGGTTTTGCGGATATTCAAGCAGTACAAAGAGATACCAAACCCAGTGTGTGACTGCACGGAATGAGACTAGATGACCCAGACGATCCTCTACAGTGCTTTGTTTCTATTTAAGAAATAAAAGCCTACCAAAACACCACACTACTGCTAGGTCTAGGAGCAGGCTTTAAAAAGAGGGTTGAAGAACATCCACTACACACTGCTACACTCCTTATGAATTATTATATCCTGAAGGGTTCTTACAAGACCTAGACAGACAGTTGTGTTTTCCAAACACACAAGCGGTGCCCTCTCTGAGACTTTCCTACCATCTTCCAACTCTACCATGACAACGCTACGCGCCCGCTTCCCCGCCGCCGCGGCAAACAGCAAACACATCGTCTCTGTACCTCTGCGGGCCTAGAAACAGGCATCCTAAAAGAATAAAAGCATTGCACATTTTAAACTGTTCTTGCCAGCAAACAGAAGTGTTTGTATTAATTTTGGGAGGGGGCGTAAGGATGCTGATGCCCTTTGTCTCCCTCCAAAAAAGAAAGCCATGAAGAAACCTGTTCTCCAGCACGTGGTTTGATAAGTAATGGGAAGAATGGAAGACTTAGACCAGCAAAATTACCACAGAAAGGAGTGTCCTTCCAGAGGGACCCTCGTCCTGCTGGGTCACTCAGAGGCACCCTGATGACAGGAGACACCCAAGCATCGCCTCCGAATGAAGAGAAATCCCCTGCGAGCTTCGCTTCCCCATTTTAACTCCCCTTCAGTCACCTGGTTGTAAGCGACTTCTTCCTAAAGCTGTGAGCAGGGATGCACCAAACGTACGAAAAGCAACGGAAAGCCCGACCTACAGACCCAGAGCCCCGCGCCTGACAGGCGGGCAGAGGCAGAGCGGGACGCGTTCGCAGCTGGAGACAGGAGCGTGCATCAAGACACCGAGGGAGAGCTTGCACAGGAAGAGGCTGGAGATGTGCTGGTAAATGGATAGGATAATAATAGATGGAAAAACAGACATGCCAGATGAGACCAGAAACCTTCGTGTTATTCAAAACAAACCAACCGGGATAATCACCCTGCCTTTCTGCTGGATTTGAACGAAAGCAAATACGGTTTTTTGGGGTTTTTTTTTGTTGTTGTTGTTGGGAGACCTGAGGACAAACTTTCCAGTCCCATACCGTGTGTTAGGGGCGTGCTCCAAGTCATTTAAAATGCAAATAGCCCGGATCTCGGGGAGGAGAAGGGCTGCCTCCCTCCCTGCCCTTGGGGAGGCAGCTCCGGGCCCCGCGGCCGCCCCGGGGGGGTTACCCGGGGCCATGTGCGGCAGCGGGCCGAGGCGAAGGCACCCGGCCCCCGGGGGCGGCTGCGGCTCTTCCAGCCCGGCGCTGCCCTCCTCCCGGCGCGGGGCTCGGCAGCCCGCCCTCCCCGGGGCACCGGGGGGGAGGACCCGGCTCCGCCGCCCCGGGCCACCCCCCCGCGGAAGGAGGCGGCCGGCTCCCGGTAACGAGCACCCCCCGAGCCCCGGGAGGTGCGTGCCCCCCCCCCGGGCGCAGCTGACGGCCAACTCCGCTCCCCACCTCGCCCCCGGCACACCGCGCTCCCCCCGCCGCGGCTCCTCCGCCGAGCCAGGCCGGCGGCGACACCGTTATTTTGAACAATAGGGATAAAACAAAGCTCCCCCCCGCCGCCCCCGCACCCCCCCGGCCTCCCCGGGGCGCCCGGCGGGGGAGGCGGCGGCGCCGCGGCCCCGCGCTGCCCCGGTGCCGGCGGCGGGGCCGGGCCGGTGGCTTACCTTGGTGCACCGCCACATTGCAGCCGTGCCCGTCGCAGTAGACCAGCGGGTTCTCCGCCCAGCCCCGCTCATCAGAACAGACACAGCAGCCTCCCACCATCTCCTTCATACTTCCATGAGGGTTTCCTTCCCCCCCCGCCTCCCTCTACGCACACACTCCTCCCTCCCTCCTCCCTCCCTCCCTCCTCCTCCGCCGCCGCGCTCCCCCCTCCCCGCTCGCAGCCTGCCTCTCACACGGCCGCCCCGCCAGGGGCGCGGGGTGCCCGACCCCCCGTGGCGGCGGCGCGGCGGCGCGGAGCCGGGCGGTGCTCGGGGGGGGACCCGGGGGCGGCGCGCCCCCGCCCCGCGCCCGCCCGCGCCCCGCACGCTCGCCCCGCGCCCATGCACACGCACGGACACACACTCACACGCACACCGCCCCCCCGCCTATACAATCATGGCTGCGCCGCCCGCCCGCGCCTGTAAAATTTGCGGTTCAGGGATTGCAGCCTGGCTGGGTCGGGTGCATTTCTCTGCCTGCCTCTGTGCGTCTGCGATTCATTCTTTTTTTTTAACCCCCCTCCGGCCGCTTTATGTCGCTTCTTTCTTTATGTTCTTGTTCGCTGCCCCCCCCCCCCCCCGCCCCTTCTCCCGAGCAAACCGAGCAGGAATCCGAGTGTGCACCCGTGTGTGCAAACCGCTGGATGCGTGCCCGAGCCGGGCAACATGGATCGCTCCGGAGTGATGAGCCGGGACCGCTCCGCAAATCCGATTATCTCCGCAATTCCTCTCCGCCAGAGCGGGGCTCCGCGAGCGCCACCGCCCGTCCTGCTCTCGGAGGCTCCTTCTGGAGCGGGGTTTAACCCCTTGGCACCTGTTTTGTGGTCTTTGCAGGGAAGGAGAAAAATGCCCCCTTGGAGGTTCATGCTCAGCGGGGCAAGAGCCAGAAATCAGCTGGAAACCAGTCAAAAGAAGGAATCCTAACGCAGAGCGTGTAACGCTGAGCGGGACTGCACCTGCGGGTCCCCTAAGTCCACACGGTATCACGAGACCCCTGGTACATCGTGAGAAAGAGCCCTTGCCTTGGACACACCATCCAGAACACAAGGGGAGATGAGGAAAACCCAAGCAGAGAGCACAAAAATAATGCAGTCTGAGGAAAGAGGCCTAGGAGGAGCCCAAGGAATTCCCGCAACGCGTTCCTACGGCTCCAGCGCCACCTGAAATCATCTGCCTGAGGACACGGAGCAGCTCCGAGGGAGCAGAGGCCTCACAGTCTCTCGTGTGGGTCCCTCCCCAGCCACCGCGCTGTCCTTGTGCAAAAAAAAGGAAGCGCCTGATGCCAGACTGGGCAAAGAAACCGTAGAAAACGGAACAGTGAACCATTTTTTGCCTGCATTGATAAAGAAAAAGATGTCCTCTTAAGCTGCTCTACTGTTATAGTAGGGCTTTTTGTGGGGCTGATGGAGGAACGGGATACAGCGACTTCAGTAAAAAGGTGCATATAAAGGTGCCTGATTTGCATTACTACTTTTCACTCCTGTTCCTGTAAATCCTTCATGTTTTAAAAAAGAAGTGTTGTAAATAAGATCAAAAGGAGAGAGTATTATATCTTGCTTAGGAAATGTATGGGGTTCGTGGAACCATTGGGCCACCCAAAGGCTTTTTTCTCTATTCTTTGGGGGTTGTGAGCGCCAAAGAGAGATGGTCGTGGGAGTGAAGGAAACCTCGAGAAAAAAAAAGATCAAAAGCTGTTCTCTCTGCTTCCAGGAGTAGGCACTTAAAATTGTTTTCAGATGCCGGCATGTATGTGAGCAGCCAGGAGGTCGTATCTTTACTCGAAAGTCAGTCTTCAAAGCCGTCAGAGTTTCTGCAGCAAGATGCCCTCCCCGGAACACAACCGCAGCAGGTCTGCTCTCCGGCCTGCGAGTGCATCGCTGCGGTGACTCCACGGGAACTCGTCCTGATTTCCGGCAGCTTAAATAAGACCAGAAACAGCGTCAATGTCTCTTCGACGGGCGACCCTCTTCTTGCTCAAAGTGTTTCCCTTGCGACAGGTAGTCTTTGAAAGGTCGGCATATCCCGTCACATAGTTTCTTTAAAAAAAATCTCCTCGTCGGAGAGCGGAGAGGAAGCCCATTCCAACAGCCCCAATAATCACCAGTTTAGCATCCTTTATATGGCACCTGTTCAAGCGTTACGGCAAGGGGCTGGAAGGCAGACGGCTCCCCGAGAAGCTGCCTGCTGCGCTGCTGTCTTCCTTTTATTACATTCCTTTGAGAGTCGCAGGGGCAGACAATACGTTCACCGCATTGCTGGAAATTCACTCAGCCTTAGCTCACTTTTCTGGGAGGGTTTCCCCTCCTCTCCCCCTCTTTTTTTTTTTTTTTTTTTCTTTTATCTATTGTGTTATGAACTTGTTTAAAAGAGAAGGGGGAAAATCTGGCTGCTTGCCTTTGTGACCTGAAGGAGATCCTTGCGGTTTAAGATTGCCTTAGACTACAGGACAAAAAGCTAAACATCCGCCATCCCCTGAGGGTCTTGGTTCCAGTTGGCCATGCTAGCAGACACTTGGACTTGAACTGCAAATTTGCCTTTAGGGGATTAAGCTCCAATTTACATAACTAATCCCTGCGGTGAGGAAAGGCAGGCCAGAGAGGAAAGGGCATGCCGGTTTCTTGAGAAAAATTTAGGGGAAAGTTACAACTGTGAAAACTGAGACACGGAGATATTTAATTTATATTGGGCATTTGTTATTTTATCAGTCAGTGGTTTTAAAACGTGGCTGTATGTAGGAAGCAGGCAAAATTAAAGGGATATGTACTGACTCATGGGAACCACTGTCCTGGTATATCTCAGTCATAACTGCAGACCTAAGTTACACAAGTTGTTACTAAACTTAGTCGCTTACTACTATATCCAGAACATTGTGGATAAGGGAACCGGCATCTCCGCAGGCCCGTGCATCATGAGCAGAGCTGTTAGCCTTATCTCTGTCTGCAGAGTCTTCGCTACAGATGATCTTTCATTTTCAGGGTGATCCTTTGCATTTACTTGATTAGTATTTAAAAGTAACGTAAACTTAGTTATCATCTAAGTGCCTGACATGGACATTCTTGAGAGACAATAAATAAAATACTTTTACTAGGGTGTAAGGCTGTATCATTGCGTTTTCCAGATTATTCATACTTCAGCTATTTTGTCTATAAAATACATACATCCTATGTTAAAGAAAAGAACAAAAAAAAAGCAAGAAAATTTATCTTCCTTATGATAACTCCATGTGCTCTTGGGAAATTTAAAGACTGATCTGTATCAGAGAAGGGCTTACAGCCTAGCTTACACAAAGGGTCGATGCAAGGAAACACTGGGATGTACATACTTAATGGCTTGCAGTGATAGATTGCCGCTCTGCGCCGTGTCCCAGCCTTTTCCAACAGCTTCTCCTGGGAATGAAGACTCTTCCTTCCTCCATTTATGAGGAAACTGTCACTTGAGATTATCATGAGTAAGGACTATAATTTATCTGGGTCCAAGGAGGGCTAAAACTTGCCGATTTGTGGACAGGCAAATCTGTGCCCCCGTTTAACGAACCTGCTCAATCAGATTTTATCTTACTCTTCTTGGGCAGGTCGGAGGAAGAGGGAATTGTGCAGATAAGAGCAGTAATCCTCGCTAGGCAGCCAAATTCCTTCGAGTCACTAGCAGGAACCGCTACTTTAAAGTATAAATCTCTCGGTTGGAACTGCGGGATCAGTTCCGCAGATAGCAGCAGCGAAGCCTTACCCTCTGTTAGCAGCAGCCACCGGGGAGAACGTGACATAGTCGGAGAACTCTTTGAACCATATCTCTTTTAGAAAGTTGTTTTCTCATTTTAAACCAAACTTTTCATCCTTCTCACCGATGCATATACGTTGAGCTCCTTCATCTCTCTGTAAACGCTTACTAGCACAGCAAGAGGACTACATACATTATTTATACACATTATTTAAACAAAATAACTTAGTTCGGCCTTCTTTAAAGCTTTGCTTGTGAGGTTTTCTCTGTATCCTTTGTTTTGGATACCATAGTGTCTCAAAACATTGGGAAAGAGTATGCTAGTTGTCAAATTTCAAGGCCAACAAGTGTCCCTCCTTGAAGAGGTAAATAATCTATGGCAGAGAATTCTTCTGCAAATCTGGAAAGATGGGCTCCAGCTCTGCTACCGACCTGTTGCAAGACTTCAGGTAAATTATTTTGCTTTTCCCTTCTTCTCTGTTTGGTTTATTAGACCTTCAGGAAGGGAATGCCATCTTATCACACCCTCTGCACTATTCCAGGATCAGTGGGGTCTTGATGGTACTCAGGGTCTCTGCATGTTCCACCATCATAACTAAGAGTAATTGTAATAGGAACAAAAGTGATGGTAATGATCGTGACAAGTCGTCAAATGTGATTCAGTGGTATACACAAAACTTCACCCAAATTTATTTTTTGCCTCTCCCACATATAATGCTGCTACCGGCTACTTCTGGAGTTTTGCTACCTTTGCGGTGGGTTTATAAAGGATATAAACTTTTCCCCTTTCTCTCCACCAAAAATTGATTTTATTATCTAGGCACAAAAGGTCCACACTCACAGGCCGGGAGGGACAAGGGGTCAGTATCTTGATGTTTCTCTACACTGCGCATGGGGAAGTCTCAATTGCAAACGGTCGGCACTGTGGTGCTCATTTTCCTACAGTATATAGAGCCTCTGAATGCTCTTTTCCCATCATCGGACATGGAGAAATCCCACCGAGGTCTGTAAAGGCTTCTCATACCCTGCAGGGCTGAAAGCCGGGAGTCTGGACTGCGACCTGCACAGGCAAAGTCACTGTTTAAACAGGAGCGTCGTTCTCAAGGGAGAGACAGCAAGACCTTTGCCCCTGCTCTTCATTAACCACACCTACCAAAAAACCCCCACGCTTTGCGTCTCTTTTCCATCCTGCTCACACCCTCACAAAAAGCCTTTCATCGAGGTGTCTTTTATTAGGAAACAGCTCTGTTCTGTGAAGATATGTGGGAGAGAGAAAGAAACGATCAGCTTTCGGAACGGATTGTTGAATCGGCGCTTGTAGTTTCTTGGATGGGTTACTTTGCGCTTGCTCCATTATGGGCTAAATTCGGCATTTCTAAGGTATGAACACCCACAGAAAGATTCAGAGAGTAAAGAAAGCCAAGAGCCAAACACACGCACTCCCAGCTTTGCCTCGTCAGTAACTTTCTGGCCTTGGACAAGTCACTTCCTCCCTTTGTGCCTCATTTTCCCTCTTTGTCTGACCAGTTCCCTACTGCAGAGCACTTTTGGGATGTTTGTTTGAAAAAGCGCTATATAAGTGCAAGTTATTATTCATGAAACAATGTCATTCAGGACTTTGAAAGGAAACAATGATGTCATTACCAACTTTGAAAGGAAATAGTGCCATTAATGACTTATAAAGGAAAAAAGTAGCGATTGAAATATCTTCTATGCTTGTCTTTTTTTCTTCCTCTAGCAGCTTAAACCAAATGAGACAGCAGATCATATTTGTCTTCATGGTTTCGATGCATTCAAAACAGCAAAATTGATTAGTGCAGTCAGTCCTTGTAGAGGAAGATGAGAAATTTGCTTTTGGTACTAACTTGCTCTTGTATGAGTGGAAATATTTTGAAGGGATTATTAGAATCGCTCTGCCTCTTTTCGCCCTAAAAGCTGAGACTCCCACGCTTTCGTGACATACCCGTATCTATGACTGCTTTCCAGCCCACTTACCTTGCTGTCCTCTCCCACCGGGGTGACGGGGATTCCTGGGGTCACGTATTGAAAGTGGTTTAGCTGTTTATTCGCTTCTTCCTGCAAAAGAGAGAATGTGCTACAGACCATGTAGTTGAGGAACATCTCTAAACCAAGTCCAGTTTAACAAACGTAATGGGATAGTCCTAAAACCACATAAACATTGCTTTGGGAGGAACTTCAAGAGACCAATTAGGCTAATTCCCTATGCGGAGGCAGAACCAAGGACTTATTAGTGTCATATTATTATTTACATTAGGCAGTGAAAGCACACAACAATTACCGGAGAAATAAGTGATGTGGTCTGTGTCCAGAAACCAAGACTATTTTTAAGGAGCCTGTACTTATGCTTTCAAGCTCGTTCCTAGGAACCTAAACAGATGCCCTGGCTTTAAAACCCAAACAAGCTTTGGAGCTGCTCCCATCTCTTGGTGCGCCCAAACCTCCGCTGATGCGCGCGGAGCAGGACCGAGGCTTTTGAGAGCATTGAAACCCTCCCAGGGTGCTTTGGCATGGCAGAGTGTGAGGTACCTCATAGACTCGGGCCCTGAGCCTTCAGCCTGGGCCCTGACGTGAAAGGGGGGATTAATAATGACAAACAGATTTTTTTTAATGGGAGTTAGGCACCTGTTTCCCTTCATGCCCTGGGACTTTTTCCTCACATTCCTGCCTTTTTAGCGCCTTTAAAAAAATGCTTGGCAGTAACTGAAGCTTTGCTTATACCCACCGGTTGCTCTCATTTAATTGGTTTACAAACCAGTTTAATTAAACGCTCTGTTTTGACATCTTTGTATTGGTTGAGAGCGTTGCATCAGCTTAGCTTGCAATTGCACATTCAGTTCTTGGCTACGCTATCGGAAATTGCCTTTAAGACAGGAAACCTGAGGTAAAACCTGAAGGTAACAGCTCTGCCGCGACTGCACGAAACCAAGTCGTTGTTCCAGGCCAAAACTTTCTTCCCAGGGCTGAAAGTATCCCGAGCCAGGCAGGCCCCGCGGCACAGCGAGCGGTGGGCAGCTGGAGGGTAAAGGCCACCATCCCTCACCGCCCCGCTGCCAAGCTGACAGTGGTCCAGGGCGCTAAACCTGCAGCGGGTCAGGCTTTCTCCTCCCTTCCTCCCAAATTACCTATATATACTTTTATATGTACATATATAATGACTTCTCAAGCTGATTTCCAGTATGCAAAAGAATCCATTACAGAGCTCTGCAGAAAAAGTCGCGCACGGAGCTGCACAAGCTCCGCTGCTGCCGCTCGCCTCTCGCCGGAGAGCACCCAGGGCCGGGGAGGGGTGGCAGCTCTCACCCAAATCCCCCCCTCCCTAAGAGTTCTGCAAAAAATACCTTTTCCGACAGCCCGGGGGGTGTGCTGGGTGCTGCAAGCCCGGCGGGGGCTGCCGGGAGCCCCGGTGCGGGTGCCGGGGCTTGGCGGCGGAGCTGCCCGGTGGCCGGTGCCCGGTGGCCGGTGGCCGGTGCCCGGTGCCCGGTGCCCGGTGGCCGGTGGCCGGCTGCGGGAGCCAGCCCGGCCCATGCCCGGGGCTGCGGGGCGGGGACCCGCCGGGGCTGAGAAAGCCCGTGAATATTGACAGGAAACGATCGGCGGCTTTTTTGGTTGCGAGCTGCAGCGCTGAGGTTCAGGCAACGACATCCTGCCCCGCGCAGCGCCGGGGCCGCGGGCGCGCAGGCTGCGGGGGCGGCTCCGCGCTCCCGGGGGCCGCGCAGGAAGCGGGGGCCGCGGGGCGGGGGCGAGAGCAGCCCGGGGCCGGGACCGGGACCGGGACCGGGCGGCCCCGTGCCCCCCTCGCCCACCCTGCAGACGGCAGAGGCGAGGCACCTCCCTGGAGCACGTCCGTCCCTCCATCCCTCCCTGCATCCCTCCCTCGCTGCATCCCTCCCTCCACCCGTCCCTCCATCCATCCCTGTATCCCTCCATCCCTGCATCCTTCCCTCATTCCCACCATCCCTGCATCCCTCCCTCCATCCCACCATGCATCCTTGCATCCCTCCATCCCTGCATCCCTTCCTCCATCCCACCATGCATCCCTCCATCCCTTCCTCCATCCCTCCATCCTTGCATCCCTTCCTCCATCCCTCCATCCCTCACTGCATCCCTTTATCCATCCCTGTATCCCTCCATCCCTGCATCACTCCCTCCCTGCATCCCTCCATCCCTCCCTCCTTCCCTCCACCCACATCTACCCATCACCTCCCCATTCTCAAAACTCCAAAAGCTACAACACCCTTTGAGCCTCCCCCGACAGCCCCCTGGGGACAGTGGGGCTGGGGACAGTGGGTTCTGGCTGTGGGACAGGGTGGCTGCAGGACCATGGGGCTGGGGACAGTGGGTTCTGGCTGTGGGACAGGGTGGCTGCAGGACCGTGGGGCTGGGGACAGTGGGTTCTGGCTGTGGGACAGGGTGGCTGCAGGCGCCTGGGGCTGGGGCAGCTGCCAGCTGCACTTCACACATTTATCGACCAGTGAGTCGCTCTGGTTCTTAGTAAGAGCTGCGAGGACGGAAAAGAAAACATCATCAAACCTTTAGGCCTCTGTCAGGGCTCTTGGGAGATTTGCATGGGCCGTTCTGAGACGCCTGTTTACTATAAATGTCCTAATTACTTGTCAGAGGAAGCAACTGTTTCCTTCGCTGGTAATTTCGGTGATTTATCA
Source organism: Gavia stellata (assembly GCF_030936135.1). Lineage (NCBI taxonomy): Eukaryota > Metazoa > Chordata > Aves > Gaviiformes > Gaviidae > Gavia > Gavia stellata. Next base: position 1,998,710 of record NC_082621.1, read on the forward strand.
TGGACTCTGCCAATCTGCCTCGCTGTTAGGAGCGTCCTTTTCATCTTCCAGAACGGGTTAGATCTTCTTGCACACCCTCATCAGAAATGTTGAGGCTGTAACCTGTTAGTCACTGCCGAGTCACAGCGTGTCCCTTGGAAAATAAAAGGTGGCCGATTTCTGACATCCTTGAGGCTTACCCCCAAAATAGCGTGTGAAGTCAGCAGCACCGCCTCTGCGTGCCGCTTCCCGGAGAGAGCTAAGGGATCAAAATTAGCCTGGTGGGTTCACCCTAATCCACGAGTAATAGCTGGAATAAATCAGTTTAGTCATGATTCATATCTATCTATCTTGATGCTCAAATATTTTCGCCCTAACTTGAGAGACCCAGGAACAGGAATAATATCTAAAACTGTCAAAAATGGGCGCGTGAAGCTCTCTGAGGGCAAGGCCGCCGCAGGGGGCTTTGGAGCAAGCCTGAAGACGGACGGTGGTGTGCTGCCGGGCCAGTGCTGAGGAATTTCACAGGTGCAAAACCTGTTCAGGTGCACTAAATCCAGTTTTAATTAAGATGTACATTAATTTAATTCAATCTGGTTAATTGCTAAATTAAAATAATCTGTCATAAGAGCAGTATGAAGTAGTAGTGCATCCACAAGAGAGGTTTGCACAAACACAGCAGCGTATTTAGAGTAACTTCCTAATATAGAGAAACCCGCTCCGTTCTCTTTCTTTCTTTCGCTCTGTTTTGGCTCCTTGACAGTGGGATTACAAAAATAGTGAGAAGACCTGAAATTGAAAATGAGACTGGCTTTAGAGAGTGGTGTCACTTGGGGAGGCAGAAAGAGTTGGGCTAACGCGATTTTCTAAGTGCCAGCTCTGACACAGCAGGTTCTGGTGGTGCTTTTCCCTACAGGCCCCTTTCCAGGGGGGGAATTGTTATATCGGGGTGGGCGCATTTTCCCCTGCATGGATTTAACTGCATCTACCCGAGCCAGCGGGTGTATTCCCAGGTCCCTGCCCTGAATTTCGCCGCCCGCTCCGGTCAGACCGCCTGGCAAGCAGCGGTGTAGGGCAGGCTGCCCGCCGTGGGCCCTGGCAGGCAGAGGGTGGGGGCACATCTCTGCACGGAGCGTGCCGGGAGGGGGGATTTCCCCCCGGGGCTGCTCCCTCCCGGGCGAGGAGTTTCTGCTTCTGCCGGCCAAACCGGCAGCTTTGCCGCTGAAGCCCGTGGAGGAGAAGAACCCCCCCCGGGGGGGCGGGGGGATGTCTATACCCGCCCCACGGGATTACCGTACCAGCCCCAGGGGATCCAGTACCAGCCCCACGGGGTCCCGTACCAGCCCCACGGAGTCCCGTACCCGCCCCACGGGGTCCCGTACCCTCCCCACGGGGTCCCGTACCCGCCCCACGGGATCCCGTACCAGCCCCACGGAGTCCCGTACCAGCCCCACGGGGTCCCGTACCCGCCCCACGGGGTCCCGTACCAGCCCCACGGGGTCCCAAGGGCCTGAGGCCGCTGGGACGGGATGCTCAGGGCCGGGGGAGCTGAGCTGATGCCCCGGGGGTCGGGGGGGATCACGGCGTTGCCGGGCGGGTGCAGGCAGCGGGGCCGGGCCGGGCGGGGCCCGGGGAGCCGCCGGCTGCTCGTGGGAAGGCAGCCGGGGACCTCTGCTGGGCGAAGCCTAAAAACGCCCTTTTTTCCCCCAAACGCGTGCCCTGCGGCCAGGCTGGCGGTGGGAGACCTCCGGGCGGCGCCAGCATCTCGCCTTTCCCCGCCGGACCGAGCCCCCCCCACCCCGGCTGCCCGGGGGGGGTGAGCCCGGGGCCGGGCAGGGACCGGGACTACCCCCGGGCAGGCTCTGAGCGGGGAAGGCGAGGGGGGGCTCACGGCTGGGCTCCGCTGTAGGGGAAGTGTCGGCTTTTCCGGGGGTGTGAAACCTTCCAGAAATGACTGCAAGAGACTGAACTATTCCCCGACTATTTCCCCCGCCAGCCCACCCACCCACCCTCCGCTCGGGTCCCCCGGCTGTCCCACCCGGCCCCCCCAGCCCGGTCTCTCTCCATCCCGGCAGCCGAAGCTGAGCGCAGCTTCCCCCGGGAGTGTCCGGCTTTAGCAGAGCAAAACCGCGCTGGGTCCTCGCTCTTCCTCACGAAGAGGCTTGGGGCTGAGGCTCCCGGGGCTCCCGGTCCTTCCAGCCCAGATCCCCCGGGAAAGGGGGGTGCAAGGGGGTGCCCGCGCTCCGGTGCGGGCACGGCCGCGTTCCCCGGGGGAGCGCGGCTCCCGGGGCCCGGCAGCGGCGTGGAAACAAACCGGCGGGGCCGCGTTTGCTTTGGGGTGGGAGGTTGCGGTGCCGCCGGTTTGTTTTTTGAAATAAATTCTCTGATTTCTTTCTTTTGTTTTAAGTGCATGGCCGGGGGCAAAGGGGACAGTTGCCGGCGAGGCTGAAGCTCGGGAGCCGGTGCGAGGGGTGCGGGCGTGGGAAGGGGCTGGGGAAGGGGCTGCCCCGGGGGGGGAGATGGCAGCGGAGGGCGGCAGAGGGGCGCTGGGATGAAGGGGAAGGGGAGCCTGGGGAAGGGGACCTCGGCTGTCACTGCTTTCCCCGGCAGCGGGGAGGGCAGGAGGGGGCTGCGGCACCCAGAGCCCCGCGGCCGGCACCCTCCTGCCAGGGTGCTCAGAGCAACCGGGCCGGGGGGGGGCATGTTTTTACGGGTCCCTCTGACAAGCACCAAAGGGAAAATTCAGTGGAAGGAGGCGGAATAGCCGCGGGGGAGCCGGATCCCGGGGCGCCCCGGCTACAGCAGCACCCCCGGGCTGAAGCCGGGCAGCCCCCCCTCCTTGCTCCCCCCCGCCTCCCGCTCTCGGCCCCCGCCGCGGTACCCCCCGACCCGGCCGCTGCCCCGCTCATCCCGCGCAGCTCGGGAGCGATCGCCGCTCACCGCCTGTCCCCGGCTCCCGGTGCCCGTGTCCCCCCCGCGCCGGTGTCCGCTCCCTCGGGGACCTCCATTGTTAGATGATAACTTGCGAGCGTCCCCGAAGCCGCTCCCCAAAGGCACCTCTTTGTCTCGCCTCTATTTGGGGACGAGAGACCCCCCCGCCGCCCCCGAGGCAAAGGCGGCTGCAGGGGCTGCCGGGGGGGGGACACAGCCACAGGCTCTCCCCTCCCTCTCCCGGGAGCGGGACATTTCTGCCAGGCGATTCCTAGAAAGTGGAGCTGAGGCTGAAAGGTCCATTTTGGAGTGAAACACATATATTTTCTGTTTTGTTGTTTTCCAGCTCGGTGCCTTCCTCTCCCTTTAGGTCTCAGCATCCCCGAAGCTGAGAACCATTTGGCAGCTGGGAGACACCACGGTGTTAAAAAATAATAATAATAAAATCAAATAAAGACAAACAGATGCAACCTTCTCCCCTACACATGGCGGAAAGTACTCGAGAACAATTCTCAACCCTTCGATAACCTTTTTTTATCACAAATTCCAGGGTTTAACTCAGCTGAATAGCAGGTAGAGCAGCTCCTGTGCGGGTCGTGCTGGGCAGCGAGACCCTTCACCTCTGTCCGTGTGTCCGTGTGTCCGTGTGTCCATGTGTCTGTCTCTGCACCAACCTGTTCGTGCCACGCACCAGGACGTGCAAGGACACGCAGTCACTTGGCTCCAGGGCTTCTTGTGCCCTGGGAGCGTTTGATGTGACTCTACTCCTGTATCCCAGGTTTTGCACAAATCTCTCCCACAACCCAAGCCGTAACTCAGGATTCGGGATATTTAAACCCATCCGCACAGAGGATACCCCCCCCCGATCCGCTATTTCTCGCCTTTAGGTGCGTGGGCCCCACGATCGGAAGTGGCGTGGTGAGAGCTTTTCCTTGCTGGGCCCACAGAGCTCCAGGGTGCCACCCCCTGCGCCCACCCCCAGGGGGGTGCACACAAATGGACATTTTCTGCTGTGCCGCAGAACAAACACCTCGGCCAGGCCGAGCCCAAACCCCGGTGAAACCCTGGGGATCTGCCCGCACGGCGAGAGACTTTATTATTATCCTTGCTGTTGCCAGAAACCAGCAAACTTTACAATCCAGATGTTCTGAGAGTGTCAGAACAACTTGCCGCTGCTGCTGCTGTTGTTTTTTTATGGTGAAATCAAAAGCAATCGCCGTGGTTGATAATCTGAGAGCATCCAGCCTCGCAAAGAATGCAGGTTGCTCTTTGCTTTCTACCTATCTAACCCAGATGCTCCGGGTATCTCCCACTGTTGACAGCCGTTTTCTTCAAAGGCTTGTCTTTGGCGATCCATCCATTAGGATAAAAAATGAGCTCTCATTCTCCTGCATTTGTTTTGGGAAGAGGGAAATTATTTAAACAACTGTATCTCCATTAAATGAGGGAGTGAGGGTGGAGAGCGGATCTCCTTACTCTCTGGAACGGAGCGAAATGCTGTTTCACAAAACATACGCTCTCTGGGCTGCATACCACCTCTCGCCTCTCACAAATAATTATTAGCTGGCCCACGAGCCCTGGGCAGCAATGAGGAGAGGAGCTGCGTTTCGGGGATGGAGGAGGTGGCTCTGCCCTCCATTTCCTCCCTGAGCGGGCGAAAGGCAAAGGGTGAACGTTAATGCTGATATCCCCTCTAACCTTTTTTATTTCATTCGTCCCCGCTGATTACATCTCTAAAGGCCTTGCTTCCTCTCGCTCCCCGAGCACAGAACAGGGGTACGGCCTCCCGCTTCAGCAGCATGTGGACGCCGGCGCAGGGATGCTCAGAGGGAGGGCCGGGCAAGGAGCTGGGGCGCGAGTGGGCCTTCCCCCCGGCTTTCTCTGTGTTCCTCCCCGAAGGAGGCTGCCGTTTCAAACTCGAGCAAATTTGGTCACTTTTCGAAATCGAGCAATACTTACTGGCTGTCACCCCGGCCGCCGGGGAGCTCAGCAGCGCGGGGGCCGGCCTTCCTCCTTTTCTTGTCCCCAGTTCGGCGTGTTTTGGCATGAAAAGGGCTCCAAGGCTTCCAGCCATCCCCGGCCAGGAGGGAGCTGGCACCCTTTCGCACATGTCCCCTTAACCAGCCCCTTTGCCTGTCTTTTTTTTTTTCTTTTTAATTTACAATAACCACGTTTTTGGCAACGCAACCCTCTCCCACTTTGCAATCTCCCCCTCCCCAAACCCCATCCAGCTCCCACTTTGCATATCTGAGCCCTGTTCTGTTGGGCTGGGTCCCTCGGGGGTCCCCGGGTCAGGCTGGGGGCAGCAGGGTCATTGTATAGCCATCATGGGTCAATAAGCAACTGGTCAGGCTCTCAATCCACATCAGGCCTTGAAGAGGACTGGGAAATGGGAGAATCCATTCATAATAATAATAAACTTGTCAATCAATAACAGGCAGGAGAAATACTTTGTAAAAGGTAAAAAAAAAAAAAAAGTTTTTTTCCTTTTAAAGTTTGGCAACACGAAACTTGACACAGTTTGAAAATGCTCCGAGGGTATTTGTCTGTCGCGGAGGAATTTTAAATCATAATTGCTTTAGATATAACACTTAAAAGTTAAGGAATAAGTGTTGTAGGTATGAGTGCAATTTAAATAAGAATTGATAAATGTTTCCCAAAGAATATAAAATGCTCTTTGAGGGAAAAGGCAATATCCCAGACCATTCTCTGTCTCAGAAAAAGACTGCAGGATTGTGGCTCTCTTGCACTGCCTTTAATTTCTACCGATACCAGCACTTATTGAACAGCAAGGAAGAGTTTCGGTTTAAGCTTATCTTAGCAACGAAAATATTTTCCAGCATTCTTTTAATTCTAAACTGAACTAGGGAACAAAATCCTGCGTTAGTAGTAAATCAATGGCTGAGACGTAATGAGCGACTTTCCCTGGTTTAGCTGGGCTAGATTTAAAGGGGGAAAAAAAACAACCCACAAATTAAGATTTGTTCAGATGAAATTTGTTAAAGAGAAGATGTTCTGGGCTTATGATTTATTAACCTGCAATTTTTTTTATTAGTGGTTGTTCCCATATAAGAGGAGTCAGAGCCTGGATTAAGCAAGAAGAGGGAAAACAACCAAATCACAATATAATATGGGAAACATCAAAAGGCGACAGAAGAATAATGCAAATTCTCTGCCTGCGTTAAGATCGAGGCATGAAATCTTCCATCTACAAACTCGTTTTTCCTCTTTCTTAGAAGTCTGTTGGGTTTGGGGGTTTTGTTTTAAAGACGTACGCTTCTCTCAAGCGCCACAAAACCAATCTTTTAAATAATGGGGGAAAAACCAGGGTCGTTGAAGGCATCAGGAAAAAGGAGGTTCTCCCCTTCCAGCCTCCCGTTGTGTCCCTCGAAGTGGCTGCTTTCCCCAGGACCCTCCTCCAAGGCTCTTGGCAAGGATTTCTCCAGGAGGAGAAACCCTCTTGGAAGTCTTTAGCTGTATTTGCTTAGGAAAACAAACAAACATTCTTCCCCCCCCCAATCGGCAGTGTTTATTACTGTATAATTTCCTTCAGCTGCTCTCTAGAAAATGTGGTTTCTTTGTTAGAGGATGGTGAAAGGCTGTTTATTAGGAAAGATAGAAATAAAGCAGAAAGTGTGACCGAGGACCCGGGGATGACGTTTGCACTCAGTGGAAGGATGGGCACCTTTTTAGTCCCCCGACCCGGGACGCTCCTCCCGCCCCAGTAAAACCAGGCGAAGGAGCCCCGCAGCAAAGGCAGCACAGCTGATTAGAAAATGAGGCCTCGGTGCCCCGTCGCTGGGGCTCTGCTCCCCGGGACCGGGACCGGGGCCGCCCCGGCCTGCCCTCAAACCTCCCGCTTTTGCCCCAAGCAAGGCTGGGCTCCTCTGAAACGCGGGCCGAGCCGCACCATTTGGCCTGATGCAATCCCTTGCTCTTCCTAGGCCTCGCCCGCGCTTGAAACCCTGCAGTTTTCATCAGATGGTGCATTTTCCATTTATTTTTGGTGGTGGTTCCCCCCCCCCCCAAATCCCGTGTTGTTTTACGGGGCGGAAGAGGGAAGAGCAGCGGGAGCAGCAGGGATGGCCCCAGCCCGCACCCCGCAAGCCGAGCCTGGTCTCAAACTAACCCCACTTTTCTGTCTTTGTATTTTGAAACAAAAGAGCGGGGAGCGGGGATCCACATCTTTATAAATCGTCCTAAATACTGCTTTTGTTTGCAGCGGGGTAGCACCTACAGAAAAAAACCCCGAAAGAACCAAACAGCCACTAACATCGGCCCTGCCAACCCCCCGGGCCCGGCGTGGGCATGCAGGCCCCGGCTCGGCCCCTCGGCCTCCGGGTTTCCAGAAGCCTCTTAGAAATACGAAAATTAATAGCTAGATAAATTCAAATATTGCTTTAGGAATAGCAGGGTTTATTAAAATATTCTTAATTAGTGATGCAATGCGCTCGAAGTTTGGATTGAGAATGGAGAGGTGGTTTTCGGTGGTTTCATTGAATGTTGCTCACAAACTGCTCCTGGAGAAGCAAGGAGGGAAATCCTGAGAAATAAGAGAGAAATCCTGAAAAATAGAGGGAAACCCTGAAAAAGAAGAGGGAAATATTGAAAAATAAAGGGAAATCTTGAAAAATAAGAGGGAAATCTTGAAAAATAAGAGAGACATCTTGAAAAATAAGAGAGACGTCTTGAAAAATAGAGGGAGATCCTGAAAAATAAGAGAGACATCTTGAAAAATAAAGGGAAATCCTGAAAACTAAGAGAGAAATATTGACAATTAAGAGGGAAATTCTGAGAAATAAAGGGAAATCCTGAAGAATAAGAGGCAAATCTTGAAAAATAAAGGGAAATCCCAAAAAATAAGAGAGAAATCCTGAATAAGAGGGAAATCCTGAAAAAGAAGAGGGAAATAATGAAAAATGAGAGAAATATTTGAAAATAAGAGATAAATATTTTAAAATGAGAGAAATCCTGAAAAATAAAAGGGAAATCCTGAAAAAAAGGAGGGAAATCCTGTAAAATAGGAGGGAAATCCTGAGAAACAAGAGGGAAATCCTGAAAAACAGGAGGGAAATCCTGAAAAATAAGCCTGTCCCATGGGAATGAGAGGGACTATCTCTGTCCCCGAGCGCATCTGAGAGCATTTTAGCAATCCCTGGCTGCTGGCAGCAGAAAGGTGGGTCCTGGGGCAGGGAGAGCAGTTCCGAAGCCACCCAGCACCCCAAAGTGAAGGAGGCATTTTTTTTTCCACCGGGCTGGCCCTGGCCTGTCCGTCCATCTGTCCTGCAGGCCGGGCCGGTGGGGTTTGGGTCTGCTTCTCCAGCTCCCTCCTGTAGCCTGTAAAATGTACCAGAGACGTTTAAAAAGCCAGTGCACCAAGTGATTTGTAGAATTATTTTCATCCCGGACAGCTTAAGTGCCTGTCAGGAGTAACTGCCTCTGATCAAAATATGAAGGGTTTTTAAGCAGCGCCTGGTGCTGGGCTGCTTCAGCTCCCCCCGCCGCGGTGGGCTGCCTGCAGGTCTTTTACAAACTGTTTGAAATAAAAAAAAAAAAAAATCAGAATTTCAGTATTTTCCTTGAAAACACCCCGTGTATCTGAGCCAAAGGGCTTTTCCAGCCCGGCCGAGGGCCCGAGTCTCCCGGTGGGAGCACTAGGCCCACCCTGCCCCAGTCGGAAGCGGGAAGGTGGGAAGTTGCAGCCCCTCCACGCAGGTTTCTGGGTGGGAAATGCCGTGGGGGCATTTACGCAGGGGTATCCGCTGCGTGCAGGGGCACGGCCAGGCTGTCCCGTGCTGACCCTCCGCATGGAGGGATCTCGGCATCATTTCGGCCACCTCCTTTCCTGGGTTTCTCGTAAGAAAAGGAAGTAAATAAAACAATTCCTTGCAAATGCAATCATTCAGTTGGGCCAACAGTCATTTCTAGTCACTTTTTTTGTGGTAAATCTGACGTATCCTCCCTCAGTGCCGGCTGCTCCGTGGCTGACTCCGTGGTTACTCCCTGCCCTCACCCCGGCTCCCACCCGCACCATCTCCCCTTTTTTCCCCCAGCACCTACTTTTTTCGCCCCTCTCTCCCCCCCTCCCCACCCGCTCTCTGCAACGGACGGTGAATTTGGGAGAGAGAGCCAGAAGCGAGATTTGAGCTGTCGGAGCGAAACCAGCCCCCCCCGCTTGGGAGACACAGCCCGCGCCGTGCACAACCCACGCAGAGGAGCCCCAGCACCGACACCTTCTTCCCAAAGGGCGCAACCCAAACCCGTTCGGGGTTTTGAGGGCTTTTCTTATTTTTATTGCCCCCCTCACACGCTTTAATGCCCTTGCACCGGGTCAAATAGAAAATGAGGCACCGAGAAACCAACGTGGAAACCCCACGGGAAGCCCCACCAGAGCCTGCGGCCGCTGGAGAGGTTTGCAGCGGTTCCCGCTCTGCCTCTGCCCAAGACCCCCCGCAGCCCCGGGAGGGAGGTGCGGAACCCGCCCTGACCCACACGGGACCGGTGTCGTCCCCCCCGGAGCCCGCGGATGCGCGTGGATCCACCTCCTCCTCCCTCCCCTGCACCCGTGGGTGCCCCGCCGTCTGCGCGTGCACTTCCGCGTCGGGCAGAAACGCACCTTATCTGAAACCGAGCCCACTCGGGACGTGCGTGGGGATGAGTTTACTGGAGTCAGCCAACCTGAGAAGTGTCCCCCTCCGCTTTTATCTCGCTGCCAGCCGCCCTTGCCCCACTTCCTCCACCGCCCCGGCGAGGGGAGAGGGCGGGGGGGTCCTGCACCTCCAGCATCCCCTGGAAGTGGGGATATCCCCCAAACCAGGTAACTTTTACTGCTCCCTGCGGAACCAACCAGCCCAGACAGGTAGGAGGGAGAAATTTCCCGGGGATGCCCCACGGGTGAAGATTACTGTGGGGACCCCCGGGTTACTGTCCTCTGCTCCTGGGGGGGTTGGAAATGCCACTCCGCCCTGGGGAGCAGTAGCTGGGCTGAGATGTGAATATACAAATACACAAATATATAAATGTACAAATACACGAATATACAAAAACATAAATATACAAATACACATATACGAATACACAAATATACAAATACATAACTATACACATGAATATACAAACACACAAATACACAAAGACACAAATGCCCACGCTGCCGGGTCTCCCTGCTCTGAAGCAGCATCGCTGGGGATGGGTGCAGCCCCGCTCCCCCCGTGTGGGACCCCCGGAGCAGCCCGTTCCGTGGCCGCTTCCACACCAGGCCTGCAGCCACAAACATAAGCGTGGAAGCCACCATACCCCTAACGCTGACCCGCTCGCCTATACGTTTCTAGCGCGGGGGGAAGGTGCTATAGGGTGGGACGGGGCGCTCAGCACCCTGCGTGGCGTGGGGCACCCGCGGTGGCAGCAGCAGGGACGCCTATAGCACGAACACCGGGCACTTATGGTGCGACCCAAACGTGAAGCACCACCGCGGGCGCGGGTCCCCTGCGCGTGTCTGTATACAGAGGGGTCTGCAAAGTATCTGTATGTCCCACGTCGGGCTGGCTGCGTCCGTACAGCGACGTCAAGGCACCCACCCGCATCTTCCATATTGAACTTTATCCCTCGCCACAATATTGTGGATTTGCGTTCCCAGTGACAGGGATTTGCTGGGAAATGACGTATCCATACATTCGCCTGCGCGCGGCTCCTGAGCCCCGTTTCCTCCCGGCCGCGGATCAGGGGGCTCCGGCTCCTCTCCGGAGCCCCACGAGTGATCGCGAACGGTCTCTTGCACTGCTCGAACTTGTATTTTCTTTACCAGCCCCCCCCCTCCCCGCCCCGACCTGCATCGGCCGCGTGGGACAGGGCCACCCCCTGCCAGCGCCGCCCCCCCGCCCGCTCCCCTCCTCCAGCCTGGCACGGAGCAAAGCTCAGCCTATAGGTAAAATGGCTCTGCCTTTATGGGGAGAGAAAAACACGCGGGAGCGCCGCTCCCTTGGCGAGGGGCAGCTCCGGGCGGGCTGCACGCCGGACTCGCGTGGGCCCCTCCCGCGGCCCCCGCTGGCCAGCTGCCGCGTCCCTCCGCGAGGTGCCACCCCGGCCCCCCCGGCCCAAACAAAGAGGGGGTCGGGGGCGGCGTGGCGGCCCCCCGGCGGCCCTGCCCGCGGGAGGCGAGGGTGAAACGCGGCGGTTGAAGGCAGCCGGAGCTGGGAACGGGGGGTTTTCTCTCCCCGGCAAGGCCGAGCGATGGGGGGGGGCGGCGAGGGGTGCGCCCATGGGTGCTGGGGAGGGGGCAGAGCCTGGCAGCGATTCCTCGCCCGGCAGAAGCGGGGCTGGCGTGGGGCTGGCGTGGGGCTGGCGTGGGGCTGGCGTGGGGAGGGCCCCCCCCGTCCGCCGGCGAGGAGGTGAACGCGAATCAGGTGAGCTCCGCTCCCGAGTGCGGGGCGACGGTGGAGTTATTTTAAATTTCTTTACACGCAGACTCAGGAATGCGCTTCCTCCTCCTCCTCCTCCTCCTCCTCCTCCTCCGGGACTGTTTCTAAATCGGGATCATTTGTGGTTGATTGTACATATAGTTTAACAAATTATTATTATCAAATTACTCCGATTTTGCCATTTGAAACACACACACACACACAAAAAAAGCAGAGGAAGACTAAAAGCAACTTTTCATGTGGGAGACAGACGAAGCTTGAAAGGGAGCAGCACGGGCTGCAGAGCTGCAGCTTCCCTCCCCCCGAAAGGTTTCCGAGGTAACTGTTTCCCCAAAATTAGCCTCCTGAGCAGGGAGTTAAACCCCTCGCTCCAGCCTCCGCGGCTCCACTCGCTCCGCTCAAGTAGCTCCGGGCTTCTAAAGGAATCGGGGGACGGGACAATGGAGCTCCGCGCCGGGTGAGGGGTCGGGGCTTTTATTTGTATTTTTTTTCCCCCCTTTCCCCCCCTGGAGACAGAACTCTGCAGCCCTGCTTGGGGGAAAACAGCGCCTGGTTCCTAGGGCAGGAGCGAGCTAGCAAATGCCGAAGAAACCTTGGGACTTAAAGTTTGAAATAAAGTTCAGCAGCGCAAAGGCATGCCAAAGAATTTCCTTTTTTTTTTTTCCCCCCCTCTTCTTTTTTTTTTTTTTTAAAGAAAGAGTTTGGAAGAAAAAAGATGCGAAGTGAATAAAGAACGTGTGTGAGTAAAAAGGAATATAAATAGCTATGCATTGCTTTTATTTGCACATATTGCCGATGTTATTGCTGATACCGCGCTCCAGCCCGTGCTCATTCCAGATAATAAATACAGTAATTGGCAATTAATAAGCATTCCACTCCGGGTTGAAGGATGAATTAATTGTTGCGGAGTCAATCGTTTCGAACAACTCGCTTAGAGTAATATCTTTCACGCTTTATTAAATCTATACGTCCACACACCCATCCCAGAGGAATCCGGGCAGATTTGGGAAGGCGCAGCCACCTCGCTTAGAACAACCCGACGTGGAGAAAAAAAAAAAAGAAAAAAGAAAAAAGCTAAATCGCGGAAACAAAGCGGAGGCACCCGCGCTACCCTCACCCCGAAAATACAGCGTAATTTGTAATATTTTTTTTTTTTTAAGGAAAAACCAACCCCAAGCCCCGGCTGCCTCTATTGTGCGCGCCGGGTCTCGGGGCGGTGGGGCCGCGGGCACGCCCGGGAGCCGCGCTGCGCGGAGCTGCGCGGAGCTGCGCGGCCCGCCCAGGGGTTTATGAGGTTTTACGCGGGGGTGTGCGTGTGAAATGTTGGGGTTTTATGACATCACAGGGCTGGAGTGCCCAATCAGCTGGCGGGTGGCGGGGAGGGCTCGGTGGGGTGTTCCCTAGAATATACCGGGGCCGCGGCGGCGGGGCCGCGAGTGCGGAGCCCGGGGAAGGTGGGAGCCGCACGGAGCCCCGGGGCTCCCCCGCCTCCCAGACCCCCCCCATTTTTCCGCCCCCCCCCCGTGTCGGTAGCTTTGTTTGCTTAAGCATCTCAGTGGCTTTGCACAGCAGAGGGGGGGCTGTGCTTGTTGACACCCCCCCCCCCCCCCCGGGATTCTTTTTGAAGTGGAAGGTGGGGTGCGCGGCCGCGGGGTGGGAGCTGGCCGGGGGGGGCCCGGAGGATGCAAGATGTTTGACTTCTTTATTTTTCTTTCTTCTTTTTTTTGCTGGGGAGGGGGAAGACGAGGAGCCGAGCCCCGGTGCAGGCGGCGGAACCGGGTGTTGGGAAGATGTTGCAAACCATTGACCGGAGCGTTTGAAAGGGAGATCGGCGGCTTTGGCTTTTTTTTTTAATTATTATTTTTGGCCTTTTTTTTCCTCCCCTCCCCCCTCGCCCCCCCCTCCGGAGGGGTAGGGATGTGTGGGATCAGGGAGTGGAAACAAATATGTCCTTATTTTCAATGCCCCCTTTGAAAGAGACAAAGTAAATGCTCCTTGCAAAATGTTCCTGACCTGCGAAGGGACCTTCGGAATTGTTCCAGCCACCATGGATTACAATGGGGAAGCCAGGCCGGGGGATTTTCATGCTGGCTATCAAGAAATCGAAGGGATAAACTTGGGATACTTACAGATCAATGGCACCCAGATGTTTGCTTTGGCCCAGGTCCTCAGCGACCTGTTTAAGGATATCCCCAGGACCACCATCAGCAAGAAGATGGAAACCTTAAAGATCAAGAGCCGACGCTGCGATCTCAAAGAGCTCCGGACCCTCAAGGCCATCCACTCGGTGCCCACCCGCGCCGTGAAATGCTCCCTCATCTCCAAGGCGGACCTGGAGGCTCTCTGCACCTCCTGCAAGAGCCTCAGCCCCCGGAGGAGGAAGAGGAAAAGGAAGAGCAAGAGGAGGGAGCAGCTGCTGCTGCCGGCCCCGGGGGAGCTCTTCCCCTGCCCCCGGCCCCAGCTGCTGCCGCCCTGCAGAGCCGGCGGCTGCTGCGCGCCCGCGGCCCCCGGCCGCCCCCGGCCGCCCCCCGCCTTCCCCAAGCCGCGCTCGGCGCCGGCCGCGCTGCTGCCGCAGCCCTTCCCCAGGGCCTTCCCCGCCTTCCCCAAGCCCCCCCGGGGCCGGAGGGGCTGCGGGCTGGCGGGCCGGGGGGGGCTCTTCGCCGGCGTCCTGGCCGCCTACCCCCGCGACCTGGCGCTGCTGCACCCCGCGGCCGCGCACCCCGCCGCGCAGGCGGCCGCGCTCGCCCAGCCGGGCCGGCGCAAGCGGGGGCCCTGCGGGGCCGAGGGGCTCTTCCCGGCGGAGAAGGGGCCGGCGGCCGCCAGGAAGGGCCGCGCCTCCGCCTTCCCCGGCTCCAAGAGGCAGGGCACCTCCGCCGGCTACTCCAGCGACTCGGACTCCAGCCTGGACTTCGGCGGGTCCAGCCCCGCCACCTCCAGCGACTCGTCGGAGGAGGAGGAGGAGGAGGAGGAGGAAGGGGACACCTCGTGCAGCAGCGAGGAAGGCAGCTCCTCGGAGTCGGAGAGCAGCTCGCTGTGCAGCGGGGACTCGGTGCAGAGCACCCGGTACAGGCAGGCGGCTCTGCCCCGCTTCCAGCCGCAGCCCCCCCGGGGCGAGGAGCCCCCCGCCGAGCCCCCCCCGAGCGTGGGCAAGGCCCCGCGCCCCGAGCCCAGCCTCCTCTTCCTCTCGCAGCAGCTCTGGGCCAGGACTTTGCGAGCGTCAACTTTGGAAAGTTTGAGCCCGGCTCCAGCGCCGGGCGCGGGGGCCCAGCCGCTGCCGGAGCTGTACGCAAAGCAGGAGGCCTCCCCTTCCTCCTCCTCTTCCTCCTCCTCCTCCTCCTCCTCGCCCCCTCCCTCCCCGAGCAGCACCCCTGGGGGGGCTCCGCAACAAAAGGAGGGCGGCTTTGGGGACGCGGAGCCCTGCGCCAAAGGGAAGGATTTGCACAAAGATGCCTCGAACAATAGAGCCTCGTTAGGCCCCGGTGACCAGGCAGAGAGGCAGAGCGGAGCCTCAGCCGGGCCAGCGCCGCCCCAGGAGCCGGCCCCGGGCTCGGCCCCGCCGCCCCCGGCCCCGGAGCTGGCGGGGCCCCGGGGCCCGGCGCCCCCCGGGGAGGCGGGGGAGCCCCGGCGGGAGCACTTTGACCGGCTGATCCGGCAGTCCAAGCTGTGGTGTTACGCCAAAGGGTTCAACCTGGACGGGAAAAGTTTGCGGCACGGAGGGAGGACGGAGCCCTGCAAAGCCGCAGAGCTCAAATCCCCCGGCTCCAAAAGAGCAGAGAGCCCCAGCACCTTGTCAAACAAAGCTTTGAGAGGCAATGGCTCGGAAAGGAATGCCAAGCGCAGACGCCTCGCCAGAGGCGCTGAGGCAGAAAGGCAACAGAGCTGCTCCAAAGGCAGGCCACAAAAGACTCCCAGGAGGAATGCCAAAAAGGGAAACACTCCCTGCAAGCGCCTCGGCAGCGCCGGGCCGACCCCGCCTCGGAATGCCTTCAGCCTCATGGGCAGCTTCCCCTGCACTCCCTCCCTGGTCGTGGGGGAAGACGGGGACCTGTGTCCGGCCGCCTCCCTGGGGGGCAAAAACTCCTGGGCCCTCTCCAAAACTCACCCGCTGTGGAGCTGGCACCTGGGGGGCAACGCCATCCCGGTGCCCCCCAGCCTCAAATTCCGGGGCTATAGCCTGGAGGATCTCTAAGGACAGCGGACGGCCCGCGGGAAAGGTTTACGTGCAACAGATGAGAGCGGCGGGGGGGGGCGGGAGGGGGCCCGGGGGGGCGGCCGGCCCGGGGTGGGGGGGGGGGGGCGGCGGGCCCCTCCGAGCCCCGGGGCCGCCCGAACCGGGGGCTGCCGGGCGGGGCGGTGGGTGCCCGGAGGAGCCGGGCGGGGTCCGGGG
Organism: Gavia stellata; assembly: GCF_030936135.1. Lineage (NCBI taxonomy): Eukaryota > Metazoa > Chordata > Aves > Gaviiformes > Gaviidae > Gavia > Gavia stellata. The sequence continues at coordinate 2,014,424 of NC_082621.1, forward strand.
GGTGCGGGAGCGTTGGGGGGGGGGTGGGGGGGGGGTGCGAGTGAGTGCGTGCACGGCTTCGGCTGGGGGGAGGACGGGGCTTTCCCCGCTCCGGCCGGGGTGGGGGGGGAGGCTGTTTTTGTGTCGGTGTACGTGCCGGGGTCCGGTGGTGGTTTCGCGAGGAGTTCAAGAGACGAGGCTAAAACACGCGAGCAAACCCACGCGGCGGCGGGCGGGCGCCGGTCCCCCCCCCCCCGCTGCCGTTATCCCCAGCGAGGGGCTTTGGGGGGGAAGCGGGGGAGCCCGGGGGGGGCTCCCGCTGCCCCTTCCCCCCCCCCCCCCTACCAAAACCCCGAGGGAAGGCTCAATCTCCTTTCTCCCTTTTCCTCCCTAAACGCATTGGATTAAACTAATAATAATCACACGCAGAGAGAAATAATGCTGTCACGCAGCATCCCCCCCCTTTGCGGGCCGAGGCAGTCCCGGCGCAGTCGGGAGCAGCTATCCCAAATAACTCTATTAACGGCAACGGGACCTTTGCTCTCTGCTTGAGACGGGGAGCGAGCACCGACTTTAAAAAGACGGGGAAATGCTGTTTGCTGAAAGAAACCCGGAGGCTTTGGGAGGAAGGGGGTTGGAAGTGCTGCGTGTATATTAAAAAAAAAAAAAAGGAAAGCGAAAAGCACAAAGCGAGTCGTTTGCTGGGGGCCAAGCCCGGCTCCGCCAGCCCCAGGTCGCAGGCCTGCAGCAGCCTGACGGGACGGACGGACGGACGGACGGATGATCCGATCCCTCCCGAGCTCCGGGGGGAGGCGGGGGGACCGTCCCGCTCCTCTGCGGAGGGAATCCTCCCCCGGTTTAACTTTCCTCGCAATCCAGCGCCTTTGGAACTGGCTCTTTTAACTATTTCGGATGGGATTTCCACCCCGCTTTGGCATCAAAGCCCGACGGGCTCTCTGAAGTCCGCTCTGCCTCGGAAACGTGGGTAAATCAAAGCTCGCGTGGGTTGTGGGGGTTTTTTTTGGTTGGGTTTTTTTTTTTTTTTTGGGGGGGTGTCTGTGCGTCTGTTTTTCTCCCCCTTCTCTGCAACAGAAAATCTTTGCAGCCCACGGCCGGGGAGCACGCGGTGCCCGCGCGGGGATTGCTCCTTTTCCTCCACAGTCCTCCAAAAATTGGCTCCCCCCCAAAAAAAAACCCCCAAAAACCAAACCCCTTCACCGCGTCCCGGGGAAGGGCAGGGAGAGGGGAAGGCGAGGAGAATCACCACAGAATTCAAAAGAAAATACTCCCATCTGGCACGGCCCGGCTTGATTTTTTTTTTTTGGGGGGGAGTAATTCCATCAGTGAGTAAAAAAAAAACCCACCCAGGCATTTTTAAGGTCGAGCGCGTCCCTGAAGCGGTGTTTTCGCTTGGAGATGGTGGATTGTTGCTAAAAGCGATGTTTGTTTTCCCGGCGGTTTTAGCGGGTTTTTTGGTTAACTGCGGGGTTTTGTTTACTCCACCTCCCGTTCCTCCCCCTCCCAGCAAAGGGGGGGGCTTCTGCCTCCCAAATATTCCGGTTTCCTACCCGCAGCCGTGGACGGTTACCAAAAAATCCCCCCCCGCCCCCCGCGTGTGGGAGCGAGAAAAGCCGATTTTGGGGGGTTTGCCCCCGCATCGCTCCCCGGGGGTGCGCGCGGAGGAATCACGCAAATGGGGGGGGGTGCTGCCCCGCACGTCCCCCGCGACCCCGCTGCTCCCCTCAGCCTGCCCCCCCCGGGGGGGCACCCGCAGGGCAGAGCCGGAGAGGGCAGGGGACACGCGTGGGGGGGGGAAACGCGCCCCTTTCCCGTGTGCTTGCGGGGCGCGATGGCTCCCCCCCCCCCCAATCCGGATCGGGTTAAAAATGTATTTTCTAGGAAAAATAAAATTTAAAATAAACTGCGGGCGGGTCGGCGGGACGGAGCGGTGCCGCGGGAGGGGGCCCCGGCCGCACAAAGCGGGCGGCCGCGCTCCGCGCCCGCGGAGAAGGGGCAGACCCCCCCCCCCCCCCCCGAGATCCGCGCTGTGAAGGAATGCTGAAAAATATAAGAAATCTATTAAAAACCAAAAAAAGGCAGCAAACCCCGGGCCCCGCAGCTCCCTCTGCGCGGGCAGCGACAGCAAATAGCTCAGGAATATTTTCTAAGGGATGGAATCACCTCGGGAAGCGCGTGCGTGGGGCGGGCGGGCCCCCACGCGGGTGCGGGGGCGCGGATGTTTATCCCTGCGCACACGCGGGTGCGCGGGGAGCGCGGCTGTTGGCCGCCGGCCGGGGTGCAGCCACGCCGCCGCTCCCCCCCCCCCCGCTGTCGCGCACACGCGTGGGGCCGTGCGGGGTGGGGTGGAATGCGCGGGAGGGGTGGCGGGGCTGCGGAATACCGCACGAAATACCTCACAACTTTCCACACAAACACACCTCGAACGGCTCCTGGAGCAGCAGAACCATCCCCTTCACAGCAAACGATAATAATAATAACAAAAATAATAATAATGATAAGTAATCCCCCCATTGTGTTTTAAAGATGTTTCAAGGAAATGAAGCGATCCAAAAAAAGAGAAAGGAATCTTCCCAGCCATCCCCCAGTAAGAGGTTGGAGAGGGGGGTGGCGAGGCACGGAAAGTAAATCGGGGAAAAAAAAAAAAAAGAACGGAAACCCCAAACTGTTGCCTGAAATCGCCTCTTTTGGACTTAAAAACCGAGCCAGCCCGAGCGGTGGCTGTTGGAAGAGGCGATGCCTCTGCGGGACACCGGGAGCGGTTCGAGAGGTAAAACTAGTCCTGGGTTTGCGCAGAAGCCCAGCTCGCATCGCCAGGACGGCGCAAAGGCCGTAAAGGCACCTTTGCGGTGACGTTACTGACATCGCTTTATTTCCAAACGGGTGCAAAAGAAGCAAAAACTGATTTTTCTTTTTTTTTTCCCCTAAAAATATTTGTCTAGGTAGGAGAAAGCCGAAAGTATCTTGTAAAAGGAAAAAAAAAAGAAAACTTTTATGAAAGGGTGCTGCTTTAAGAAATGCAGCCTGCTTTAGACTCAGGAAAAATCTCAGCTTGGAGACAGTGTGGTGCTTTGTAATCACGCTTTGTAAGGGTTTCTCTTGGGGCTGGGGGTTTCAGGGACCTTTGCTCGCTCTTTGCGTTGCTGGATTAAAAATTCCCAGTGGGTTTCAAAATGTCGGTCACTTCATGGGTGCTTCTCTGCTGGACCCCCCCATCCAGGGGTGCTTCTGCCCAGGGATAATTTATTGTTGGGGGGTGCCGTGGATGGGGAGGGGAGGTATTTCCCCGGGCTGGGCAGATCCAGCGGCCGGTGCTGCCTTTCCCCCATGCCCCGGCCTAAACCGCGCATTTAAAAATAACCACCCAGGGAGGAAAGAGCCTTTTCCAGCCATGTATTGGGTTTTCTGGTTAGATTTACTGTACCTTTATTTATTTGAAGTTGTTGTAAGTATACGACGATGAAAGTGTTAATTCCTGCGTGCAATATGGAGTCTAGGCTGAGAAATAAATACCTTTTTTTTTACAGAACTGGCTGATGTTGGGCCCTTTTTGTGGGTGCGTGCTGGGGGGGCTGGGTGGGCTGGTGTGCACCCATGCGTGTGGGAGGTGTGGGTGCTCTCGGGGGTGCTTGCTTTGGGCGGGGGGGTCGTGCATTTGTACACCCAGGGCGTGCGGGTGTGCGTGCGTGCGTGCGTGCCGCGGAGGGAGGGCGGATCAGCCCGTGCCGCGGGTCTGTGTACAGCTGTGGCCGCGCACATCTGGCCGCGCGTCTTTATTGACGGGGTTCGGAAAGCACGCTCCTCCGCTCCCCCCCACCCACGGGCCCGGCACCCTCCCGCGCGCCAGACCTGTGTGGGACGCGTGCGCCTGCTCCGTGCGTGTTTGCGTGCGCGAGCGTGTCCCCGCGTGTTTGTGGCTGCGTCCTGGGCTCCACACGGCCACGACCCTCCGTGCCGCACGGCTCTGCGAAGCCACACGTGCGTGGCCGTCCCACGTGGGAGCGTGTGGCTGGGTGTGCACGCGTGTGCTCGGCTGCTTGCGGGGGGGGAGCCTTTCCGTGGACAAACGTTGCCCAAATGAAACCTTTTTTTCTCCACGTTTGATCGGAAATCGATAGCTCCTTGCCTCTAATTTGTAGGCCAGAGACTGTTCCCCAAACATGTGTTTCTATTTTGAAGGCCTCGGGAGTTAGTGCCCCTTACGGAAGGAGCACTTCAGCTTTATTTTTAAACATCCAGCAAAGGAAAACGGCCGAAGACTGGAAGATCCCATTGGAGCGGCATCAGTAGAGCCAGATCCAAACCCCAAGGTGGATCAGACCAAGTGACCCGACGACTAGAAGCGGGTTTTAATCTGTGCAACGCGTCCAACGGGGCCTGAAGCCTGTTCTTGCGGAGACGAGTTGGGAAGGGTGACATTCCGGCCTGGGAAGCGTTTACCCGGCTCTTTCCCAGCCTGAAAGATTCCGTCTCCGAACTGAGAAAAATGGAAGGAGAAACGAAACGCGTCCCCAGTCGGGACCTCATTAGTTGTGATTAATAACTAGGTATTAGTCGATTGCCACAAAATCACCAGGTGACCGCGCTGCTGCAGGAGGCCAGGTAAAAACCCCCTCCGCCCCTAAAAATCACCGAAACCCACCTTAGCCAGGAATATCGAGCTACCAACCAGCAACGCGGCCCTTGAAACCCTTTTTGCAGCTTTTTTCCCCCGCTCCTCCTTTCTGGCAGGGAGGAAAGGAATCCCAGTCAAAAAATTGACTCCCATTTAAAACCATTTCCAATTTGGGGAGGCAGCGACTGCAGCGAGACCCCCTGGCTCTAATCACAGCCAAAACACCCTGCTGCTACTATTATTATTTATTATTATTATTATTATTATTATTATTATTATTATCTTTAAAAGAAGGTAATTTAATAATGACGTTAACTGTCTGCAGGAACCAGCTCGGGACCCCCCCAAGCCCAGAGGTTTGGGGCTGGTTCATGCCCCAAAACTCCGGGGAGGGGAATCTGCAGCCCCCCCAGCAAGGTGCGGGGGGAGCCGAGGGGAGCCGCTGCGTTTATTTAGTTTAGTGTCAGGGTGTTAATGATAAATTAGATAGCAGAGGAGGGGCTGGGTAAAACAGCAAGCTGTGAGGAAAAAAAAAGCAGCGTAACCCCCTCCCAGGGCAGGCTGGGCGGGGGGCAGGGAGGGAGCGGGGGCGGGGGGGGTGAGGGATTAAGTGTCACTAAAGGCCTTTCATTTACCATGTTTACATGTAGTCAATAGAAGAGAATGGACAAGGGTTTATTGTGAGTTATGAGGCTCTTTCTAACTCCCATGTTATCAATATCTCCCTCTTAAAAAAAAAAAAGGCAAAGAAAGAAAGAGGTAAAAAGAAAAAAAGAGGAAAAAAGAAAAAAGAAAAGAAAAAAGAGAAAAAAGAAAAAAGGAAAAAAGAAAAAAGGAAAAAAGAAAAAAAAGAAAAAAGGGACAAGAAAAAAGAAGGAAAAAAAAGAAAAAGAAAAAAGAAAAAAAAGAAAAAAGAGAGAGAAAAAAGGGAAAAGAAGAAAGGGAAAAGAAAAAAGAAGAAAAAAGAAAAAAGGGAAAAGAAAAAAGAAGAAAAAAGAAAAAAAGAAGAAAAAGGGAAAAAAGAAAGAAAAAAGAAAAAAGAAAGAAAAAAGAAAAAATAAGAAAAAAGAAAAAGACAAAAAAGGGGGGGAAAAGGAGGCGAAAAGGGGGGGGGGAAGAGGGAAAAATGAGTTTGCTTTTTTTTAAAAAAAAAAACAAACCAACCGAAGTTATCCGCCAACCTTTCCGGAAGGTGGGAGCCGGCCCTCCCGGGCAGCCCCCCCCGCGCTCCGCAGGATCCCTCGGCTGCCGGGCTCGGTGGGGTTCTGCTTTCAGCAGTGGGAAGAAAGGACCCTAAACGAGGCCAGAGGGGAAGTTGGGCTCCTCCTGCCCCCTCCCCGAAACCGGGGGGGCCTTCGCCTCTCCTTCGGCCGCTCCTCTCCCCTTCCCGGAGCTGGGGCGGGCGAGGGAAGCACCCCTAAACCCTCCCGCCGCCCTGCCCGGCAAACAGCTGGGATCCGGGCTGGGGTTGCGGGGCCGGGGGGGCCCCAAAGCGCTGGGGTGCCTCCCGGGGGGGCTGCTCCCCCCGGAGGGGTTTGGGGTGCAGGGGGTCAGGGCAGTGTTAGCCCTCTGACCCGTTTTCCCCCCGTTTCACCCCAATCGCCCCTCGGCCTCCCCGCAGCGTGCCAGGATCCGCTCCCCGTCCCCGGCAGGATCCGGCCCCTCTGCACGCTGGGGCTGGTTACCTTAAATTCCATCCTTTCCCTGCAGTTTTACACTCGGCTCATCCAGTCATCAGCTGGAAATACCAGCAACCGCCCGGCGACTGCTCCTAATTAACCATTCGTTACAGTGGTTACCCCCCCAAATACCAGGAGACTCGGGATCCCGCCTGCAAGCGGCACGGCATAAAAAAAAAAGCAGTGACCCGTTGGGATGTGCTCCGAAATCAATCCTGGCCGGCAGCGTGCCGCATCCGGAGCCTCCAGGCCCACGTTCTGCTGCCCATGGATTCTAACCCGATGGAAAGCCCTTGACTGGCAGGAAGGGTCCACGCTGAGGATTATTTCCAAACTGTTCTTTAACGTCTCATCAGAGATGATTTTGGGGTTGGGAAAAAAAGGGAACTAACAAAAATGCTGCTGTTAGATTTATAATTCTACATTCTTAGCTCTATTTCTATACAGTTCTTACCATCTCGTTCGCAGACGCTGGACGTACTTTTCCTGGCGCTGCGTGACCAGAAACACCAGTAACAAGGGAGAAAGGTGAATCCAAAGCTGCCGAGGTCTGGATTTTGGGAGCAGGAAACTCGGGTGGAGGCTGTGCGGGACCAGCTCGGCCCCTGAAAGCCGGTGGGATCGTGGTGAGGCCGGCAGGACGTGGCGAGGCCGGCAGGTCCCGTTGAGGCCGGCAATGCGGGGTGCTGCCATCTCCCCTTCCCAGCCCGTCACCAGCTGCTTCCAGGCTGGAAAACCCCGAGCCAGGGTGGTTTTCTGGGAAACAGGGTTATTCCGAGTTGTGGGTGCTGGGGATTTGTCCCCTCTGCTGCCGTTCTCCCTGTGGGGCCAGGGCTCAAGGACTCCCCATCAGCTCCCAGCGGCAGAAATACATAAATGCCGGTGGAAGCGGATAACCTCGACGGGGCAGGGAGGGCCTGGGGGGAGCAGGGAGGTTTTGGGGACCTGGGCATGGGATGGGGCTGCTTCTGCCCCACTCCGTGCCCCTCCGGGTGCCTGCAGGACCCGCGGGTCCCTGCCGAAGCGCAGCCTCCCTTTCCCTCCCGAGAACGCCCGGTCTTTACTTGCGTATTTGTATTTTTTTTCCCTGCTCATCCCCATTTTCCCCTGCATTTGCCCCGGTGGGGTTCCCTGCCCTGAAAGGTGCCCAGGGGAAATAATCACAGACGAAAGCTTCTTGCACCCCCAAATTGACCCAGGGACACCCTGTGTCACTTGTGGGTGGCTGCTGGGCACCCATCATGCGTCCTGAGTGGGGACAGGGTCCGGCGGAGCCGGGGGGCAGGATGACGCCACGACACCCCCGTTTCCTTCCTTATTTCCCTGTTTTTTAGGGCTGAGACGGAGGGAGCCGGGCAAGGAGGAGGCAACTGGGGGGGCCCTGGCTGCAGCAACCCCCCCGGCCTGGCCCTGGCTGGCGAACAGCATCCTCGGGGGAGCGAGGCCGGGCAGGATGCGGCCCTGGGCCGGCTGGAAGGGGGTCTCAGCTGGCTGCCCCCCCTCCGGGGGGCTCCCGATGAGGTGGCGGGGGCTGCGGGGCCGGCTGTTGGCTGGGTGGGGGGGATCCCTGGGTGTCAGCTTTCGCTATCTCGCCCTAAAATCTCGGCAGCCTGAACTCTGTGAACCCGGCCCAGCACCAGCTGTGCTCCCCCAGCTGTGCTCCCCCAGCTGTGCTCCCCCAGCTGTGCCGCCCGGGGGGGCCGGGGGAGAAGCCCCTTTCAGCTGGTAATGGGCTGCCCAGCCATGTCCTCCCCTGCCAGTCCTGCCGGCCGTGCGGGCTGGGGGGCACCGTGGGGTGCAGGCAGAGGGGGTGCACAGCTGGATGTGACCCCCCAGGGTGCAGGTTGGGGTGCAAACACATGGCATGTGGGTTCCTGGGGTGCAGCACCCCGGGGTGCATATTGGGGTGCATGGCTGGGGTGGGAGCACACGGGTGCAGGTCGGGATGAGGGTTCCTGGGGTGCAGGACCTGGGGGTGCAGGACCCCAGGGTTCAGGTTGGGGTGCATGGCTGGGGTGCGAGCACACGGGTGCAGGTCGGGATGAGGGTTCCTGGGGTGCAGGACCTGGGGGTGCAGGACCCCAGGGTTCAGGTTGGGGTGCATGGCTGGGGTGCGAGCACACGGGTGCAGGTCAGGATGAGGGTTCCTGGGGTGCAGGATCCTGGGGTGCAGCACCCCGGGGTGCATATTGGGGTGCATGGCTGGGGTGGGAGCACACGGATGCAGGTTGGGATGAGGGTTCCTGGGGTGCACGACCTGGGGGTGCAGGACCCCAGGGTGCAGGTTGGGGTGCATGGCTGGGGTGGGAGCACACGGATGCAGGTTGGGATGAGGGTTCCTGGGGTGCACGACCTGGGGGTGCAGGACCCCAGGGTGCAGGTTGGGGTGCATGGCTGGGGTGTGAGCACACAGGTGCAGGTCGGGATGAGGGTACCTGGGGTGCAGATTGGAGTGCATGGCTGGGGTGTGAGCGCACAGGGTGCAGGTCAGGATGAGGGTGCCCAGGGTGCAGGACCCCAGGGTGCAGGTCGGGACCCCAGAGGGATGGTTTCAGTGCACCACCATGGTTTGCAATATTGCATATTTGGTTTTTAATCATGCGATTACAGGGGAGGTTTGTGTCTGTTGTGCTCTCTGGCTCCCGTTATTTTCATTATTAATCCTTACTGCTCCTACAATTATAATGAGAATTTCAGTACTTGCTCTTTGAAGAAAAACACTGGTACCGAGTCATTGTGAAATACTTCCGCAGAGGAGAAAAAAAAAAAAATCTGTTAATAGCAGTTTGAGACAGAAAATCGTTTGGGCTATGCTGTCAGCATGCCTGCTAATACCTGAATAATTAATGTCATACTTTTTTCCCCTTTTCAAATATTAACATGTTTAGAGCCCTTGTCAAAATTAAACACCCCTCCTTGAAATTAATTGCCAGTAAAGATAAGGAGAGGTACACGGTTTTCGAAATAGATTCTTTTTTTTTTTTTTTTTTTTTTAAATGTGAGAAAAATCTAGACAGAAAAAAAAGAATCCGGGAGTCCGTGGTGTGTTTTCCGCATTACAAACTTTTTGTAGGTAGTAATGGGTGCCGCTGTGTTCGCCTAGGTTTTATGCGTGTTCACGTATGTACGCACACATGTGCTCAGCGACACGCATGGAGCACGTATGTCTACGTATATAATCTAATGTGCTGTTGCACGGACCCGTGATCCCTTTCGGGATGGGTGGGGGGGTACCGGGGCCGTGGGAGGAGCAGGTCCCCCGGGCAGGAGGCAGCAGGATCCTCCTGGTGCCCCCCCAGATCAGGGGGGTTGCAACCCCCCCCTCCCCGGTGCTGATCCGACCCGGCTGATGGCTTTTCTTCTTGAGGAGCCTTTTGGGATAATTAAATAACATGGCAACTGGAGGAGAGGAGAGGCTTTTAGCGGAAGGGGCGGGGGGGGGGGCTGCTCCTGGGAACCCCCCCGTGCATCTGGAGGCAAACCCCGGCTTGTGCTCCGCAGATCGGGGGAGAAGCGCGGGGTTGGCCGGATTGGAGCTGCCATCCAGGAAAATCGAATGACGCCAGCCCCCCATCCTCCCGGTATATATATTTATAACATCCCAAGGGTGTAGCTCTGTCTCTCTTGGTTTAAAACAAAACCAGACAGAGTCTTGAGGGTCAAAAGGGAGGTGGGGGAGGGCTTTTCTCTACCTACCCCCAGACAAAGATCCCTTTGAATCTAATCAAGCAGAAAAGAAACCCCTTTCCTGTGTGTTTTTGTACGAGGGGAGAGGGGTTAGGGCTGCCCTGGAAGGTAAAAGGAAAGGAGATCCCATTTTTCCTTTCAACAATGAGATCTTTATAAACGTTCTCAAAAAAACCCCCCAGCCCCAGCAGTGGAGGACGTTGCTGCATTTTCCCAGTGGACAAGGCGAAGGTGGGGGTCGGGGACGCTGGGGGGGGACGGACGGCAGGCGGAGGGGTGAGACGACGTTTGCAGTCAGGGTGGGGATGCAGTTTGCGGCGGGGAGGGTTTCCAGCGCTCCCCCCTGCTCCGCCGCCCTCGGAGGGTGCCCGGCGAGGCCCGGAGCCGCCAGTAAGGAGCAGCGACCTGGCGTTGCAGCCCTTGCGACTCGGTTTCCTACAGGAGATCATTCCTGCAGCGGGTCTGATCCTGTCTCCATCCGGATCAAGCGGAAAATTTTGCCAAGACCCCTTTTCCTACCGTCTGTTGCCTGCCAAAGCCCAGCCGAGGGGCTTCCATGTCAAACCCTCCCTGGGTGGAGGGGTGGCCCACTGTGCTTGTGCTTCTGCTTTGCGATGGCTTTTCTTGGTGACCTTGGGCACGCCTGGACAGATGCCACATCCCTGTCCCCTGCCATGGGGTGACTGGGGAGAGGATGAGGATCCCGCTGGGATGCGCTGCAGGACTTGCCGGCATCACCCGCGGGACCTCCCGAGCCTGGGGGAGTCTTTGCTGTGCTGGAGCTCCTGGTGTCCCTGTACGGGAGCACTGGGGTCCCAGCACGGGTGCATTGGCAGCGCTGCTCTCTGCGTGCTCTTTATCAACGTCACAACGAAACCATCCCTGTCCCCTCTGCAACCCCCCCCCAATTTACCACTGTATACGCACCTACCCCCGGGTCCCCAGGGCGTAGCGGTGGCAGGAGCCCTGTCGCTTCCTTCCTCCCCGACCAGCCCCGCTCTGCAGCGCAGACAAGGCCTCAGACGCTGCTTTTTACATCCTTTTAACTAATACCACATGACAGTGATTTAAGTTAATCAGTACAACCTCCCCGTGTCAATGCAAGAATCCTCATAACCTCGGTGTTTACATTAAGTACAGCAGTGTTTCAGCTATAAAAGCACTTTCAAACTGACATTAACTGCAGCGTAACGATGTTAGATTGACTGGAGTTGGGTCAAACGCCTACCAAAAGCCTGCTAGAAAGAAGCTGCTGTCGAATTTATTGCGAAGGCATTAGCGTGGAGTCGTCCTTGCGAGGCTGGACTTCTCCTGGGCTCACATAAGCCGTTTTGCATTTATGCACCGATGTTTTGTACCGGTCCCCCTTGCTGATTTGCAGCAGTCCCGCGGTGCTTTGCCGGGCTGGGCTGTGAGCTGGGGGGAAGCTCGCAGCAGACCCCTGCCTCGCAGCACCCCTTTACCGCTTTCGGTTGCAAACCCGGTGGCCCACGAGGTGCTGGAGGTGGTTGAGGAATTGCTTCGCTCCTCTTCCCTGCCTCGCTGCCGGAGTTTGCCATCACCGCCGCTCTGCCGGCAAAAGGGGCCGTGTTGGAGTGAAGCAGCCAGGTTGGTTCGAGGCAAAGCCGCTGCTCAGGGCGATGGAGGGGCTGGAGGAACTCGTGCGAGGGGTGCTGGGTCTGGGTCCCACGCAGCCATCAGTGGGGTCACCCGGCCGCAGGCTCAGCCCGGCACAGCAGCACATGGGACCAGGGTGCAAAGCCCAACGCCTGCCGTGGTCACAGCCCGCGAGGCTGCTCGCACTCCAGATTTCCCTTTGCCACAGCCCTGTGTGCGAGCGGGAGCTTCGGCGCAGGGGAGAAACCCCCTGGGACCGGGAAGCCACGGCGAGGTTCCTCCTGCCGAGAGACTTCAGCCGCGGGGAAGTGGAATAAACTGCAGCGCTTTGATTTCTGCCCATGCATGTCCACACCGGTGTTTGCATCGCTTCAGCCGTTTTGGTGGAAAATTTACTGTTGAAATAATTAAACCAATACAAAAATGATGCTTATCAAACAATTTGGATGCACGAGATTAGTTTTTTTCGGAGGGTGGTGCAGCCCTTCTCCAGGGCTGCACGGCTGGGGCTGAAGACGCTGATACCCCAACACTGGTTGGTTTTGTAGCACCCTCTCAATGGCTTTTGGACGCATCCAGTTCCCCAGATCGCTCGTAGGGACAGGTTTTGTGGCCGTTTGCTTTGGGTGCAACCTCTGCTCTGATGGAGGGAGCCCCAAACTGCTTCCGTACCTTATCCCAGAGGTGCCCAGCTCCCCCTTCCCTCTCCATCATCCTCCGCGCCTTTTCCTCCCCTGCATTTGCTTCTCTGCCGGGGACGGCCAGCGCCCTGCTCCCACTCCGGTCACATTTCAACACTGTTGTGTTTAAAAATAAAACAAACAAGCTATTAAATGGAAAAGCGATAAAAACAAATAAATAAGCTCTTATTACTATTTCCCAACCCCCCAAAGCCCCAATCCTGCAGTCGTACCCCCCGAGTGTTTTCTGGCAACCACTGAGGTGGATGGAGTCGGAGCACGAAGTCCCTTCCCAGTCCCACATGCAGTCCGGGGGCTTTAGCAGGGACTGCATATCTGAGCACGCACACATGTACGCACAGGCTTATACGTATAGAGAGAGAGATATATTTCCCCCAACTCTGCTTAATCCATCTGCTCATGTAGCAGCAGCTTTTTATTTGACTGCTATTTATACTTTCCCCTAGGCTTTAAAGCCAGGAGGGACCCTGGCTGTCATTCTCCACGGCAGCCCTCGCCGTACGATGACTATCCGACTGCCTCGCAGTTTTCCGTGTTTCTTGGCTAGCAATGTTCCCCTGGGAGAGGGAAGAGGGGTCCCCCAGCACGTCTCCTCTCCGGGTGGGTCCAACCCACACAGCATTCTTGGAGATGAAGGAGTCTGAGCGTGGGCTCCCCGATGCCCAGGCTGACTTTTACTCCTCGCTTTGCCGGGTTTCTGGCCCAAAGACATCCATCCTGTTCCCTGGGTGCTACCAACCAGCACGCTACGAGCGCCCAGACCCACCGGGTGTTTTCAGCAGGCCGGCTCGTCTTTTATTAGATGCAAAAGCATTCCCTGTTGCCTGTCACCCCTTTCCTGCGCCTGTGCATGGGCACTCGTGGGGTCCCTGTGGGTGCAGGTGAAACCCAGCTCCAGCACGCGGAGGTGAGAGCAGTCGCTCCGGGGTCTCTCGGAGGGAGGCAGCAGGCAGAGCTGCCCCTCCCAGGCCTTCTGCGTGCCCTTGCGCGCGTCTTTATTTCCCGCTTTACCTTTTGTCCCCTTTGCTCTCTGGAGTTTTCAACCTGACCGCTGCCCTCCCCACCCACGACCCATTTCCCGGGGGAGCTGAGCACCCCACACAGTGCAATTAAAGCGCCTGATAGTGGACTTGTTTCCCCCGCCACCCTCCACGGCTGTCCCAGGGGCAGCCCCAAACCCGGGGGGCCCAACCCGCGGGTGACGATGCCCTTGCTGCGCCCCACCGCACCAGTGCTGCTCTCACAGAATCACAGAATCACAGAATCACTAAGGTTGGAAAAGACCTGTAAGATCATCAAGTCCAACCATTACAAACAAAACAAAACAAAACAAAACAAAAAAACCCAAACAACAAAACCCCACCCACACCTCACAGCTCCATGCCCATCAAGCCACGTCCCACAATGCCACGTCCACACGCTCCTTGAATACCTCCAGGGAGGGTGACTCCACCACCTCCCTGGGCAGCCTATTCCAATGTGTACCACTCTCTCAGGAAAGAAATTTTTCCTAATATCCAGTCTAAACCTCCCGTGGCGCAACTTGAGGCCATTCCCTCTTGTCCTGTCGCTCATCACTTGGGAGAAGAGACCAACACCCACCTCACCACAACCCCCTTTCAGGCAGTTGCAGAGAGCGATGAGGTCTCCCCTCAGCCTCCTCTTCTCCAGACTGAACAACCCCAGCTCCCTCAGCCGCTCCTCATCGGAATTGTGCTCCAGACCCCTCACCAGCTCCGTCGCCCTTCTCTGGACACGCTCCAGCACCTCAGTGTCCTTCTTGTAGTGAGGGGCCCAAAACTGAACACAGGATTCGAGGTGCGGCCTCACCAGCGCCGAGTACAGGGGCACGATCCCCTCCCTGCTCCCGCTGCCCACACCATTTCTGACACAGGCCAGGATGCCGGTGGCCACCTTGGCCACCTGGGCACACTGCTGGCTCATCTTCAGCCGGCTGTCAACCAGCACCCCCAGGTCCTTTTCTGCGGGGCACCTTTCCAGCCAATCACCAGCGGGGCCCGCACAGCCGTACCCCCCCGGGGAGGGGGGTCATCCCGCGGGGGGGCGAGTTTTCGTCCCGCCCGGGGCGGACCTGGTGCCGGTGCTCTCCCGCAGCCGCTGCAGCGGGTGGCTGCGCGCGCTGCCCGCACGGTGGCAATATCTGCCCGGCAAGTGCAGGCAGGGCTGTGCTGCCCGCGCTGCTGCGGCTCCTTTTCCTGCCCGGAACCGGGTGTTTTCCGCTCCCTTTCTCCCCCGTGCTTTGGCTGAGAGGCGTTGGTGTAGCAGGGCTGAAGGAGGGCTGGGCGGGGGCAGGGTCCTGCCTTCGCCCTGAGCAGGGTAACGCACGGGGTCGGGGCGCTGGAGCCGGGGGGACCGGGGGCTTCCCGGGCGCGGGGAGGGGGTGACGGGCCCCCCCGGCAGCGAGGGCCGCGCGGGCAGAGCAGGAGGTCGGGGCTGCTGCGGGGGGAAGGTCTCTCCCGCGCCCCTTCCCCGTCCCGGGGCCGGGCTGGGGTCCGGCGGGGCTGGGGTCCGGCGGGGCTGGGGTCCGGCTGGTCATTCCCAGGGCGCTTTCTGGAGGTGGGCAGATTTTCTTGCTACGACGACTGAGATTTCAAAGTGTTTTCCCGTTCTCTGTTGGGATAAAAAGTCTTTTTTTGTTGTTTTTTAAGAGCCAGTGGAAAATCCACAGAGCTAGCTGGTTACTGAAGCATTTTTCTCCCTACCACTTCAAAACGTTGACTTGATCTCTCTTAACTTTCTTTCCCTATAAATTAAATTATGAAACAGAATGCATTATAGTTTAAAGGAAGTAAAATTCCAACACATTTCTCCTCAGTCCTTTTCCTTTAACTGGAAAACTTTCCACACCAATTATTTCAGGCAAACGAGTTCAGTCTCAGCGAGTTGGAATTTTCTATGAAAAATATTTAATCAAAACATTCCCAAACAGCCCTACTGTTAGCAACGAACAGATGCGTTCGCGTTCATTAGCCCAAATGCTCACGAGGAGCTGAGCGGCAGCCTTGGACCGCGTGTGCATCCCTGCTCCGAGCCTGAGCGGCCGTGGCTGGGCGTGCATGGATTTTGGCAGGTCCCGGTCCTGGGGGCGAGCGTCAGGGAAGGGCAGCTCCGATGTGTGTTTCTGGTGTAGGAAATGCTGTTGTAAAGGCGAAGGGGATGGTCTGTGCCATTACCACCCAGCTGTGCTGGCTCTGTGTCTCCCAGCACCTTCCCTGCTCCCATCCTGGTGGTGTGCCTGGGAAAGGGAGGATTTCTGGAGCCGGAGGGCTCAGGGTTGCAGCCGCTGCGTTCTTTCCTTGCGCACAATATGTCGTGGCTGGACTCGGTGCGTTGTTGCTGGGTCCTTGGGGGTGGGTGCTCGTATTTTCATTGGGGGGGCGCGGGGGGTGAGCGCGGCATCTGCGCGGCCAGAGGTGGGTCTGCCCCGCGTGGAGGGGTGGGGTGGGCCAAAGGAGGGGGGCAGCATCCAGCTCACGCGAGGGGAATTGAGGGGCTGGAGTGTTTCCCAAGGTCAGGGAGAGAGTGATGGGGCTGGCACCCGTCTCCAGCCCCTCACCTCTAAGGGAGGCGACCACCCTGCGATTCACCAGCAGCACCCCGATGCGCCTTAGCTCAGGAGCCCTCGATGGACCCAGCAAAGCTGCTCTTGAGGATGGCTGGTTTGGGGGTGAGGGGGGTCCAGGTGCCCCTTTCCCCGCTCAGCCCCTCCAGATCTGCTGGTACTCTCCCTTCCCCCCCGCCATGAGGCTCCTGAGACAAAAGCCATATCAACCACTTTTATTTCAAAACGCGAAATAAAATTAACTAGGGGGAGAGGGGGGAGCGAGCTCTTCTAAAGAGCACCAAATTGTGTTGCTATGGAAACGGGAGGAGAAGCCCAGTAGCTGATGCTCTCCTGGGGCTCGGGGGCCGGCTGTACCAGCCGAGATGTTTTCTCATCTCTCATTCTTTCTTCCTTTTTTTCCTGTTTTGGGATTTATTTTTTTTCCCCCCCTTCTACCCTTTTGAAATTTGTCTCAGTGAGTTGGCACTGGCCAGCAGCCCTGGCTGCCGGCTCGGGGGACTGTGCCCTCTATTTGCCCGCAGGGCTGCAGGCAGGGAGGCTTCCTTCACATGCTGCCCTCTGCCAATGCCCGGCTCCTGCCTGCCTGGAGGTCGTGGGAGCTGTTTGGGTTCCAGAGCCGAATTTGGGGAACGCAGGAGCTCGGGAAAGCACCCCCATGCCCCCGCTTCTCCTGGCTCTGCCTCCTTGCAGCAACTCAGCTCTTCAGCCCTGTTGCAGCTTTTGAAATCAAGATGTGCTTTAAAAACCCAAACCCCCAAAGCTCCCTCTACGTGGAGCGATGGTTTCAGGCTTTCTGCAGACTCAGGTGTGTGTTGGGCCTGTTTAGCTGGGGACACTGCTGCTTCATGGGAGCTCCCGTGTTTTGGGTGAGGCTGGGTGGCTCTGAGCACCCATAGGCGTAACTCCAGGACCAGACCGGCTGTGGCCCTTGGCTGTCTGCCGACACGTGCAATTCTAGTATCTTCGGCAAACACAACTTCCAGCATTTTTCAGCCAGCTGAGCATCCTTGGAGCTGCAGCCTTTCCTCTGCCAGCTTCCATTTTATTATCTGCAAAATGTTTTGAGGCACCCGTGGCTATCAACCCTCCTGTGAGCCCCCTGCTCCCGGCAGCTCTCTCCTGGTGCTGCGATCCCCTGGTCTTGGGAGGTGCCAGCAGCATTTGGCATCTTGCCGGGAGCGAGGAGGAAGGCTGTTTGAACAGCCATATTCTCGCCGAGCTTTGTTTTTCTCTGATTTCCCAAGTCTTCTCCTCCCTGACAGGAGGCTGGTGTGAAGGGGAATTGCTGCTGCTGTGGGGTGAGTCCCCTGAGGTCTCCTCTTGCTGCATGGTGTGTGTGCCCTTGGCCTTTCAGACACCCCAAAACTGGGTCAGAGAGACTCCGGGGAGAGGACAAAGCTGTTGCTGGACGTGTGGCTCGTGGCAGGGTTAAAGCTGCGGCCGTTGCTGCCTTGTCACCGCAGCCTGTAGCACAGGGACCTGTTGTCACCTGCTGATCTGGACAGGCGAGAATCTGCCACCCATCACTCCCCGTCATCTCTCTGCTTGTATAATTCACATCCTTAAAGGCATTTCAGTCACAGCAGAAGGAATTGCAAGCTCTTGACTTCAGGGAACCATTGATTGAAATCTCTGCAAGGCCAATTTACCCACTGATCACTCCCAAATCAAATCACTTCAGCCCGCGTTGGAACTTGAAAGGGTGCGTGGATGCAGCGGTGCCCACCCGGGTACCAGGGAGGGTCCCCCCGCGCTGCGGCTGCTGCCGTCTGCCCCAGGCAGCTGCGTTGCGCTGGCTCTGGAAGTAGTTGGCAAAGTATTTAAGGGAGGGGAAAAGAGCTATGGGAAGTAATATTTAATTAGCCCCAAGAGGAGCATTAATTGGCAGTCTTAATTTGAAGTCTTGCCAGAGTCTGTTGTATTCCTACACTGTTTAGCATAAAATGGGTCTAGAAGCTAATTTGTAGGTCACGGTGATTTGATCGCATATGTAGGGCTGCAATACCAGAGACTGGGCAGCCAAGGGGAGGGGGGCAATGTGTTGGGAGTCGGGGACCGCACACCACCTGCCCCATGAGCTTCCCTCCCCCAGCCCTCGGCCCCTTCCCTCCTTTAAAATATGTGATCGTGCCGTCACCCTGCTCCTGGCCTTGCTCGTGAGGGTTTGTGAAATGCTCTGAGTTTCTGGATGAGTGGGGGGCTGTGCTCGTTGCATTCCCTTTCTCCAGGCTCGCTGAACTGCTCCGGACCCCAGCCTGGGCTGGGTGTTTCACGTCCTCCCCAGGGCAGGACTGGGGAGGAGAAGGCTGGGGCTGGTGGGTTGCGTACTCCTCGAAGACTGCTTACTGCCCGAAGTCATGCGAGGCTCATCCTGGGCAACGCTACCACCCCCTGCCATATACCCACCTCGAGCAACTGTCAATGAGTTTGTATTCACAGAATCAGAGCGACCTGGCAGGGAAAGGCCATTTTTCTTTGCTACAAAGGTGAAGCCCCGAGGCTTGGAGAGGCTGAATAACTCAGCAAAGCCCGCACAGCCCCTTGCTCTGCCACTGCAGACTGCCTTGTCCCCATCCCTGGGCAGGGAGAGCTGGTTCCAGCAAGCTGTGGAATTCAAAACCAGCACGGCTGGTGGGGGCTGTCAGCTCGGTGCCAGGGGAAGCCGATGCTTGGGGAAGCAGCGTGGTGGGGATCTGCACCCCATCTCCCTCCTCTTCCTCCTCCTGCAGCCGGTTTCTATAGCGACCGGGTACCTGCCTTTCCCCATGGCCCTGCCTGCACCTGATTCTCATTCACAGCATCACCCTCCAGAGGCAGCGGGACCGAAGCAGGCAGCCCCACAACCTGGGAGCGTGTGTGGGTGCCGAAGGGCTTGCATGCTGCTTGGGGGGAGCACTCGAGTGTGCTTGTGTGCTTCAGTTTGGTGTGCACATGCTGCTCCCTGCAGCAACGCTGTGGGTAAGTATATGTGTATCCCCAGTCCTCCACGTTTGTGGAATAGGCAGAAGCTGGTGAGACCCATAAAGGTCCTGGGCAGGTTTGTCTTTTGCCCTGGATCTGGAATCCCACCTGGTCTGAGGCATCAGTGTCTCCTTAGGGAGGCTGGAGATGCTCAGAAAAAACACAGCCACGTTTGTTAGGGCAGGGACACACAGGAACCTCCATGGCCAGAACGGACGTTGCTGCTAAATGCTGTTTTTTGTCTCCCATCTCAGACCCAGGAGGAGGTCGGGGTGCCAGCCTGGGACAAGACAGGTACCTGAGTTAGTGGTCTCTTGCTAGCTCTAGCAGGGACTTGCTGCCGGGTTGCAGGTAAGTCACTGTCCCCCTTCCCTCCCCGGCTCCCTGGGTGTCTCATCAGGCTCCAGACTCGTTCGCAGGTCTCCCACGGAGCTGTGCCCAGCCTCTCCCGTGTCTGGATAGCTGTCTCCAGAGAACGCTGCAGATTTATTGTATGACGGCATCGGTAAGGCACCGAGCCCGTCAGCACGGTCCCCACCGCCGGCCGGGCGAGAGGGGCCGGCTGCAGCCCCGCTGTCTGCAGCCTGGCCATAAACCACTCCGAAATGCCCAAACAAACAGCCAACCTGGACCCCGTGCAGATCCATCCCGTGCTGCCCCAGCGTGGGGAGCGTGCCCTCCCCGGGGAGGGTCAGGGAGCCCTTCCCTCGGCCCCGCATGAGCTAACGCTCCCAGATAGAGTTACGCACCCCATCAGCAAACAGCTGACAAGCGGCTCAGTGGGGAATAGAGGTTACGGGAGGTAGGAGACGGGTCTGGCTCACTTGTTCGGTTTATGCTAAACAGCTGACACGAAGAAAGAGCTCGTCTTTGAAAAGGAAGGGAAATCCTGTCACTGTTAGCACGATTTGATGCTCTAAACTGCAAATCAGTCCTGCTAGTTTCCAGGCAGCCTCTTCCCACATGTGGGTACATCTCCCAGGGTAGACAGCTCGTCTGTAGCTCTAATACCTCTGGCACGCTGGGGCAGAGCTCAGCAATGACATTACTCAAGCCAGTGGGGACCAAACGCTTCCAGGATGTGCTAAAGAGTGGTCACGCAAAAAAAAATTTGTGTTATACTGTTTATTTTTCCCCGCCCTGTCCAAAGGACTTTGGTAATCTATCAGTCCTTTCCTCCAGGAGGGCTCCTTTGCCTCAGCACCTTGCTGCCCGAGGATCTTGCCTTTGCCCAGGGTTTCTCCCCCCGGACACCCTTGCAGGGAGTCGGTACCCCATCACGCGGGGTGACCGGTCGCTCCTTGAGCCGATTAATCCTGCATCTTTGCGCCTGGGTTGGTGGGTCTGCGTTGGTGGGTCTTCACCTCTGTGCAGCTCCGTGCACCCGCCTCGTTAGCTTTGCTAATGACAGCACTTTTCTGATGATAGATGTGCTTGTTTTCTTAGGGAGATGCTTCCTCCTTAAAGGCATACAGCCTCTGGTGACATGGCTAACAAGGAATTGCAGAAAGGGAGAGCTGGAGGGGACCTTAAAAGGTAATTTAATTTATCCCCTGCCCCAAGGCAGGATCAACTATTCCTAATAATTTCTGACAGATATTTGTCTGCCTTGTTCTTAAAAGCCTCCGGTGATGGAGATCCCACTGCCTCCCTGGGCTGTCGCAGGGCGCTAATAGTCCTTATTATTAGAAAGTTTTTTCTTACCATCTAGTCAAAATCTCCCTTGCTGCAGTTTAAGCCCATTATTTCTTGTCCTTTCCACAGCAGACACAAAGAACAGATTATTCCCGTCCTCTGCTGCTGCCCTTTATGTCTTTGAGGACTTTCATCATGTCTTCCTCGGTCTCTTCTCGTTCAGACTAAACAAACCCCGGTGTCATCAGCCTCCCCGCTGCCTCCCCACCTTCAATGGGTGCCAGCGCTGCGGGACGGGGTTTGCTCAGGCAGCTTCAACGGGTGAAGCTGCAACGGCGTCCGCTCCAAGCCAGGGAGGAGCTGCTTGCAAGCAGAGTTTGGATGTTTCGGTGGTTTTTTTTTCTTTTTCTTTTTGCTGGAAGCTGTGACCAGTGCTGTAACCTGCGTAGGCTTCCCACAGGGCTGCCTGGGAGGTTTGGGGAGGTTTGGGGTGGTTTTGGTATTGCCTTTGTGCAATAGCTATGGAAACTGCAGGGCTGCTGAAGGTAGGGCTGGTCTCTGCTGCAAACAGATGTGCCCCATCTGCCTGTAACCAGGCTCAGGAGTCGCTGGCAAAGAGGTCGGTCCCTTGTGCTGATGGACCCGTGGTGTCCTCGCGTGGATGTGCCACGCTGGTGTGTTTTGTAGCGGCTCCTGGCAGAGGATAGCCCAGGGAGGAGAGCAGTGTTTGCCACCCTCATCCCTCCCATCCCCTGGGACTGAGCCCTGTGGCACATCTGATGCTGGTCAGGGATGGGCGCATCTCACGGGGACAGACAAACACCTCCACTGCTGCCAAACCTGGCGGGGTCCCGGGCTGCCTCCCCGCTCCGCAGACCTGGCCCGCTGCGGCTCCGGCCCCTCTCCCAGAAAAGCAGCTGCTGAGAGCCGCACCGGAGAGCGGGTCCTGCCCAGCCAGGCGTGCGTTTCGCCGGGTGTTGTGGCTGCGTGCTCAGCCTGACGTCAGCCTCAGAAAACCCAAGAAAAACGGCTGCTTGTTCCCCACCTGCTTTACCCAGGATTTCTCCATTCCCAGCAACTCCCCCACCCCAATTTTCCATTTCCTCCCATCTTCTGAGCTCCTTTCTGCCTGCTTTTACCATCCCATCGCACCTCTCCGCTGCCTGTGGCTGGGCTGTGGCTTCCCTGGAGCCACCCAGCTCCCGCTGCCCTCCTTCCCCATGCTGACCCCTTGGTCTGCTCTTTGTTAGGCTGCAGCTCCGATTTGCATGTTTAATATCTAATCACAAACCCGCCTGACAGATCTCTTCCCTCCCATCAGCGGTTTCTGGTGTAATGACTGTTTTGTTTCTGACTGTCAGCTTTGCAGGAGGCAGTTTGCTGATAATTTGGGAGAAGAAATTTGGAGTTTTTTCTGCACCCACCCCTCTATTCTTCTAGGTTTCTTAAATATGTGTATAAAGTGTGTATTTTTCACGCATAGTAATTATTGATATTTAAGAGGGTTGGCATCCCCACCCCTTCGCCCTGCATCCCTGCAGTGATGAGCTTGGTTTACTGGGATTTGGGATCTTTATACCCTGTACTTCAGGCATTGTACCAAAGCATCAGGTGGAGGGATGAGAACTCCTGGTTCGTCTGCAGTTTGCACCATTAATGGGAAAAATCACTTAGGAAAGCACTGTGGCTTAGGAGATGCCAGGAGTCCTGGCACCAGCGGAGATGAACACCAGCCCCTCCATCGCATGGTTATTTCCCTGGCTCCATGTGCAGGTGGGGAAGGTCCTGGTTTCGATCCATCTGAGTGTATCAGCAGTTCATGCTGACTCTTCCTTGGCTCATGAGATTCACCACTATTTTGTGGTCCGACATTATGGTTCACCAAGATTTTCATTAGGGAAATCAATGAGCTGTATCGTCCCGGTGCTGTCTTGGTCATTGAAAAAGCATAAATAATGCTGAGCCCCGTTGTGTCTCCAGGGCAACAGGAGGAACCATCAAACAGGTCTGATTTCTGTGCAGAATACCCTAAATCCATCATTCTGGAGAGTTCTGGGCTCGCTAAACACCATCTCTCTACTTCTTTGCAGACCTTGGGTACATGATCGTTAACACCAGCTCAGTGCAATCCTGGCCGGGCCGGGAGCGCGGCGTTGACACAGCCCTCCCCGGGGTCTGTGACCACGTTCACTGTTCACCACTTCTTTGGCTCCAGGGGGAAATCCTCAGGCTTTGCCAGCTAAAGGTTTAGGCAGTAACTTCTGTCGTGTGTAGCCACTCTATAGAGTGAATGGGCTTAATTTTTCCTTCCATTGAGCGTGGAAAAAATACTTGGCAGGCTCCTTGGCTGTAATGAGGTCTGCGATTACCTCTGGATCTGGACCCACTTGCGGCAGCTATTGGCACCTTCGACAGCGGCGCGGAGCTGCTTTGCACTCGGGTGTGCTGGGTGGATGCTCGCCTTGTGGGGCGTGATGGACGTTGAGATGTAGACGGGTTGCGGAGCTGAAGGGTGCTGCCGAGCACCGTGGTGGGCTCGGGCAGGCTTGGCCCCCCACCCAACCTCCTCTCCTGCCTGCGGGCACCATCGTGGCGCCCCTCGCTCAGCACGTCGTGCCCCCAGCACTGCTTCTCCCCTCCTGCCTCCAACCCTGCTGACAGGCTCTTTTTTTTCCCCCCCAAGATTCACACAAATTGTTTTTCTCTTACAAAATTGCCAGCAATAACACTCAGTGTGAACTCGGTAGCGAGGCATCTCGGGATTCCTCCCCCTGCCTCCTCCCTCCCCTCCTGCCGTCTCCAGCTGCCCGCTCTCCCTCGGGAGCTGTTTTCATCCCACTTTCTTCTCTGATTGGCAATGTTTGTGAAAAGCAAGGCACCTATGCGTGAGAGCGAGGATGGCTCCGGCTCCTTCCCTTCTCCTCGGCTAACGACAGCCTTCAGCCCTGCAGGATGACGGACGAGGGAGAAGCCACCAGCCATCCCGGTTGCCGGCTGCGGTGCCCGTGTGGGTGAGGTTGTTGCCCAAAAACCTGAACACGGGTGTGCCGACCTCCTGCAGTGAGACAGGCTTTCCACACTACCTCCTCCGTGCCCGGCGTGCATCCCCTGCGCTCGCGCGGCCGGGCTCTGGCTGGAGGCTCTTCCGTCCCAGGAATATGATTTATTTGCTGCATCTTCTGGACTCAAGTGGTATTGAACGGGCTTATTGGAGAGCTAGTTTCTAGACAGGTTGAATTAGAGGTGGGAGCATGTAAGCACATTTTTTTTTTCTTTCATCTCCTTCTTGCTCGGAGCTTTATAGGGGCAACTCGCCAGGTCCTGCTGTCAGAGACTGACGTTGTGAATGGAGCCAGACAAAACCTGCCCAACCGTGAGGGTCCGGCAGGTCCTGGTTTCTCCCCTCCCTGCCCTGTGTGTCGCACACCGCCCTGGTCTGCAGAACCCCTTGGTGTCCAGCCCTGGATGTCCACGATGCTCCTCAGCCCTTGTCCTCCGCAGCGTCTGCTGCTCCCGAGCAGACCGGTCTGCGGCTGCCAGAGCTCACACAGACTGTACTGAATGGACATGGCTTTGGATGACGAGGCTGTCCAATTTACTCTGCAAATTGGTACCCGGCTTTCATAAGAACACTAAAAAAGTCCCGCAAAGCACAACAGCTTGTGATAGCCTCCCCGCCACCCACCTTCCCTGAGAGGCAGGCAAGTATGGATCGCCCAAAAATAGAGACGAAGAGTCCCGGAGGAAGCATATGGCAGATGGGACTAGATCCCCGGCTATCGGGTTTTCTGTCAGTGCTTTAACTGTATGATCATCCTCTCTGCTCATCTTTTAAGTATCGTGCTATCCCCTGTACCAAGGGGATAGACTGGCTGTTGGGTTAATGCATGAGAGGGCTTCTTAGGACTGTGAGGACTTAACGATGTGGAAGGTAGATTAGGGAGGTTTCCCCAACATTTTAAAGCTGTGATGCCTTTTGAAGTCTCCTTAAAGCAGAAGCCACATGAGGAGCAGGTGGGATTAGCTGGAGGAAACCAAAAGAGAGAAAGTGTATTGCTGCACCAGAGCATCCCTGGATTTCAAACGGCAAATGGCACTTTAATATTCCTGTCCTGCGGTAAAGATCTCCTAATAAAGCACTCGTTGCAACAGTCTGGGTGGTTTCCTCCCATTGCTTATGGGTCATGGAAACTGGGCCAGGCGCTGCCTGGGAGCACGGCGGGGGGATACCCCCTGTGCTGCACAGCCACTGAGGGCTCCTCGGCAGAGCCACGAGCCTTCACGGGGGACCAGTGTGCCAGAAACACCGGGGGCTTTGCTGGTCCCTCCATCTCCTCCTTTTATTTCTTGTTTTCCTTTGTTCGTCAGCTGCTGGAAGGCATCTGACTGTTGGCTTTGCCTCCTGGCCAGGGGTAGGTTCAGGGGTACGAGCTGCCTTCCCTGGCTGCCTTCTGCCAGCCCCTGCGAACTGGAAGTCAAAGTAAAGTTTCTTTTGCAGCTCTGAACCGAGTGCCTGACTGCGCAAGCACAACCTGCCACCTTCAAGGTCACTTTGTGCTGCGGCTGAACTGTAACCTCTCGAGATAGGCATTGCTTTTGGGATCCAGGTTGTTTCTGCAATGCCTTGCGCCACACCAGTATAGCGACAAAACACGCAATGCAAAGCTCTGGGGCCCCCCGAGCTCTCGCAGTGGACCTGGTGCCCACTGGTAGCATCACGCACCTTGTAACCCCGGGCTGGGCTCGATGCTGAAGAAAGGCAGCACCTCCCACCCCGGGAATCGCAGTTGGCCTCTGCGTGTGGTCCCTCACGTACCTTATCTGCCTCTTGCAAACAGCGGGGATGTTAAGCCTGGGCAGACGCAGGGAAGGGGGCTCTCGCTCCGGACCTGTGCAAACAGCCGTGGAGCAGGTAGGAGCAATGCGAGTTGGCTGTGGCAGGTGTTCTTGCTAGATACGAGAGAGCACAGGCTGCCTCCATCCTTGGCTTTGCTATTGCAGGAAACAAACTTTCATTTTAGCAGTGACTGCATCCAGGATTTAATTAGCTCCGGCTGGCAAGCCCAGCCCTGATAAGATCACATTGAAGGGAAATGTGATTGGCGTTTCTATCCTAAATAGCATCATATCAAGAAGTCCTTTGGGGCTTAGATGCATGCGGGGAGCAGGCAGGGTCAGGAGTGTGCGAGTGCCTGTGCTCCTGCCCCGCTGCGGCGTTCCCCCGCTTTTTTGGGGTGTGCTTTGGTTTTGTTTTCTAGCTCTGTTCCTTCACAGCTGATGCTCCGTGCTGCAAGGCGCTGAGCTCTGGCAGGAGGGAGGAGCGAGCCCTTCCCTCCGTGCAGGCTGCGCCCTCCTGGGCATGGTCCAAGCCAAGCCCGAGTCCTGTCACATCCGTCCTGGTGCTGGGTGAGCTGAGCTCACCCGTTCTCTGCAGCTTCCTCTGCATCACACATTTGACTCCTGTTCTGCTTCCCCTCCAGCTCGTGGGGCTGAACATCACCTTCACAGCCTCTTAAATACCCGCAGCCAGGCAGGCTCCAGGCTCCACTCTGTCAGCCCGTGTTTGCTGATTCCCAGGGACTGCAGAGGCTCTTATCCCTGTCGGGGCTATGGATATGCCCTTTCCAGCTGCTATCCTGGGGATCAGCCTGTCTCTGATTTAAAGGTACAGTCTGCTGACAGCTGCTGCTGTGTTTCAGGAAAACAAGGGAGGAAAAAGTCTATTGGAGCTGGTTTCCTCAGGGCTCACCAGCTCCCTGCAAATTCCTCTTAGAAAGGGTTTCACCACCCAGGAGGCTTTGCCTGCCTTGCTGTCCTCTTACAAATTCAGGGGAGTTTCCCTCCAGTGGAAGGAGACCAGGGCAAGGAAGCTGGGAAGGAGGAATTTTACTGTATAAATCAAATGAGAAAGTACCCTGAGCACAGGAAGATGCTGCCGCCTTCGTAGGGAAGAGGAGAGATGCAGTCATCTGGCTTTAGCTTTTCAGGAAAAGATTTTTCCCATCCTGTGCATTTTTGACTTTTGAAAAGTTTTCCTCATTTGTACTGGGATGAACCCAAGTTTTCTAGAAATCTTTGCCAAAAACCTTCTTTTTGTATGGCAGGAGAGATAATCAACCATATTTGAATTGCCAAGTCCAGATCGGTGAGTCAGTGGGAAGCAAGAAGAAAACCTCATGCGATGCTCCTGTTGCTTATCGATTGCTGTGGCGTGTGTCATCCCGAACTGCCGCCCGTCGCCTCGCCCTCCCGGCGTGAGCACAGCACGGCGCCGGGGGAAAATGGACTTCAGGCATGCTTCACTATCGACCGGCCGTATGGCTTTGGGCAGAATCGACCTGTCTCCGTTAACCCATATGCAAAAGGCAGAGCCCTGTAACCTCCTTAACTCTTCTGTTGGTGCTCTGAAAGTCACAGGGTGCTGCTGGAAATGGCAGTGGGTCCCTGACCCCCAAATGGGGACACCCCCGGGACCCTGAGCTCTGCAGCGGGGCAGGGTTGAGCTGCTGGCATTGGGGACCGCGTCCTCCAAGGTTGGAGAAACACATCTTTCTCATCTAGCAAGCCACTGACATGTCTCCTATCCCTCCTGACCCAGATTTCTGGTTCCTTCTGCTACAGAAATAGCCTTTGAACTCGCTCTTTTTAGACATTTCCACCTCCCGAGCTTTCCCGGCGTGGCCGCTCTGTGCAGTGCGTGATTCACAGGCTCTCCCCGCATCCTCCCACCCAGGGCAGCCCCTCCTCACAAACAAGCTGGTGCCCTGGATGTCATGGGCAGCCCAAGGACCCTCTTGCTTGAAGCAAGGAAAATTCTGCTTCAGGAGAGTGAGGACCTGGAAAAATCCAAGTTATTGCTGCCTCTGAAGCGATTTCTTTCTCCATCGCATGCTTTTACTTCGGGGCACGGGGAGGAGCTGGCAGGGTCTGCGAGCGCTCGCTACATCTCTGCTAATGACACAGAGGATTGCCTCTGTGCTGTCTCCTGGTGGCTGTCTAGCCATCAGCTCAAGCACAGCCATGGTAAATAATATTTAATCCCCTCCGAGTTCTCTACCCTGCGCTTTTTCCTTTCTGTTCCGGTTGCTGCAGACAGCGCTGCTCCGCTGCTCCGCTCAGGCTGTGGCATTTACCCGCGAGCGAGGTGTTAGCCGTGACTCAGCTCTCTCCTTGCGTTTCCCTTCCACAGTGTCTTCATCCTAACAGCCCCCCCCCTTTTCTCTTTTTTGCACAGAATATTGCCCAAACTCCGCTCTTCCCAGTCCCCTCTAAAGCCCATCGCTGGGATCTCCTCCGCTTCCGTCTCCAGCAGCGCTGGGCTGCCCTTGACCTTGACAAACACCCTTTTGCCCCAAGCACGCCTGCACCGGACACTGCTGCGGAGCGAGGACGCTCTTCAGGCCTGATGGTTTTGCTGCGTTGCTCTTCTCTTTGCTCCTCTTTGCTGCCTTTCCTCCTCCCAGCGCAAAAAACATAATAAATCAGCTGCTGCTTTTTGCTCTCATGGCTTTCTACATCTTCTCCCCGCTTGCCCCAGCACGTCTCCTTCCCTTTTAACTGTCAGCGTCTGCCTGTGATCAGCCCGTGATAACTCATCTCTCTTGTCCCATTGCAGAACTTCCCAGCAAACACCTTGGCTTTCTCCTGAGCTGCCCCGAGGCTCTGGAGAAACTCCCGCAGCAGGAGGGAGCCTTCTGCGGGCTTCCCTGATGGCTCCTCTTTCCCACAACCTTCACTAAACCCTGGTGACTAGTAAGATACCGGTGAACTAAAGTAATTTCCATCGTCCCTACTAACGTGTCCTTCTTGCTGTCCTTGCTGGGACAAGGCTCGTGCGTGGCTCCGCCAGCAGGTCCCAGGCACGGGGAAGTCCCGCACCGTCACCCGGGCAGGTCTTCCAGCCTGCACTGACCTCTTGGCTGCTGCAACATCCCCAACATCGTCTTGAGGCCGTGGCCAGCTTGGTAGAGGGGGCTTTGGGTTTTTTTTCCTCTCTCTGTTCAATGGAAGACCCTGCTATTGCCTCCTAAGCTGCCTCTGCCAGGGGGTCTGCTAGAGGCAGGGCTGGTGGTAATCTGAGCAATAAAGGAAATAAAGGAAAGGGCGGATCGAGTCAGCTGAGCGTGGTGAGCCCTGAGCCTGTCCTCCCCCCCAGGCCACTGCGGCCGGGGGTCAGTGCAGTATTTCTTGCCCAGTTAGTGGAAATATCGGTCATCTCCGCAATCAGGAAAGCTGCTCCTTCTAATGAGAATATCCTCTTAAAGCTGCAGGAAGAAATCAAACCTCGTAAAGCATCTGGCTTTTCTTCCCCTGTGTAGGGTGGCTGCTGGGACGGCTCTGCAGGAAAGGGGAGGCTCGGACGTCTCTTGCGAGCATGCAGAGCTGTCTGTCCTGTACATAGGTCTGTCCTGTGGCCACGGGCTGCTGTGCCACCAGCTGACAACCGCTCAGCCCCTGAGGAGCAGCACTGCTGGGGCTCTGTCCCCATTTAATGGCCAGACTCTGGGGACAGCCCTCGGCGTAGCCGAAGGTCCCATGGAGCCGCGCTGAGGAGGGCCGGGAGTTTTGCGAGGCTTTAGGGAGCAAAGGGTCCACACAGAGCAGAGAAAGATGCCAAATCTGGGATGCAGAGGGAGGAGACCTGACTCTCAACCTCTTTTCCGCCCCTCTCCTTTTCTCGTTCGTCCTTTTCCCTCCATCCCCCTCCTGCTCAGACGTCCATACATTATGCATCAACAATTCTTTGCCCACACAGCACTTGCAGAGAGAAACCTGGCTACCGGCTGATGAAAGATAGCGCCTCCTCTTTAACGCTAGCCCAGGAAGCTGGCCGCAACCTGCAAAGATTTGGCATAATTCACAGCACATCCCACCCTCCTCCTCGCAGCCTGCCTGTCAAACCCGGCGGGGAGAGGGCAGCCCAGCACCCCGGCTGAGCTGGAGAGACTGGGCTGGGGATTAGAAGTGGGGGTCCAGCCCCAATTCCCCTGTGGGACCTTGCCCAGGTTCCCTGCTGTAAAATTTGGGCAATTATAGGTCACCCCTCCTTGCACGGGTGGCAGAAGGCAGATCTCCTCCCAGATGGTTTGCAGCGTGGCTCCTACATGGGTGCCTCGTTCAGCCCCAAAACGTGGTGGCTGTGGAGCGCCATTACAAGTCGTGGTCACATCTGTCCTCAGTTGCCATGGAGACTTTTCCTCTTCCCGATGCCCAGAGGAAAGCAGCGGATAGCGGCATCGACAGGGAGCTGCCGCCGGAGCACGTCACCCCAGGAGCCTCGTGCCTGCGTGGCCTCGGCCATCCGGCATCCCAGAGCCCGCGAGACGCAGCATCCCCTCCACCGCCCAGGTCCAGCTCCCAGTGGCTTCGCTCCAGCCGCCGGCTGGCTTTAATGGTGTGACAGGGCTGGGTGTTTAAATGCGGCGGTCGCTATACCTGGGTCAGTCCCTGTGGATTCAGACACGCAATCCGGATGTGCAGCGATAGGTATAGCTGTATAATGACACCCATGTGCTGCTGCGGGTGAGCTTCGACCCCAGTGTGACCATGGATGGGTGAGGATCTGGCTCAGACCTCGGGATTCGGGTTTCCACATCGCAGCTGAATTTTTTTTCCTTTCCTAAGAAACAAGCTGAGGATCCAAACTCCCTGACCTCCCTTCCCTTTGGGAATTTGAATTGCTGCAGTTTCAACCCCTTCCCCTTCAAGCCACTGTGGTTGAAGGTTGTCATCTCCTTCCACTGTCCACCTCCTTGGAGGATGGGGTGGTTGTCCCCTCCGCACGCCTGGATTTGCTGTGGGAGGGCTGGGGGATGAGGCTCGCTCGGTCTTCGGAGCTCGCTGAGCACACGTGAGCTTTGCAGACCGGTTCCCAGCGGAAATCAGGCGCGGACAGGCTCTGAGAGGGACTGTCGGCTTCCTCGCACGCTCCAGATGGGAAGGGACACAGAGGCAGTAAAGGGTCACTTTCTGAGACAATAAAATCTATTTGCTGGTGGTGGCTTTGCTTATAAACATCCGCCAATACATATATTATTTAACCATTACTAAGCCCTCACCACTCACTGTGAAATTGGGCAGCCAGCTCCTCCCGGTTTTATCCCTGTGCGGGCCAGGCTGGGGAATTTATTCAGGTTCTGCAATATCTGCCCTCTTCTAGGTATCTTTTCTGGCTTGTCCAGCTCATTTCTGGAGTGCTCCAGCCTCTTCCCTGAATTCCTGGAGGGAGCATTCCATGGGCTGAGGCAGCTGGGGCAGAGCAGGAACCCTGGGCTGGCTCCAGCATCGGAGGGACCTGGCAAAGCCCCTTCCCCTGCTCCGTGCCTGTTTTCCTGGCTTTACGTTTGGGAGAAAAATAATATGGACCTTATTTAGAGGCTGTAGCGTTATAGACGCGGTTCTGCTATTCTTTGCCCATAACAGGTCGGCTCAGGAGTGGGAAATCTGGGCGTTGCAGGTAGGACCCTGCGGAGAGGGGTTTTTAGGAGGAAAGGGGCTGGATGGTGGCAATACAAATGGTGCTTGAAGGGAACGTAAAGGCTTTCTTAAGCTTCCCAGGTGGATTTTGGAAGAAGATGGAGTGTGCCTGGAAGGGGGAATGGAAAAGGCACATCCCCAAGCCTGTGTGTGGCGGGATGAAGATGCGAGGGCTTTGTGCGTGACTGGGTGCGTTATAAATGGAAACGTGTGGCTGTGCGGCCAGCGTGGGCGAGGGGCTGGGCACGCGGGTGAATGTGAGCCTGTGCCGAGGGGGACAGATGTGTGTGGGATGGCTCCCTGTGAAGCTATATTAAAAATATGAGCAAGGCAGACTCTGGTGCTTCAGATGCTCAGGCTTTGCTTCAAAGTCTCCCAGGCGAGGGGAGGGGGACGGTGCTGGAGGGCAGGGCTGAGCCTGAGACAGCTCAGATTCAGTTCACTTCTGCCCCCCTCCTGCTTTTGGGATGGGTCAGCAGGGGTTGCACATGGGATGGACAGGCTTTCACCCACCAAATTTGTACATACAGAGCCTGAACTTGTCTCCACTTATAGCTGTATTTTGTTTTGGACTGAGCTGCCACACACACAGCATCAAGAGCCACTCTTAATGGGGGGGGACAACCTCAGAGCAACCCCCCCACCCCCAGGCTGGCAAGGGCTGAGGGTGCCCAGGTGATGCTCAGGGCACCCAGGTGGGGCTCAGCGCACCCAGGTGATGCTCATATCAACTCTCTCATTTACAGTCTCTTCCAGGCACTCAGTTCCTCCCCTTGGGCGGAGCTGGTGGGTTTTAAGGGTGGGGCACAGACAAGCTGGGGTTTATTTTTTTGCTGAGACCGTGTTGGGGGGTAGTTTTGGCTTTGCTTGCTGTGAAGCACCCTGTTAATGGGGGATGTGACTCCCCAGTGAAGTGGGTGGTGGAGTCAGACTGGTAAGAGGAAAACCCTTTTTGATGGCTGCGTAGGTTGGGAGCTCGTTGCTGGGGGAGTTCGCTGAGACCGAGAGGAGGGATATTGTAGGGCTAATAAGAGCATCCGATTAGCGTCATGGGACTAAACTTTTGGGGCACTGGATCCTCAGGGGTGGTCTGATCTGGCCTGGGTGAGGGGGAGGCGGTGGTGCTGACCCCCACCCATCCACAGGTGGCATTTGTGGCCCTTTGCAGGGGCCAAGTGCAGGAGCTCCTGCTCCCCAAAACCTTTCTCACCCCCTGGAGCGGGCGGTACAGGCTGCCCAGCGGAGGAGGGAGGATGAGGATGGCTTGGTTTGTGGGGAGGGCTAATTAAAGCCAAGGAGCACCCAAATCTCACCCTGCGGCGGGTGCTTCAAAGGACTTTTTAGGACAAGTCAGACAAAAAAAAGAAACATATGATAAATAACTGAGAGCTGAGGCTCAGCTTTCATGATCCTCCCGTCAAGCCCAGTGGCAAAGGGACCTCGAGCCCCTTCTGGAGGGCTGAGGGGTTTGGGAGCAGGAGGGTGAAATGGTGACCATGCTGCTGCGAGGCTGCGGCCGAGCTGGGGAGAATGGGAGAAGGTTTAGGAGCCTCTTTTCTTCCTTTCCCCTCTTTCATTGGAAAGGAAAAAGGCTGCAGGTCTCTGTAGCAGGGTTGGTGTTGAGGGTGTTGTGGGGAGAGGCAGCCCCTGTGGGATCCCCTTCCCACAGCTCTCGCGTGGATCTGAGACGTTGGCTCTTCTGCTGAAGTGCCATTTCCCTACGTCGTGTGGTTATATGCGATATCTGCTTTCCTTTTCAAATTAAATTCCTCTCTCTTGTGGCTGCAGGACCTTCCCTCTCCCTTCCCCTTTTGCAAAGCCTCCGAAAACAGAAATAAATAGCCTCGTGCTCTTGTCAGCTTTCTTCCAAGAAACCTTGGATGTTTTCAGGTCACGCTGTGATTTCGGCCGGGGTCTGGCTCGTGCCCCCTGCCCGTGGTGTTGGCTGCCACAGGGGAGGCCCCGGGGGCCACGACCGCCCTGTCCTGCCCTGCCAGTCCCTGCAGAGGCAATCGGAGGGGGTGTCAACCCAGCCTCGTCCCCGGGACCGGCCTGTCGCGCATGTGTTTTTAATGGGTTTTTGAAAACAGGAGATTGCCTCGTGGTATCTTGGCGTGCAAGGTTATTGGAAGGAGACCAGCAAAGGTCTATAACCTCTCTGCTGATGAGGATGAAGTGCTTGTTTAATACATTTTAGCTTTCAAATATTTCTCCTTAATGTGTTTTTGAAATGACTGGAGCTCTGAAGGGAATATGTAACTTGTTAGAAAATAGATGTGCCGATTAGACTGCATTTCAGCTCATTTAGAGACGTTTCACCGCCTCACTTGGATCTGCCGTGATCAAAACCCCGCTGCCTCTCCGCAAGCTGGGAAGTTGGGGAGCCGTCAGCCGGCATCACCCCACGGTGCAGCCCCGTCCCCGGAGCCAGGGCTGGGTTTGCTGGTGCCGAACGTGTGGGGCTTCGTCGGTGGTGCGGGTAAGCTGTGATGGCATCACTGGGTTTGTGTCAGGTTGTCTTGGCCTTTCCCAGCTGCTCGCGTTTATGTCCATCCCAGATACCCCAAAATGTCTCTAAGGTGCTCCTTGGGGGCCTGGGTGGCTCCCACAGCCGGGAGGGAATGGTTTACACCTCTCGTCTTGAATTTCCCACCTGATGCTCTGTACAAATGATATCTCTCCCTGGGTTCACACCAGGCAGTGGCACGGGGTCTGCCGTGGGAAACCCCAGAGCCTGCGGGGAGGGCAGGATCTGCCCCACGCAGGTCATCTCACTTGGCTTGTGAGGTGCCTGGGTGTGGGATGGGCCCGTGGGGCGGCCGCGCTCCCCTCTGGCATGGGATGGTTCAGACTTTCCCGGTGGCATCTCTCGGAGAGCGGCAGATTAGGATTTGGTATTAAATGAGAGACTTTTAATGCCAGGGGGAACTTTACTCCTCTAATCTGCCTACCAGCGAGACACAGACCGGAGGATTTCACTCCGCGTTATAAATACTTCACCTCTCATTACATCTCTGAAGTGCTCCCAGGACTATCAGCAACTCTTTCCATTCCCATTTTTCATTCATCTTTTTTCTCCCTCCATCCTGTCCCCCCCCCCCACAGGCAGCACTCCCCTTCTCCCCCTCTCCCACCGCAGCAAGATGTGGTTCCAGGGGTGCAAGGTGGTGATGGAGTGCGTTGTGAAATGATGGGGTTGCCTGGGAGCACGGGACGAACCCACTGGGGTACATCACCGAGCAGGGACAGGCAGCACGTTGCAGCAAGACCCATCCCCGTGCACAGCCCCGGGATGCCCCGGCCCCCCCAGTTGTGTCTGCCGGGGCGACCTGCTGTCAGGAGCATGTCAACCCCATCAAGATGCACTTCGCTGGCGCTGGAAAATGCTTTCGCCCCACGGTTGTTCTCTAATGGAGCCAGCGTTGCCGCGCTGCCCCGTGCCGCTGGGCAGCGGCTCTCCAGCTAATGCAGCGCTGCGGGGGCTGCAGGGGGTCGGGGTTAGCTGGCGTCTCCTCCACCTCCCCTTCCCCTCGCTGGGGAGGTGCTGGTCGGCTCCGCAGCCCCTGTCCCGCGGGGATGGGAGCAGCAGGGGTGGGCAGGGAAGGGGAGGAAGCCTGCAAGCCCTCCTCCCTGGTCCCAGGAAACTGTGCAAAATGAAGTGGCTGCTTATTTATTTTTTCCTGCCCTATCGCTCCCCTTTCCCCCTGGTGAACCTTGGGTTCGTTTCTCTTGGCGAGGAGGTGCCAACCGGGGTGAGGTGCCAGCGGGGCACCCTCCTGTACCCGTCACGCTGTGGGGGCTGCTCTCCCCCTGGCCCACGAGTGCTCGGAGCCCGCGGCTGGGTCCGCACCGCGGTGGGCACTGCCAGCCGGGGACCGAGCCTCGGCGGAGGTACCCCGGTGCCATCGGCGCTCTGCTACGGAGGGGCTTTGGTTGTGGCTCGTGCAGGGAATTTGCAGTTGCCAAAGGATGGATGAGCCACCTCGGCTGCGTTGGCTGGGAGCTGCTGGTCCCACGGGGTTGGGTAAGGTCGTGGCTCTGCTGGCAGCATTTCCACCGCCCTTTTTTGCTTCGTTTCCCCCGACCCACCTTTACAGCAATACCGCTGGCTATGCAGGACCGTGGCAGGATGCTGCCCACCCCACCCCTCTCCCAAGAGACGTGCAAAGGCTATTTTGCTGTCCCCTTTCAAGGTGTATAATGCCCTTGTGAACACTCCTCCCGTGCATCACCCAGAGCTGCCTCTCCTGCGCATCCCCCACGGGTCCGGCTGCTTTTCCCACTGTCAGCAGGCAATGGCACAGGGTGGCAACTGCATGCCACCCCGATTGCTCCTGGCATTTGGGCTAGCCACCTATCACTGAATAAAACGTAGGGGCCTTTAAGAGGGAGCGGAGAGGGGGAGCCGTCTCCCCGCACATTAATCTATCATGAGCTAATGTGTTTTTCCCATTTGTTCCTTTGTACATCGCCGAGCTGCGCGCTCCCACGTGCACACACCCCGGCGCGCGCTCGCACCCGCGCGCCCGCTCGCTCGCACTCCTGCCTCCGTCTCCCATGGTTGGCTGGGCCTGAGCCCCTCGCGGAGAGAAAGGAAAGAAAAGAAAGCGAGCAAGCAGAGCAGAAATGGGGAATACACCCTCTCAAGGCATGTCACTCTCACTATGTGCATCCATTCTTAAGTAGCAGGTATTTTTTTTATTTGTGTGGTTTTTTTTCCTCCTCCCTCCACGTTGCCAGGGCAGTGGTGCTGATGCCCGGGGAGGGGGGAAAATTGCTGCTCCCGGCGCTGGAGTTTGCTGGCTGTGAATTGACACCCAGGAAGGGTGTGCGTGGGGTTGTGATGCTCCGGAGGGGTGTGCGTGGGGCTCAGCTGCCTGCGCCGGGGATGCGGTGCTCCCCCGGCTCAGGGGACCGAGGGGCTGGGGGATGCTGAGCCGGCGCTGGCGGTGATGCTGCTTCTCGGGGTTGTTTGTTGTCGGGGCCGCCTTGCTCCAAAGGGATAAAGTAGCTGGAGAGCCGCTGTCCTAGAAACACCGGCGGCGTGGGGAGCTGGGGCGATGGGGTGTTTGGGGGCGGGGGCTCACTGAGGATGCTCGAAGAAATCCGTTATTGTGCCTATGGCTGTTTCAGCTCTGTTGTTGCTGTGTTGTGCATTAAACATGATGTTTTGCTGACCGAGCTGGGCTGGGTGCTGCCGGGCTCTGGATATCCTTTCTCTGCAAGCTTGGGGAGACAGACGGGCGAGGAGAGAGGCTGCGGGCTGCTCTCCTACCTGCTCTCTCCCCTTTTTCCTTCCCCCCAGCCGCTGTTGAGACACAAAGGGCAGGACGAGCTGTGGGGCTGCAGGTCACCTCTTGTGAGATATTTTCAGCATCCTTGCAGGAGGAGGGAAAAAATCTGGTGCATCCCGAGCTGGGCTTGGCTGTGGGGGAGGCAGCGGGGAGGAAAAACTTAAAATAACTCCAAAGGCTGCCTGCCCTGCCCTGTGCCACGGCTGGCTGCTCCCCATGTGTTCAGGGGGTAAAGGAGAGCCACGGCGGGGTCTATTCCCTCCCTGCCGTGTGTGCACGCAGGAGCAGGGGTGGGTGTGGGTGTGCACGCGTGTGCATGGTATGCTGCGGCCGCCAGCGCTGCCCTGCCCCGTCTCAGCCCCGGTGGGTGACAGGGACGTGTTTCAGGGCTGTGCTGCCCATGGCGGGGGTCCCGTTGTCCGCCCCTGCCGCGGGGAGTGCCCAGCCTTTGCCCCGCAGCCTCTCCCCTCTTTGTTCTCTCCATTTTCGCCCTGGTTGTGGTGAGAGGGGCTGGGGAGTGGCGATGCTTCAGCCCCTGCGCCCGCCTGCTGCTGCATGGGTGTTGACACCCAACTCCTGGGGAAGTTGGTTTTGGCTGTGCTTGGCCCTGGGAGCGCGCCCGGCACCAGCCATGGGGCCCTCGGGAGCTGTGCCCCTTCACAGGCGTCTCGGGGGGTGGGAGGGGGGTCACATCCACCCAGTTCTTGCTTAAGGATGGAGATGGAAGGGGTCTCTCTGCTCAGCCGGTCCAGGCAGGGGGTGGGTGTCCCCTGCCCTGACATCAGGCAGGGAATTCAGCCCTTCCCTATAGCTGGGTCAGTCCCAGGGACCCCAAACTTGCTCAAGGTCTGCCAGCACCCGGATCCTGGGGGTGCAGATGCTTTTTGGTCCTTCTGGTTGCTCCATGGCTTTCCCACCACTGCTGGTGTGGGGGCTGCTGTGCAGGATCTGTCCCCCACCCTGGCAAACCCAGCCCAGGGTTCAGGGCAGTGCCCCCACCGAATCTGCCCAAAGCCACACGGTCGCTCCAGCCCCAGTGGTGGCTCTTCCCTCATTTTAATGAGGAATACATTTCCAATGTGCTAATTATTTCCCACCAGACTGCCCCCAAAGCCGCCAGCATTCCCATGCCTGTGGAAATGGCTCTGTGCTCCTTCTGACAGGCGCCCCGTGCCCCCAGGGAGCTGCTGGTGGGCTGCGATCCCCCCGGGGGGGCCAGGAGGGTCGGGGGGAGCGAGTATAGAGCCACAGGCCCTGGCAGGGCTGCCAAAGGGCTGGTGTCTTTGTGCAAAGGAGCTCTAGTCTTTGTCAGGAGCCGTCCCTCCCTTCCCAGCAGGATGGGCACAGAGGGATGCTTGCCCGGTTTGTTTTTGTCTGGAATGTCCTGGTCGTGGTTTGGGAGATGCTCGTTCCCCTCCTGGGGAGGTGGGCTGGAATGGGAGAGGGTGGGGGGCAGCCTGGGTGGCTCTGGCCAGGGGGGCAATGCTGAGAACTGGTGTGGCAATTGCCCTGGACTGGGAGGTGTGGGGGGGTTAGTGCTGGTGGGGGGGTTAGCGTTGGGTCCAGGCTCAGCCCCGGCTCCCCACGCAGGAAAACCACATAGCTCCCCCAAAATGTGGTTTTTCCCTTTAGGGACAGGGTGATAAAGGCACCCTTCTGCGTTGGGGTGGGTGTGAGCCCGGGGCATGAACCTGCTCCATCCTGGCTGGACACCTCCTCCCCGGTGGGGAGGGCACGTCTGTCCCCCCACATTGTCCTCCTTCCCTTCCCCTGGTGCTCCCAGCATCAGCCTCGCAGCAATGGCCCAGCCTGGTGGGAAACACCCACCCGTGCCTGCCTCTGCTTTCTTTTCCACCAAGAAATTCTCTGTACAGAAGCCTTGCCGTGGGAGCAGGGAGGCCCTTGGGTGCCCTTCGCTGCTGCAGGGACCCAGGTGGGTGCTGCCTTGGCACCGGCCGGGAGCAGTGGTCCCCACGGGCCACTGCCGTGGGGCTGAAAGACCCTGCTGCCGTGTTCACTGGGGGGAGCGGGGCGGGAGGGATACAGCCCAGCAGTGCAGTGTTTAATTATAGAAATTGATTCTCCTTGTTGCCACGCATCGATCCCAGCCGGGGTGCACGGTGGCTGCCTCTGTGCCCCAGGGACACGCCTGGCACGCACGGACACGTGTGAGCGATGTCCCAGGGCGTGGGGCACGGCCCGGGGCTGCAGGGAGCATCCCCACGCAGCCGGGGCTCGGTGCCCGGGGCCGGGGCCAGGCTGGCTGCGGTCCATCGTGGGCTCAGAAGAGGAAGCAAATGGGTATGGCTGTCCCCAGGGTGCTGCATGCATGGAGGAGTCCGTTGAGGCTCCTGCTGTTAATATTTTTATTCCCAAGCGTGTTGGGCAGGAAAGAGGGAGGCTGGAGGGGTCTTTCGGAGAGGCTCGAGGGTGCAACAGAGTGGGGTTTGAACCAGGCATCGGGAAGCCGCAGTGTGTGAGTGGGGAGGAGGAAGGATGCTGTGCTGTGGTTCCTGCTTCTGAGGGGAGTTGCTTCTCCAGCATTTTGCTCTGCCCCCCGTGCTCGGGTAGTGTCCCCGGTGCTGGGGTAGCGTCCCCGGCTTGCTACCGCTTGCAATTTGTGAAGCACAAATTGCCACTTGCTCCAGCCCTGCAGCTCTTGGCTTGGAGGTGCTGGACCTCCAGCAAAGCGGTGTGATGGGGGCCGGGACCCACAGTCCTGGGGGGCTGCACTCGGGAAGGGGCAGCGCTGGTGTGGGGCTGGACAGGAGCTGGTGGGGAGGTATGAGAAGAACAGAGACTCCCCTTTGTGCCAGCTCTGTGGCTGTGAAGTTCTTCCAGCGCTTTGCTCAGTTGGCTCTTTCCCAGCAGCAGTAGTCAAGTTTTGTGACTATTTTTATTATTAAAACACCTCCAGGTGGGTGAGGTGAGAGATGTCTGGTCTAAGGTCCCTGGGCTGGAGTGTAGAGGCTGCTTGGCCAAGTGTTGCAGAGTTTTTGGATTCAAAAAGCAGCAAGCAATCCTGCTAGCATCATCTGGGGAGGTCTGGAGCCTGCGATGGGTCCATGCGAGTGGGTCTTACCCACCAGACGGGCTCCATCTCCAGCAGCCGTGTGGATCTGGGGGGGTCCCAGCTCATCACTGCAAGGATCTTCAGCTTGAGATGGGAGTGTGTGCCGTTACCCATCAGCTGTGCTTGCTCCTCATCAAAGGTCCTCATTAACCCCCCCCGGCTGTGCCAGGCTGCAGGTGCACCAAGGCTCAAAGAGGCACTCGGCAAAGGAGCTTAAATGCTTGTTAAAAAATTACTGATTTGCTCCTCGCCGCCCAATGGGGATAATAAAACTTTGCTGTCAGCTGTTTTTATTTTTTCCCTCCCCCTGCATGGTTTCCACTTTCAGAATAAATGCAAATGAAGAATTTTATTTTTTTTTTAAATTCATCTCCAACACAAGGACTGATGAAGAGGGCTGGGTGGGGGCGGGAGGAAGAGGAAGGGGGGGACAAACACTTCTGATTTGTTTGTTGTGTGGTTTTTTTTTTTCCCCCCTGTGCTGAAATGTTCTGATTGCAAAGGGAGGAGCGTGAAGGAAGATGATGCATTTGGGCTTCCAGCACAGCTAATAGCTCCAGGTTGGGAAATGTAGCATCTGCACTCCAGCCCCAAACTGGGAACCAGTGTTCTGGCATAACTGGGAAAGGAAAGTCAAAGAGCAGCTTCCCTTCCAGTCCCACCCCATAGCCCCATACCCTCTTGGTGCTCAGACCTTGGAAAGGGACATCTGAAAAAGGATGGGCCATGGCCATGGGTGGAGGTGAGGGCTCCCGGGGCTGCGGGCGCTTCCCTGCCCTCCGCTCCAGCCTGCGAGTGGCTGCTTTGGCTGATGCTGTCGGATCTCCTCCACCTCAAGTTTATCTGTTTCAATTACAGACTGTTAAAAGCCTCCATGTT
This sequence comes from Gavia stellata, assembly GCF_030936135.1. Lineage (NCBI taxonomy): Eukaryota > Metazoa > Chordata > Aves > Gaviiformes > Gaviidae > Gavia > Gavia stellata. The sequence goes on from NC_082621.1 coordinate 2,054,624, forward strand.
TCAGGTGCTGCTCGGATTTACGGCTCCTGTCCTGCAGCCAGCCCGGGCATCCCTGAGCTGCAGCCCCACAGAGCGCCGTGGGTCAGCCCCCCGCCTGGCTCTCGCTGCAGCCACGATGGTGGGAAACAGCGTTTGGCTCCTGACATGCCAGCGTTTCCCCCTGTCTCCCCTTTTCCCAAAGTGCCTGGTGTTTTCCTCGTGAGCACCCTGTGATTCCAGGCACCAGAATCTTATGGTCAATGGCTCTCATTAATTGGCTTAATTACCCACAGGAGGCAGGGCTACTCAAGGTGGGGAAGGGATGCTGTGACTCCCAGCCCAGCAGCTTGACTCCTAGAGAGATGGTTTTGAAAAGTGGTTGTGGCATCTGGTCTGGTTTTTGTGGTTTTCTTTTTAATGGGATATTTGGAGCTGAAATGGGACCAAGTGCAGAACGCCAGAGGCTCGGATCCTGTACCCGGCTTTGCGCGGAGGGAGGGATGGAGCCCTGGGCTGGGATTTCAGGGGGATGCATTTCCCAGTGTCCGATTCCCCAACCCTTTATAAGCCCTATGGTGCAGGCAGGGGAGGAGGGAGGCAAGAGAGATGAAAACGGAGAGGTGAATCCAATGACGTGCAGGGAGGAAAGGGCTGCGCAGGGACCTGGCCTGGGGGCTGCGGCGTCAGGGGCAGCCAGGGTGCCCTGGGTTCAACATCTTCCTCTGACACAAATCTCCAGCTGGATACCAGGCACAGCACCGCGGGCTATGCACGTTTCTAAAGCACTGGCATGTTTCAGAAGCCAAATTCCTACAGAATTGGTGGGCGTAAAGCACACGCATCTTGCAAGCCTGTAGTCAGCCTCATGGCAGTGCCTTGCCCATCTCCTGCTCTGCCTGGAAGCTCCTTAGTGACCCTGCGTGCACCGGGTTCCCCATATTTTTCGGTTCCTGGTATTTCTGGGTACCTGGAGACAAGGTTGTGTTAGAGAGAAACTCCTGCTCCAGCTGCCCAACATCTGGGCTTGGTGACCCCTCTCCCAGCCTTGCCAAGGGGCTCGAGTCACACTGCTCTTCCCGAGCATCCCCTCGCTCGCTGCCGGCTCCGCGGGCTGGAGCTGGGGCTTGCAATCCCATCCATCTGTCAGCGGCTCGGAGGCGGCTCGGCCGAGCCGAGTGGCACAGTAATAGGGTGTGAAACAACCACCTGTCAGTTGACTTTCCTTCTGCGGCTGCCATGGCGCTTGGCAAGGGCAGAGCTGGAGCTGAATAAACTCTCCTCTCCCGTGTTATTTGGAGGGATGCTGTCACGGCACTCGGGGTTTTTATTTGGCTCGGTGGTTTTATGTTAATGAAGCAGCTCTCTCCCGCTCTGAAAAGAGAAGGGAAAAAGTGTCACTTTGGATCTTCGTGGATGGAAAAATACAGCACCTCCCTCCTGCAATTAGTTGGATCTCCGGGAAAGCGCATGGGGAGGCAGGCAGGGCTGGAGACATGGGCGTCCACCTCCGCTGAGGCGGCTGCCGGCTGAGCCCGCTGCGGCCGTCTCCTGCCCTGCTTTGGCCAGCACGTGCCGTTTTCTGGCTTCAACATTCCGTTAGCAGTGTCCTGCTAGACCCACCCCGGGGGGGGCCCAAAGAGCCCACGTTTGCTCCTCTTTCCCCATCACATGGATGAGACCATCCCGCGGCAGTCTGCCTCCCGGAAGGGCTGGAAGGGCAGCGCTGGATCCTGGCAGCTCCCGACCATGGGAGACTGGGATACTTTCAGGAGAGAGGAGGGCAGGGTGGTTTTGGATGACACAACCTCCTCCTAGGTGCTGTGGGCTGTTTCTGATCTTTTTTGCTTCCCAGATCATTTTTTGCTTCCCAGATAATTTTTGCCCCTGTGGAGCATCTCTGGTAGGGAGACAGTGTCTGGGAGCACCGGGGACCCGCAGCCCATGTCTGTGAGGGGTGGTGTGTGCGTGAGGGAGCAAGGAGGAGCACGAGCCTGGTGCTGGCCGGATCCAGCTTGGAGCAGTGGGCATCACCAAGGAGCGTGAAGCGGAGAGGAGATGCAGCGAGAGCTGCAGGGCCGTGGTCCTCCTCCGGCCGACTGCACCGTGCGTGCTGCAGCCTAGTGCCTGCGGCACGGGGGTCCGGCCAGCCCCGCGTTGGATCCCTTGTAGAAGTGGGGGACGGGGCTGTGGGGGTCACATCTCAATGCCCCCCACCACCACCAGAAAGCAGCGGAGCAGAGGCAGCGCCTGCCTGCTCGGCTGTGCAACAGGCAGCCCCGGCGCTGCCGGCGGGCTGCAGAATCTGTCTCATTTCAGGAGGATTAATGATTCCAGCATAATTTGAAAAACATTATATGGCTCATTAAAAACACATTGCCCAGACCAAACACAGAGTAGTTGTGTGTTTCCAGCCCTGCCAGCTCACCTCCCTGTGCCAGCCCATGGCACATCCCTGGGGCCCCTGGCTGGGCCACAGGGGATGATGGTGAGGCCGAAGGCTGTGCTCGCCGCGTGCAGAGCGTGCCTGGCCGAGTGCATGTGGGGCGGCCGTCCGCCTTTCCTCCCTCCTCCAGCTGCTTCTGGGAGCATTTGGGGGTAACCAGCCAGCTCGGGAATGGTGTCCCCTTGGGATTTTTTGGTGGTGCCGAGGTGTGGGTGTGCTTTGGGGAAAAGACATCAGAGCACGGCTGTTGGGAGCATCCTCTGCCCTCCCCTCCCTGGCACATGGAGCAGCCAAGCCCTCGGTGAGCATGGGAGGCTCCTGGGGAGCCCTTGTCCCCTTGAAGGGGACCTGATTCCTAGGGCTCAGGAGGGTGAAGGGAACCAGCAGTGCCTTCTTTCCCCCGTCCCTGCTCCGTTTCTCCTTCCTCCCTTCCCGCACACCTCCTCCTTTCTCTCGCCTTCGCTGCTTCGTTTCAACTCTCTCTGTGGTGGTGGGAATCAAAGAGGAGGCAGTTTGGGATTTTTCAGTCCTTCCTCATCCGCTGCACTGCGTGAAAAGCAAAGCTTCTAAAGGACACTCAAGGACACCGAGAGGGCGCCTTCCTCACTCCTCTCCCTGCCCTCCTCCTCTTCCTCCTCTGCAGAAAGCCACAGCCTGCTCCTGCCCATGGGAATGGCCGGGGCTTGGCTGGGCTGCTCCTCCACGGCTCCCGGCTCCATCCATGCCTCCGTTCTGTTCCCCCCATGGGGTGAGGCAGCTGTGTGAAGCAGCATCTTCTCCACGCACCAGGTCCCTCAGGACCAGGTGGCCACTATGGCTCTTGGACAGGGACCTGTGCTGCTCCCTCGGGGCTTGCACGAAGGTGCAAAAGCAAATAAGGGCCCCCGCTCCCACCGAGCCCCGGGGAACCGGCACACGTGGGCAGCTTGGGGCAGGGTGGCTTCGGTCTGGGTGCTGCTGGAGTCCCCGGCCCCAGGATGTGGCAGGACCTTGAGCGAATTGCTCAGCCACCCCACGACTCGGTATCTCAGCCAAAATAACTCCGGGGAGGTTGTGGTGCTCCACAGATAATAATTAGCTCTTTTCAGCTGTCAGTCCCAGCTCCTCGTAAAAGCAAGTCTGTTATCTCCCTTCCACACGCGGGGAAGCGAAGGTGCTCCTAGGGCAAGTCCTTGGCCCAAGGTCACGTAGGGTGAAGCAGAGACCGAAACCAGGAGCCGGGACCTGCTGCCGGGGTCTCGGCTTGGGAGGCTCAGCAGCAGGGGCAGCGCTGCCCGCTGGAGACACCCCAGCCTTTTCCTCCCCCCAACACCCAGAAAATCCTGAGGATGAGGTTGGAGAGCTCCATCTTTCTCCATGGAAAATGTTGTGTAAGACAAGCCACGTTTGTCCCCCTCCTTTTTCTAATTTCCACTAGAAAAGGTGTGTTTTGTCACCCAGGTCTCATGGCAAGCCGGGGAGAGGAAGGATGTTCTTGCAGGTAAGACGTACCTTTGGGAGCACGAGCATCGTCCCGTGCGCCAGGTTAGGCAGGTCATCTCCTGCCTCCGGGGTCCGCTGCCCGTGTCCAGGCGGGCTGGCAGGGCTGGCTGGGGTCCCTGGGTCCCTCCGGGCACCCGCGGCCGAGCACCCTGCCCTCGCTGAGGGCTGCCCCATACTGCAGCCACCAACAGCTGCAAATTCGCTCCAGAGCATTTCCTGGCATATTACAAAACATGGCATAAATAATTAAACCTGAACTGCAATTATCAAAACAAATGAATAAAGCGCATTTAGGAAGGATTTTCCACTTTTATTTCGTGTTTCTTGTTTCTCTCCCATTATGCCTTTAAGATTATTTACTCACTCTGGGCGTGAAATCCATTCCTGTACCACGAGCCTTTGAATCCGCACCCTGATCCGCGGGGATGCGCGTGGCCCCGGTCGGTCCCGGCGGTGGGGGGGAGCTGCACATCGCAACGGAAATCCCCCCAGTTGGGTCTGAGGGTGAAAACCCACCGCAAAGCCAGGGACAACGGAGCTCGGCTGAGCCCCAGGCCAGCCTGGGAGCATCCCAAGCGTAGCACGGCAGAGCTTCAGCAGCGTTCGCAGGGTTGCTGAGTCCTTCAGTGCCATTTATTGGGGTTGCAGCTATGCAGGGGTTAGAAACGGCATTCATCACCCTGCTACCCTCCTCCTCCTCCTTGCTGGGAAAGGGGGGGCCCTGCAGAGCCCCCCCCGAGCCGCCTGGTCTCGCCCCGCGGCTGAACACAGAAGGCAGCGATGGAAGGACTGACACCCGAGCGAGGACACATGGAGCGGAGCTGGGCTTGGGACGAGGGGACGGATGTCCCATGGACGTGGGCGTGATGGATGAGCCGAGCTGCCTCCCGGCGCCGGGTGCAGCTTTGCCCGCTCGCCGGCAAAGAAAGAGGTCCTTGTGGGTGCCGATCTCGCTGGCTCGGCTGTCCCCTGCCTGCCCCTGCGCTTGTCACCCCGCTCCTCCAGGCACAGGGGCTTGATGGGGGGAGGAGAAAACCACCCCATGTCCCTAAAAACAGAGGCCCAAAGCAGCTCTGGGCTGTTTTGCGGGGAGCCAGGCACTGCCCGGGCCGAGCTGCCTGCGGGCAGAATGCTCGGGGGGTCCGGACCCGTGGGGCAGAGGGTGGGGGAGCCCCGTGCAGCACCTCTCCCCTCCCCGTACTCACCCACCTCAGTTATCGGCATCATGCTCACTTATAGGGAGCACATCAGCGCGAGGCTGGCCCGTACCCACGAGCAGGATCGAGCCCCACAGAGCCGGGACTGGGAAGGTGCTTTTCAGCGCTGGGGTTTTGGAGCCGACGTTGCCAGGCGGGGAGCTGGCGGGTCCCCGGGAGAGGCTGTGCGGCTCCACAAATCGGGGCACAACGAGGTTGTGCAGCTCCACTTACGATAGAAAGGTCCAACCTGAGTATTTGCCGGAAAAAACCCCACAGTAAGGCCGTCTACTCTAGTTCTCCCTTGCTCTTCCATGCCCGTAACTCCTCTTCCCAGCAAGCATCCCGCGCCTGGGCTGGAGGCTGAGCTGGGCAGGGTCCCCTTGGCGAGACCCAGGGGAGCTGCAGAGTGGGGCTTTGCGGGGTTCGTCTGCAGCCCGTGTGCGTGGATGTTTGCCTCCCGACGCGTGGGAGCAAACCCCCGTGCGCAGGGGGGGCCGTGTCCGGCACTGTGGGTGTGGGGTAGAGGGGGGCTGATGCTCTCGTGCCCCCATGGCGGGGCACAGCCTGGCTCCCCATCGCTCTCTGTGCTGTTTCATTCTCAGATGCTTTCTGCTGCTGCTCTTTTGTTTCAGATTTATTATGTGTTTGCTTGCTCTGATTTATTTGTTTATTCCCCTCCATCCCCGGCAAACTTTCCCGCCTGGATCGCGTTCATTCATGAATCTCCTCCTTTCCTGTCCCTAACCAGGGCTCGATCGAATTGCAGGAGGGAAGAAGCCAGGACTCTGTTCCCTTTGTTTAAAGTCTCCAGGTCAGTACCGGGGCCGGGGGCCAGCAGCGTGCTCCTCCCCACCCTGCTTGTTTCATGTTTGATGTTCGCTCCTTCCCCGACCCTCTCCCGGGTGCGGGGCCGTGGTGGGTGAGGGCAGCACCTGTAGCTTGTTTTCCTGGGTGTTTATAGGAGGGTGCTGCCTGGTTCCTGGTTTGCATCGATGATTAAGGCATCAGCTCCCACCCTCTTTGCAGGGGAGGGAGGGTTTTTGAAGCTGGGGATGGTGTCTGCTGCTGGAGGCATCACTGTTGCTCCTGGAGGGACCAGCTCTCTCCCCGCCAAATGCTGGAGCTTGCAAGGTTTGGGGTTTTCCTTCTTGGGAATGGAAGGGGAAAGCTTTCCAAGGAGGAGGAGAGGAAGATGCTCGCTTTCTGGGTTAGGTGGAGAGGCAGGTGCCTTGTCTAGGAGCTGGCTGTGGAAGTGTGGCTGGTTTAGAAAAGCTGTAAGAGGGGAAATGTGGTGGAATCTGTTCAGTAGCAACCCCTGCCGGGTCTGTCATAATAATAGATTTTATTTCTGTGGCATCTGTCGGGCTCTAATGGGCTGGGTGTTCACATTGTCAGAGATGGTTCTAGTGTCTCAGCAAAGATTGCAGCATTTCTTTTTGGGGAGGCTGAGAAGGGCACCAGAGCCCTGTCAATCAGGGCAGCAGCTCCGAGCTAAAATAATCCCAAGAGCAGCAGCAGCAGCACTGGTCAGTCCCGGTCCAGGTGATCAGGAAACCACCTGCCTTCAGAAAACCACCTTTTCCTCCAGCAACATCTAAGCTCTCTGAGAGCCCGTCCCATCCCGTTCCCCAGGGCTGAGAGCTGCAGGCACTGTGTGACATCCCCGGGCGGGCACCAGCCTGCACCGTCCCTATTTCCTTCTGCTTTAGGCTTATTTACCTGGGACTTTGGTGGCCTCCTGCCCTGGAGCAGGTGGCTTTTTTGTGCTGGTGACAGCTTGAAGGTAAGAGGAGCTGCACCGGCATGTCTGTCTGTCTTAAGGGATGTGCGTGGCTGTCAGGCAGCCGGAGTCCCGGCACAGGCAGGGCTGTGCCGGGGAGGACAGCCTGGAGGTGGAGGAAATCAAGCTTGTAATACGTGGGGTGTGCCAGGCCTCCCGACACGAGAGCCTTCTCGGTGTAAAACCAAGGCGCTGGAACAGCACGCTGTAATTTAATTGCGTTTCCTGCAAACGCCTTGTTGAGTTGTAATGAACACATTATCCCGAAATGGGAGTGGGGAAGCAGGATGAAGAGAGCAGCCCACGGCCGGGCCATGCATCCATATGGGGATCTGCCCCGGGCACCAAACGCTGTTCTAGCTCGTTTGCCGTCCCAGAATTACACATGCAATTAAGTTCCTGGCTCCAAACGGCGTGCTCGCTTGCCCCTCAGCTGGAGAGCAGATTGCACGGCTGCTTCCTTGGGGCCGTGCGGGAAGGAAGACTTGGAGGCTGTGCTCGTGGCCATGGCTTCTGCCGCCCTTCGCGGGAGCTGGGAGTTGGCTCTCCGGACCGGAGGCACAGCCAGCCCTGGTAGTTTCATCACTGGTGTTCGTGGGGTGGGCTGCAGGTCCTGCTGGCGCTGAACCGCGACATATTTAATGGTTGGACTTGATGATCTTAAAGGTCTTTTCCAACCTAGACGATGCTATGGTTCTATACTAGGGGGGAAGTAGCGTAATGGTGATGCTTTGTTGGGATTCAAGTTCTTGAATGGGTCATGCAGAGCCTGGAGGTGTTAAAACCAGCACAAGGAAGGCTGAGGGGAGGGGGTGAAGGTAATGGGTAGGATCTGTGGGATTTGTGGGATCTTTTTAAGACCCTTCCGATCACCCAGTTTGACCCCAGCTGCGTGACAGAGGCTGAAAGTCTCGGCAGTAACTCCTGCATCAGGACCATAACTTCTGGCAGAGCGGGTGTTTATCTTTCAGAAGGACACCCTGCCTTGGTTCAAAGGTGGGAAATGATGGAGAAGCCACCCCGCTCGGCGCAGGCTCTCCCCGGCCCCATTCAGCACATATGCCTTCTCTCTTCTCTGCGTTTCTGACGCTTCAGCTTCCAGCTATCAGATCTTGCTGCCTTTGTCTGAAAAAGATTAAAGAGCCCCCGCTCTCGGAAGCTGCATCCTTGCGGAGGTGAACATACAGACAGTTATGAGGTCATCCTGCAGCCGTGTAATGATGCTAGTTAATGAGCTTGTCTCTCGTGGAAAAAAGGTGGTTTTGACCCCTTCTGAAAGGTTGCTAGCACCTCCTTAGGCTGATAGACCCGCAGCTCGGCGACAGAAATCGGCACCACTCTTTCATCCCATCTTGGGTTCCGGCAGCGACATGGTTCCGGGTAACCCTGGAGGCAGCCGGGGAGGTTTTCAAGGTGTCTCGGCAGTGTGGAGGCTTGGCTTTTTTTTTTCCCAAGTCTTGTTTCAAGCCAACAGAATGCAACAGGGCCTCACTAGATGGAGCTGAGCCCCAGGACCAAGCGGGGAGAAGCGAGGGATCTGTGATGGGGCTGAGCCAGGAAGGTCCGTGCAGCCCGGACGCTGGGGATGCTCGCCTTGTTGCTTGCCCAGGTGAAGGGGCAGCAGCCACGGGCAGGGACAGTGCTGGCCCGTTCAGACCAGAGGGCAGGGGCTCCCGGCTGCCATGGTGTCCCGTGGGACAGCGGCAGGGGCTGTCCCCATCCGCTGCCCAGAGGTTCCCACTTGCCTCTCCCCTTGCCGGGGCTCCCCACGTCAGGATGCTAAACCAGCCCGTGCTGTCTAAATACTTTTCTCTGTCAAGCAACCCAGGGAGGAATAATTCACAGAGTCAACGGCTTTTTAATATCTCTGTGCTTCAAGTCAATTTTCAGTGCAGTCATTTGCCTTTTAATTAAAAATTATTGCTTCTCCCCCCACATGCATCTTCCTCCCCCCTTTAAAATCAGCAAACAGCCAGCCTGCCTCCCCTTCCTCCTCCTCCTCACTGGTGCTGTCTGAGCTTCCCAACCGCAGGCTGCTCCTGGGCTGGAGCCTTATCGGCTCTTGCCTCTTGTTGCCACATGGCCACAGCTCCAGCTCGCCGGCAGCCGGGGATGATCTCACCTCTGGTTTCCTGCTGCCTTTATTAAAAAAATGCAATGGAAATAGATGCACTGAGAGCCTTCCCTGACGTAAATCAGGGCTGATCTACTGCAATAAGCAGAGCCACAGTCATTTAAACCAGGCAAAGGTCTGTCTTGTTGCACCCGTGGTTGGGCAGCGTTGCCAGGATCAGTGCATGGACCATGGGCAGCCTTCTAGATGCTGGGGGCAGGTAGCAGATGCCCGTTCTTCACCCAGTGCTGGTGAAATCCCAGTGTCAAACCTGGCAGATGCAGGAGCAGCCTCCTGCACACGACCTGGGGCCGTGGAAACCCACGGGTGATGGAGCCCCCTTTCCGAACCGTGCCTGGAGAGGGATGGGACTGGCAGCGGCGGGATGAGCCCTGGTGTAACAGGGGGTGCCTGGGGGCCAGGCAGCACTGAGAGATCCCCAAAATAGAGCCGGGAGAGGACGCGGCCCCTCTGGGCTCCCCGCGGGGCGTCCGCAGCGCTGCGCTGACAGGTGCCGGGCTGACGAGCTCCAGACTTGTCAGCGCCGGTGATGTACCTATAATTACTGTCTGATGTTGCCAGAATTAGACTGGGAGCTGAGTAGTTTGATGCAGACGTGAGTGTCCTTGGCTGCCAGCAAGAGGTTTAACAAGTGCGAGGCTGCAGGCAGAGCAGATTCTGCTCCCCCCATCCCTCCCCGGGCATGGCTGCCCGCGGCCGCTCTCCTCCCCTGCTGGGAACCAGCTTTTGGGAAGGATGGGCGAGGAGTGGGGTGCAGCCCCCTGGCCGGGGTTTGCGGTGGTGGCAGGAGGGCTTGAGGCTGCTGCTGGGGAATGGGCTGTTGCATTCAACCGGCTGTTTCATCGGGTGGTGCCCGAAACCCCAACTCCCCACCGTGCTGGGTGACGGAGGCTGGCTGAGCCTCAGCCCCTTTTTCAGAGCCACGTAAAGCCCCCGGGACGGCTGCACGCCCTGTAGCATCCCTCTGCTCGAGGCAGCTCTATCGACCACCCTCGGCTCCTGCATCGCTCGCCCGTTTCTCACCACAGTTTCTGGTTTCTCACCTCCCATCCGTGGCTCTGGCCGTCTGTCACCGGCTCGGCGCAAGTGACGGGTACCCACAGCCTGTGCCAAGGTATTAAAGCCTTTATCGTAGTCCAGGGCCTGTAATTCACAGCACAAGAACCAATAAATGGGAATGATTCAGAATCATTTAGCAGCTTCTGCTCAGGAAGAGAGAGACCAGGACCTCAATTAAGCTATTTGTAAATTGTTAATTTAAGCATTTCACTCAGATGCCTTAAATTGTTCCCTCCTGCAGTTTACAAACGGGTAAAGAGCACAGAAATATAAATGGAGCGGTGGGGAAATGCCATTTAGTTACCATTTTCGGCAGTGGTAATAGACCTGTAGCTAACAGCGTTTTGATTTAAATCAGAGTAAACCAGGGCCTTCTTTAGAGGAAGATTGACCGGAGAGCAGCGGTCCCCAGGTGATGGCTCCGAATCCCGGTGCGGGGAACGGGATTTGCCGCATCTGCGCTCAGCAAGTGAGCAAAGGCAGAAGGGTGCTGAAGTACTGTGAGTGCAGAAGGACTTGGTGCTGTGCCACGGCGCCGGGTGCTGCGGGTGCCAGCCTGGCCCGGGAGGTGTTGCTGCGGCAGCTCGGGGCTGGGCTGCGCTGCCAGGCATCGCTCGGGTTGTGCCGTCTGGGGAACAAATTCTCACTTGCCGCTTCCCCAGGTGGGTTCTGGCTTCCTCGCCAGCTGGGGAGCAAAGCCCCAGCCCCACGGGCTCGCCGAGCGGGTGCCGGGGCGGCCGCGGGAACAGCTTGGGCTGCGAGCGGAGCCGAGCCCCGGCGCACGGTGGCACCGGTCCCCGTGGGAGGCTGGCGGGGCTCTCCCGGTGCCAAGTCCTCCCCTCGGCTCCACCTGCCACCACTTGGCAGATCCCGGCTCGGATCTGTGACGGGTCCCGCCAGCCCTGCCAGCGATGCCAGCCTCGGCAGATGTTGCCCGCAGCCTCGGCAGGCGGAGCAGCCACGTGGCCCTGGTTTCTCTCCCGCGGATCTGTTTCCTTCGCTCCTCCGAGGAGGCTGAGCCATCTTCAGAGCTGCCTTGACACCTCCGGGTTCTTGCTGGGGTTTAAGGAGTTTTTATTAGTCGAACTTATCAACCATCAGTTTGCTGAGTTTAATAAGATACTACGCTCCCTGGCCCTTCAACTGTGAAATGCATTTAGCCGTGTGATGTCAAAAGGTCTCCAATGGATTTTTTTTTTGCTTAATCTGGCTTCCTCCCCGTTTCTGATAGTAGCAGATACGATACGTCTGCCGCTGCGGTGCAATCTCTGGCCTCTGAAATGGAAAAAGCTTTTCCGTCCCCCGAGCTCTAAGCTTCCCAGAGGCCGCTGCTCCGTGCCTGGGCCAGGGTCGTCTTCCCGCTTGTGACACCCCGAGGACCGGGATAAGGTCTGGTCTAAACAGACCTGCAGACACTGTCCCCAGAGCCGCCGGCCATCCGACCCTCCGGTTTGAGGCTGAGCTCGTGTCCTGACGTGGGCTTTTCTGGCCCAGTAATGGGCGTTGCCGTGTGCGGGGGGGAATTCGAGCACGGGAAAGCGATGTATCCCGGTGACACAGATTTCCCATCAGATCTCCACCTCTCGGCTCAGCAGCTCAGTGTCGTGCTGGGGTGGGTGCTGTTAGCAGAGGCTCCTTCTCCGGCCACCTGATGCTTCAAACACTTGGGTGCGAGCAGGGAAAGGCTGTCCATCCCTCCTTGCTCGTGCTTGTGAGGACGGGCAGACTGGCTGCTGCAGGAGAAACTCAAATCCAGCATCTCGTTCAGTCCGGCCGCCGGGAATGGGGCCCGTCTGTTCACAGGGAGTGGACCTGGGTCCAGCAGCCCGGCACAGGGCACGCGGGTGATGCTGAGCATTGATCGCACAGACAGATCAAACTGCCCGCAGCACGGTTGGTTTTCTTGCGAGACCTTCCGTGTCGCTCCACTCCTGGTTAACTCTTCTTTGCCTCTCTGAGCATCCTTGGCTGCTTGGCGTGGCGGGTCCCCGCTCCTCCTCCAACGCCAGAGCTCGGCATCGCTGCCTGCTCCCGAGCAGCATCGCGCGCCCCGGGAGCAGAGCGCTCGCTTAGTCCCCGATATCTTGTCGCTTGAATGATGTACAATAGACCTACTGTGTGCGGCGTGTTAGGGCACCGCATGCATGAATATTGCTGTATAGACTGCGTGTGCCGAGCCCAGTTGCGAGCAGACACAAAGCCGCGCTGTCTGTCTCGGCTCGGGGGCGAAGGCGGTTGTATTCTCGCCCCATGACTGTCTTACTGTTCGGATTGCAACCGCAACCAGCGGCGCCAGGGCAGAGCGGGGGCTTCTTTGTGTTTGGGGCTGTACACAGGCATTGTGAGAAGCAATCGTGTTTCTGAGGAGTTTACAGATTAAATAGGAGCAAGGAGAGGTAGCGTGGAGGAATCGGCTGGTGTGTGTGGAGGGGAGAGCGCTGCCCGGTGCGGAGACCGCACTCCTCCCTGGAGCCGGCACCAGTGACCGGAGAGGGGACACGGAGCTGGGCATCGGGCATCCTTCTCCCTCGCAGGCACATTAGGTGCTGGTGCTGTCTGGAAACAGCTCCTTGGGTAGCTGCTGAGAGCAAAACCATGTCTGGCATTGCAGGTGTAAATGCAGACGTCCTCCCCTGACGTGTGAGCTGCTTTTACCAGCCTCTCGCTGGGAATTGCCTTGCTGACACGCATCTGCTCTGCCCGCCCGATCCCGGCCCTGGTGAGGGCGAGGTGTCACCTGGCAATGGGCTTTTTGCGAGCACAAGTGGCTCCTGCCACCAGCCTGCCAGCTCAGGTTTGTGCTGCAGGAGAAATCGTAGCCTTTGAAAGCCCCAAAGTGGGAAGATCTACCTTTGGGTTTAAAAACAGGCGCTTGCCTGTGTTACTGAGCAAGTCAAGCTGGGCTTTCAGGGTGCAGGTGTAGGTCATGGTGCTCCTTCCCACGGTGACAGCAGGACCCTCCTGAGGACCGTCCCCTTGGTGCTGGTGCAGCGGTGCCAGGTGCCGGCGATGCTGGTGGGACCTGGGATGGTGCCTGGCACCCGCCATCCCTGCGGCGAGGGAGGAGATGGAAGGGTCCTGGGGTAAACCTGGGTGCTCGGTGCTGCCCTCGGCTCCTGCCCCCATCCTGCGACAGCTCAGTTCCCTGCCTGTGAAATGGGGGTCGGGTGCTGCTCTGCCCCTCAGAAGTGTGGGGACCGTCAGTGTGATGGATGTGAGACAGTAATAGATCTGCAGGCAGGCCCTTCTGAGCAGCTCTCAAACTGCAATAATGCTTATTTACTCCTCATCAGCAGAGCAATCAGAATTAAAAGGTCACCCCATCCTCTGGCCCTCCCTGCAGCGGGACTGCGGGAGTGAGCCAGGTTTCGGGGATCAGCAGGAAGGACAATTAATCCTTGCTGCCAGCAGTAATCGTGTTTGCTTTTCCAGCATAGCATCCTCCCATCACTACGCCCTCCTCATGCCCCCAAACCTCCAGCTTCAGCTCTGGCATCCCCATGCTCTCCCTGTGGCAGGGAGCACAGTGTGTTTTTCCCTGCTGCTCTGGGTCCTGGCACCCAGGAGGGCTGGGCAAGCTTCCCAGCCCTGCCACTGACCTGCCGTTTGCCCTTGGTCACGTCTCCTTGCCTCTCACCTCCCAGCTGCATTGCCCATGTTGACTCAAAGCTCTTTGGAGCAAGTCCTACCTCTTCCCCATGGCATTGGCCCAGCACAGTCAGCACAGCTGGTGCGCCAATACAAATAACACACGGGCTGCAGATAATATAGTCACAATATAAATGCAGAGGGAGAGACACCCTTGGTCCCAAACTAAGGGAGGGAGGGGAAGAAGCCCACCCTATGCATGTGGTGTGCGGGAGCCAGGCCAGCCCCCTCACTCAGTGCTCTCTAGAAATGCTCAGCAAAGAGGAGCACGATTTTTTTTGGGGGGGTCGTCATGGCAGGGCGCGCGATGAATCCTGCCTGCCTGTGCCAGCCGTGACTCACGGCTGCGGCTGTTCGAGAGCCTGGAAGGGCTCCAGCCAGGAGCTCAGCGCTCCCGAGTTTCTCTGTTCTTGCCCTGCCACCACTGGGCTCTGAGCCAGGAGCGCTCCTGTGTGTGTTCCCCGTCTATGCCTCAGTTTCCCCATCTGCAAAATGGGGCTAAAGCCTACCTCCAGGTCTTTGGCGTGAGGTTTCCTGGGTTCTACAACCCTTCCCACCCGGGGCTGTCTGGGCTGCGGTTTCGAGACTCGAGTCGTAAGTCCATGAGATAACCTTTAGCACGCGACAATGAGCTGGTGCAGCAGGGCAGGCTGGCTGGGGAGAAACACCGGGAATAGGGGACGGAGGAAAAAGGGGTGAGTTCGCAAAGCCTCTTCCCAGCACTGGAAAAGAGAGGGGAGACCTGGAAAGGTGGGAAGGAGCGAGGCAGGTGGGGCTCTCTGGTGCAGGAGACCGGAGCTGGGCAGAGCACACGCTGTCGTAGCTGTTAGCTGGGATTGCTCTGCCACAGATGTCAGAGAAGCTCCCGGTGCCGACAGGCAGCGTGCAGGCAGCAGAGCCGACTCCTGAGCAGGTGAGTGGTTTTTTTCTCCAAGCAAGGTGGTGTAATTGGCTTCCATCTAGTTGATCAGCAAACTGCCCTTTGGTGGGTTTTTAAATCTGTGCAAATTGGGTTTCTCAGAGCAATGCTGAGGCCACGGTTCTTTCAGCTGGATATTTAATACTTTGGGCAGGTAGAAATGCAGCTCTTGGCTCTCCTGTAATTGTGACTGCAGGCCAGGGTGCACGTAAGTCAGTGTATGTGGTTTTGGGGTGCTACTGGCATTGCTGTTGCCTGGGGGGCTGCTGGGGTTTGCTCTTAATTGCATTGCATCAGTGTTTGGGTGCTGCTCGGTGGCAGCTGGGCTGGAGGGGATCCTTGCAGGACAGGTCAGGGCCCTGCTGGGGGGGTCATGGCCCTGCAGGACTGCCTTGGGTTGGGGAAAGACTGAGTTTTGGGTTACCTCTGGCTGGATCAGCATCTCCCCAGCAGCTTGGGGGAAGAGGCGTGCAAACACACCCCGAAATGCGGGCACAGCGATGGTCTTGATTAGCTTGGATGGACCAAGAGGAGCTGGCTTATGCCTCTGGCATCTCTCAGGTCTTTGCTGCCTTTTCCTTATTTCTTCGGGGTAACCTCGTCAGCCCCTGCCAGGGCCAGCCCAGTCGAGGAGGTTTCTGGGCAGCGTCGGGAAGGGTCACTCAACCCGTACAAGACCCATCCAGCAGCACGTTGTGCCCTGACTTGGCTCAGCGTGGTCAAGGGCCGGATCCAGCATCGTGTCCCGGGGACAAGACCTCTGCAGAAGCTCAGTGGGCAGCTCGGCAGCACTGGGGAGGCAAACAGGCTCTCGTCTCCCCAGCACCGAGCAGCCCTGGTCCCCTGTACACATGCACCCTCCAGGCTTGCACCCGGGGCTGGGGGAGTGGTGGGAGCGTAAGAAGGGCTCCATGAGCAGCACCGGCAGCCCGCGGCACGCCGGCAGCCCGCGGCACGCTGCCGGCGGGCCCTTGCTTTGGCAGGGCAGGGAGGGGGCAGCGCGGCAATCTGCAGGCGCTGACGGCTGTGCATGGCTGTGCACTGGCTCCTGGCTCCCAGCCCATGTGATGTGTTTGAGGGGGCACACTGACATTTCAAAAGGAAGAAAAAAATAATACCCAGAGACCCACGGGGAGCTCTGAACCGCCTGAGCCAGAAAGGAGAGCAAGAGAGGCAGACGTCCGCGCGGAGCGGAAGAATAAAACTGGGCAGGAGGGAAAAGTTGCCGGGGTAGGGAAAGGATGTGAGCGAAAGTGCTGGCTTGGAGCCGGGAGGATGCGATGGCCGCTGGCAGAGAAACTGGGGCGGCGACTGTCAGCCATGGAGACAGCCCCACCGCCTGCCCGCCGGCCGTGCACCCCTCGCTAGCTCGGGGACAGGAGCGGGGACCGACGGGCACCGGGAGCTGGGTGGCAGCAGACGGCCAGCTCGGGAGCTCCTGCATCCATCCGCCCCGTGCACCGGCACCGCTCCAGCTCCGCTTCCCTGCGCGGAGGATTTGGCTCTGGATGTAAGGCGGCAGTCGCGCGCGGTTGAGCGCCCACCGATCGCTGCGCGCAGGCTTCCTCGAGGTCAGTGCCATGTAATAAGGTCGGTAACAATCCACCTAGCTGCTCACTTTCGCTGCATACATGTTTAATAATGAACCGATTCTGTATTTAATTAACATAAACAGCTAATGCAACGCGATATGTCTCCTTAGATTTAACGTGACAGAGATGGCGTGTTGCTTTAAATGCCAAGTGATTAGTAAAACCATATTTAATTTGGTTAAAACATATGCGATAAGATGCATGTGTTTGTCGCACAGATTTTGGAGCCGTGCTCCGAGCCGTCTCCTGGTTCCTCTCGCCTGCCTGGGTGCGACCATGCTTCCTCGCTGGGCAAAGCATCCCTTTGGCGCTTCCCCCAGAGCCATGCCGAGGCTGCGGGAGCAGGAGAGACCCTCCGAGCCCGGGGACTACAGGCTGACTCCGTTGCTCGTGGGTATGGACTGGCAGAGGACGTGGAGGGGGACGCGGGGTCCGGAGGCACCGGGCGATGTTAGCTCCTCGGGAAGGGTCCCAGCCCCACGCAGGTGGGCTCTGCCCCGGCAGGCGATGGCGCGGGCTGGGCTGGATGCCCGGTGCTGGTGGGAGGAGGCAGGCAGGGCTGCAGGCAGCTGCCGCTGCCCTCCTTTTGCTTGAATAAACCTCCCTGCCTGGACAGATTCTGACTGGCGCTGGTGGACGGGCTGTGGGGTGGAGGGGCTGGTGCGACGTGCCCCGGCGGGCGTTAGGAAGGGCAGGAGGCAGCACGAGGGTTGCAAGCACCGGCAGGGACGGGAGGGATGGCATCTGTCTCTAGGGACGGGGCGGTGGCCTTGTCCTGGTGTCACCCGCAGCACCCTGCGCTGAGGTAGGAGGTATCGGGGGGGGAGGCAGTGCCAGACAGGGAGCCCTGCGGGGACTGGGGACCTCAGTGTCCTCGTGCACTGCAGATGGGGGGGACATGTCCCAGCAGCATCCCCGTGCCACGGTCTGTGCACCCAGGGTCTCTGATCAGGCTGATAGCGAAGCCCCGTTGGATCTTACCCCTTGTTTTCAAATTGTGAGTGCGCTTTCCTGCAGCTTAAGAGGCTTTAGCCATGGATCTGAGCAATTTTTTTCAGCGTTTTTGATTTTTAACTAGCTGTGACTAACCAGGCTGGCACAGCAGGCTGTGACCAACCACCTACGTGCTACCTGTGTGCTTATAAATAGGGTCTGTTCTCCGCACCCCATTTGGAGTGTTCCTGGGCTCCTGAGCCCCTCTAACACCAAAACTGCTTCTTCCAGCCTCTCCCCCGCCGCTGCCGGGGCGTAGCATCACCCCATCTCCTGGCGGGAGTCACCCAAAAAGGCGGTGCCCCCCCAGTTCCTGCCTGGAGGCTGTGGGAGCCTGCGGGAGCAGGGCTCGGTGCTGTGGCCAGACCTGCCGAGCTCCGGGCTGTGCGTCCAAGCACGTTGCGACGGCAGCGAGAGCCAAGTCTTCGAAAGAGTTGGGTCCCCCTGTGCCAAGGTAGAGACGGGCCAAGTGTTGTGCCGGGCTGAGCGCGGCGGGGCTCTCCCTGCAGCAGCCGGCATCGCTGCGGCCCCCGACGTGCTGAGCCGGGGAAAAACCCCCTCCTGGGCACTTTCTCATGGAGCTGAGCGCTTTGCTCTACCAGCCTGAGGCTCTAATCCCAGGCTGCAGGGCAAGGGCTGGAAAAGCCATGGGTCTGGCTTGAGTTCTTCCCTTAGTGGCCTTCTTGCGAGCCCCCCTCCCAGCAGGGATGCCAGAAAGGTGGTTCCCCCCCTCAGCCCTGCTATGCTCTTTCAGATAAATTTGCTTTTGACGAGGTGCAGCACATAGTTGAAGCTCCTGCCAGGCGGTTTCGGCCTCCCGCTGGCAAGCGAGCGGTTAGCATGACTGCGCTAATGGCAGGAGATGAGAAGTGGTGATTAGCTTCCTTGAAAAATTGCACCAAATGCATTTAGCAGAACTGCAGCGCTGGTGCGGTGCATCGCTGTGTGCTGGGCAGGGCATTGCCCGCTCTGCCCACATGCTTTCCCCTGCACAGGAGCTTTTTTTTTCATCCTTTAGCCTTCCTCTTCATTGACTTGTTGCATTTTGTCTCTGCCTTTGATTGCAAGCTCTCCGAAGCAAAGCTTGCTTCTGTTTCCAAGCCAGTGGGGTAATGCCTGGGCTGCCGGCGGGCATCCCTCGTGGCTGTCCCCAAGGGCAGGACACAGCCTGCAAACGGTCTCGTGGCCGGCTCTCGGCTTTAATGTCCCAGTTGCCTGTGGCCGTGGGCCGGGCTGGAGGGTCCTGCCGACGGAACCCCCTTCCCGCTGCCGGACCACGCTGCTCCTTCGCGTTTCTCCTGTCATGGAAGCAATCGCGGTGGCCTTGCTCTGTTTAGTGATTTCTCTCGGTGTCTCATTAGAGGAAGAAATGGTCCTGTCGGGAATTGATTTTTGATCTCGCTATGTGTCCCCTCCAGCCCACCCTCCTCCTCCTCCTCTCTGCTGCCCCCCCGCCTTGCCCCCAGCCAGCTCCATGCCCTCCCCACGCCTCTGCCCTCTTGCTCTGCTTGCAGAGAGATGAGAATAAGAAACGAATCCAAAGCCCTGATCGTGGGCTCAGATGAGGTCCTGCCTTCAACCGAGCAAATACGTGCAGCCGCGGGTTACGGGTGAAGGCTGGAGCCTGAGCCTCCCGCTCCCAGGGGCCGGCAGCCACTCTCCCAAGCTTTTCCCAGCTCTCCCTCGCTGGGGCAGTTCCACCCAGCACATGGGTATGCATCTTCTCTGCCCTTTGCCACATTGAGAGCTGGTTTTGGGGCTGTTTCCTTCCAACTGGACCCAGCTCTCGCTTGCAGCGGGACCCTGGCCCCCCACCATCACCCCCCCCCGCTCCCTGTCCTCCCACGCAGCCCCTCTCCCTATCTCCCTCCCTCTGCTCCGGGCTAAGAGGAACCATCGATTCGGTGTCTTGAGGGGCAGTTTATCGCTTTCCTGATGCCTGATAGATTGGAATTGATTTCCCGAGCAATTTGCCTGAGCAGCTCAGGGCGGGAGCGCCCGGGACCCCTACTGCGACCCGGCTTTGCAGCACTGCGGTGGGGGGGGGCTGCGTCTCTGGGGCTGTTCCTGAATTGCGGCACTGGTCAGTGCTGGGAATCCTCCACGGAGACTCACGGGGCAGGGGGGGTTCCCAGAGCAGCACAAATTCACCTGCCTGCAGGGAAACGGGGGATGGAGACCTCAGCTCTGCAGGTGATGGGGGGCTCCGGGGACCCAGGTCCCGCTGCCGACCCAGGCTCATCCCGAAGGCTTCTCCCCCCAGGCCAAGCACGAGGGGGGACCTGGCTTCGCAGCGAGGCTTGGCTCCGCTTCGCTGCATGACTGCGGGTGAGTCACTGCCCCGCGTCCACGCACGCCCTGCACGGAGGCAGACGCTGCGCTCGCCTGTCTCAGCGTGGTGGTGGGAGTCAGCGGGCGCTGCCAAGATGCTGGGAAAGCTCCGGGTCCTTTTGGGAGATGCTAAATACTGATCCAGCGAGGGCACCGTGCTGGGCTCAAAGGCGGCACGTGGCTCTGCGTATGCTTTCCCCCTCCTCCAACGCTGGGTTCGACCCCCTCGCATCTCAGCATCCCCACCTGCAACTGGGCCCATGCACTCCCCCAGCTCCGTGCCTCAGTTTCCCTCTCCTGTCTGGGACCACGGGGGATCCCCAGGCTCGGACCTGGCTGGCGGTGCCCAGGCTATTCCCATCCCAGTTGCCAGGCTGCCGGCTTCACCGCCTCAAATCGCTGCTGCCGCGTGGGTGGGAGACGAGACCACAATGTGGCTTGTGTTTATGCTGTGAAGAGCCTGGCCCCTTCCATCCTCTCCTCTCCTTTATTTTTATCTGGCGTCCCCGAGCTGCTGGCATCTCCCCAGCCACTGTGCCATCCCCGCCAGCTGAGGATGCAGCCTCTTGCCAGGGCACGCGGGGCTCCTTTCTCCTCCGGTCCCCGGCGGGGAAGGCTCTGCCCCGGGCAGGGATGCTCTCCATGTGCACAGGATGCCGCCGGCTTCGGCCTCCTGCCAAAGGTCGGGGAGGAAGCTGATGGCAGGGGAAGGATTTGCCCCGGCTCTCCCAGCTGTGAGCCACCCTTCCTGCGCCGCCTTGCCCTCCACAAGCTCGCCTGACATCTGTCTTGTTTTCCCTTGCCTAAGGGAGGGCAGCTCCTTTCTGCCTCCCGCTGCAGCGGGGATCGATGCTTCCCACCGCCGGGCTGTCTGGGGGGGCCGCGACAAGGGGGGAGAAACCCTCACTTGGATGCTGCCCTTCCCGCAGGGCGATGGGTGCATTCCCACCCACCGGCTGCCTCCGGAGCATCCCCCAATGCTACCGAGCTCTGCTTACTGGCCCCATGGCACAGGTCAGGTCACATCTGTGCTGCCGCAGGTGTCCGACGTGACCCAGCCCCTGCCACCGGAGGAGAGGAGTCCGCTCCATCCGGGAGCCCCGGAGCTCACCCCGGCATTTGCAGCTCTACCAGCTGCTGAGCTCGGTGCCACAAGGTGAAAGCGGAGCCGCTTAGCTGCCGTGTGATCCGTCACACAAGGTTTATCCACTTACAGCCCCCCCGATTGTCTTGTCAGCAGAGCCCACCCCACCGGGCTCTCGCTCTTCAGTGTCACAGCCACCTCCTGACCTGCACGGTCTTCTCGGGCGAGGGTAGGAATAGCCCCCAGCTTGGAGCTGGCAGGAGATCCTGGGGAGATGCTGAGCCGAGGAGACAGTGCGAGGAGAAGGAAGGAGGCGAGGAAGGACAGGACCCAGCTCGTGCTTTTCTGCTGCTGCAGTGGGATGCCCGTGCTGTGAGCGGGCAGGGGACAGGCAGCGTGGTGGCAGGGAGCCCTGCCTGCAAAAGCAACCACAGGGGAGCTGCAGGCTGAGGGGGGCAAGGCTGGAAGGCTCCTTGGGGTGTCAGGTCCCCTTTCCCTGGGTGACAGCACGGGGGCCAGCCTGGCTCACGTACCTAGCTCGAAGGAGCGGTGTGGGGATGGGGCTCTGGGCGGGCGGGTGCTGGACCTGACCCTGAGCACAAAATGAGCAGCCGGGCATGCTGGCCCTGTGCTTGGTGCTGCGTCCATGGGAGTTAGGAGGTGAACTTGTCTCCCATTTCCATGTGCACTCGTGGGTGCGATAACACCCGGCGAGGTGCGAAGTAGCTGCCGCTTTTGACAGGGCTAGCCAGATGGGATTTCTCCTTCAGTTTGGGTTTTGACAATGACATGGGAATTTATCCGGTTGTTTCTCTGCTTCCAAAGTAAAGGAGCTGCTTGTCAGGGCAGCGTCGCAGAGAGATGCCAGCTGGACCGCCCCGAGCTCCAGCCGAGGAGCAACCAGTGCGCACCAACGCAGCGCATGGCTTTGGGCCGGCTCCTCATCGCTGTGCAGCTCCAGCAGCATCGGCAGGGCTGGCACTAGCAGGGTGCAGGCAGGGTGCAGACAGCGTCCAGGGCACGTAGCGGCTGGGGACAGGCAGGGCCAGGTCTGCAGGGTCACATCCGGACTGCCACTGCACATGGGCACCGTGCCCCTGCCCGCCTTCGAGGAGCCCAGCGGTGTCCTGGCCGCGGGGCCGGTGGAGTGGGGCCGTGGGGTCTGCGCTAACCCTGCTGGGAAGTTCCCGATGAAACGGTCGGTGGGTGGTGTTTTATTTTCCCTGGTTCCACTTGAATTTGGGAGTGAAAGGCACGGTGGGGAGCCCGCTGCCTGCTGCTGAGCCCGGGGGAAGGCGCAGCTTGGTGCTGCAGGGAGGGACCCTCGGGGATGGGGAGAGGAGGTGGGAGAGCTGCATCCCCCACTTCCCGGGGGGCTGCCAGGCATAGCATGGGCATGGGGAAGGTTTGTGCTGGGATGGATGTTAATGGTTCCTCGTGGGCGGCCTTGGCATCGCCTGGCTTTTCCCAGGCGGTTCAATGCCGGGTCTCCATCAGCCCGGGAGCAAGAGGATGGCAGGGAAGCTCCAGCCCAGCCGCCTGTCAGCTTTCACTCCCCGTATTGCTCTCCCTGTGCTGCGTGAGGCACGGGGAGGGCGTGCAGACGCTCTCACCTCAACATCAGGTGCTGGGATGGACCCCAGGTCTGTCCCGCTCCCGGTATCCCACCGGACAGGGGCACCCGTAGCTGATGGACTCAGCCCAAAGGATGCACTTCTCTGCAGACTGATTTTAAACCACCAGATCTGGCTGTGTAAAGCGCTGGTGATGGTTGGACCCGTTCGGCACGTGGCGGCGGTGTGGGCGAAGGGCGCTTATGTCCCCCCCGGCACGTCAGCTGGGCATGGCTTCGGTAGGAGAACACCGGCAGCTATGCAGCTCCCAGAGCTTTTTGGCTGTGTTTGCTGGCCCCTTCGTGGGGGTCAGATGGGAGCTTGAGGCTGGTCCCGGAGGGCGCCTGGCCACCATGCCCCCATCCCGAAATGAGTGCAAGCAGAGCGTGGCTGAGCCAGGGCCAGCCCCTGGGCAGCAATGCCTCTGAAGGTCCCTTTACCCCCACAGGTCCTGGCTCAGGCAGGGGAGGGTATTTCTGGGGTGGGCTGCTCAGCACAACAGGAATTAAGTGCAGCTGGAGCAGAAGCCGTGCAGGTTCTCCCTGCCTTTCCCAGCTCTCCCTCCTGTCCACCCGGGCCTGGCAGCAGCGTGGCAGGGAAGGGGTTAGTGCCGAGCGGGGCTCTGGGCGCTGAGCAGCCTCCTCGGGTGCTGTGCATGCAGCGGGCTGGCAGTGCGGCAGCCGCAGCCTTCGGGAGGAAGGCGAGCGCGTCCCGCTCTTCCCGCTGCCTTAATGGCTGGGCGCGTGGGAGCCGCATCGCTCCGAGGGGCTTCTATTCTTTCGCCTCCCTTTCTCCCCAAATGTACTCTCTCCTTCCCCTCCCCTCGCCCCTTTTTGTACAATTGCTTTCTTGGACTATTTTTCATGCTCCGCTAACTGCCATTGCTTTCACGGCCCGCGTGAGCCTTGCTGCCTCATGAAGATTTATGAAACTGCAGTAATAAACTGTGTTTGAAAGATCGTCTTTATGATAAAGCCCTGCCAAGCTGCTGGCGGGGGGGATCCGAGCGGACCGTGCCGCTGACCCCGCGGCCGCTCTGACCTGGCGTGGCTCTCGCCGGGCAGCGCCCGCAGCACGGGGCAGGGTTTTGGGGGCCTCTCCCGCCCCCGTCTCCCGGCGAGGGAGCAGGGAGCTGGTGGAGAGCTACTCGGGCTGCAAAGCGCGGGTCCTGAAGAGCATCACCCAAAGCAGGGTCGGGTTCTGGTGCCGCCGCTCTCCCGGGAAGGAGGTGATGTCGGCATCCTGCTAGGAGCCTGGGCTGTGGCCCCGGCACGGGTGACACCTCTGCCGGCAGGTAAGGAAGATGGATGGATGAATCGGCAAAGAGACTCGCGCTCCCTTAACCCCCCGCTGCTCGGAGAGGGGCTTGCCAGGATTTACCGTGGGATTTTGGCTGCTGTGGGAGCCCTGCGCCTGGCCAAGGAGCCGCCTTCAGCCCCCGGAGACCTGGGGGCTGCCTCCCCCGTCCCGCCAAAGCGGTTTGCCGGCCACCGTGGAAGCTGTCCTGCACCCGCGGGTAAGCGATGGGATGGTCCCTGTGCGGGGGACGTGTCCCGGAGGGGGACCCCGCTTGGCTGGGCTGGGGCGGTGCCAAGATGGGGACACTGGGCAGGCTCCGGCCACTAGCTCTCCCACCCCAGTGACCTACTTGGAAGCAGCCCCGGGAAGCACTTCCCAGGGATCTGCTGCTGCCATTGCTGGCAGTGGGGCAGCCCATGTGTGGGTACCACTGCTCCAGCATCCCTGCACGGGAGGAAGAGAAACAACTCGGTGGGGGGATTTTGGGTGGCAGGATGTAATTATCGCCTTGGGGTGAGGGCAGGGGGGAAGGACTGACACCCCCTTTCCATGCATAGTGCCAGGGGAGCACAAAAGAGCATGGATGGTTTAAGGTTTCTTTCCAAAGGAGCCCCTGTGCCCCAGTCGTTGGCTGTTCCCTTATCAAATGGTGTCTGTCCGCTCCGGGCTGGGATATCTGGAGGGAAAGGTGGCCGATGTGGGGACAGGTACACGCGTATCTGTGGCAGCTTTTGCTCCTCTCGCCTTAGTGGGGTTCGTGGATCGCGGGATTCATGGTGCTGGGGCTGCCTCCCCGCCGCTTGCTCTGGAGCCCGATGAGGGATGCGGAAGCGGATGCGGCACAGCCGGGGGTGGAAGAGCCCCCGACAGCATCCAGCTTTGCTCTGACCCCTGTGCAGATTGTGCAGGGCTTTTCAAATCATCCTTTTTAGTAGTCGGCAGAGAGACAGCGAGCTGGCGCGTTCCACTCTCGGAGCATGTAATTAGGGAGCGGGGAGCTGCATGCTGATGTGCAGCTCGGCAGCGGAAGGAGGAGGAGGGTGGGAAGGAGCCGGGAACACGGCCTCAGCCCAGGGCTGCTGAACCCCGGGGCTGGTGGAGGCACTGGGGAGGCGGCTGCAGGGAACCAGCCCCTCTCGCACCCCCCAAGCCCCTGTCCCTGCACCTTCCTCTGCTCATGGCCTCCTCGCTGCTGCGCTGCAGCTCTCCCCAGCGAGGGCAAGGAGCTGCAGCACCTTCCTCCCAGCCCTGCCACTGCCGCAGCTGGGGGCTTTCAGGGTGCCCCTTCAGAGCCTTCCCAGACATGCCATTCCGGTGGGACACGACAAGGCTGGGAGTCTCAGTGGCATTCAGGATCTGGCGCTTGCAGGGGGGCTGGTTTGGCGGGGATGGGCCATGCTGGGCACGTTGCCTGTGCCGGGGGATGCCCGGGGTCCCACTCCCCCCCGAGCTGAGAGCTCCCTGGCTGCTCCCGAGGATGCTCCAGGGCACTGCCAATGGGCACCCGGTGCTGGGGCTGGGATGGGTGCTGGATGCAGCCCCCAGTGCATCTCTGCTGCTTTGCCGCCATAGAGCAAGCGCTTGAGCGACGGGCCAAGGGCAGGAAGGAGTTTTCTGCCTGGTAGCAGCAAACCTGCGGCGAGAAGCGTGTGTTACGGGGGGCTGTTACGTGAGAGGAGAGGTGGGAAGGCAGTTCCTGGGGCTCAGCAGGGTGGTACAGGAGAAATTACTCCGTCCGCATTTCCCATCAGTGCTGGGGTTTAGCAGAGGCTCCTCAGCCGGTCGTGCCTGGGGACCCTGGGACGATACTCTCCGTCCCGCACCCCTCTGCCTTCTCCTCTGCAGAAGGACCGAGGTGTCCCCTCTGACATGTCTCCTGTGCCACTTTCCCTGGGGGATCTCGCAGCATTTTCCACGTGGCAGACGCGCAGCCATGACCTCCCCTGTGCAGTGGTGACGTGGGGACCCGGCTGAGCGAAGCGGTGAGGTGGGGAGGGACCCGGAGCTTCAGCTTCTCGCTCAAATTCTGCCACCGTCTTCTGGGTATGGGGGTGACGGTCCCCTGGCTGAGGTCATGCTTGGTGGTGGAGCCGTGGAGGAAGGGAGCTGGACCGATTCTTTTTTGGAGGTGGAAAGTGGAGATCAAGCTTTGGGGGGGGTAAGGATGTCCCCATGGCATTTGCTGAGAGCGTGGTGTCCCCGCCTGGCTCATAGCAAACCCCTTGTATGACCTTGAGCAGAGGAGTTATGTCTGTAGCCCTGTCCTACATTAATAACACAATCAGTTGTTATAAAGCTAATATGTTGGGCTGATAAATAATTAAGGGAAAAGGAAAAACCCTTTATGATTTGCTTAACAGGAGCTTGGGAAGGAAGGGAGGGGAAAAAAAGGACAAGGAGGGAGATGAATAATGGATCAAGGTTAAATGGTGAGCGAAAAAGGAAAGCCTTAACGCGGTGAATCCCTGCAACACACATGCTGCAGGTTGCCAAACTAGTTAGCGGCAGCAAAGACAGCTCGTGGCCTCGTCGCAGGCACGGCAGTGGCAGCCGGGACCAGCCCAGGGCTGTGTGTCACAGGCTCAGATGGCACGAGACCTCAAAAGTGGCTTCTTGGGGTGGGGGCCGGTGCCCTGGGGCTGCTCTGCAGTGGGCGTGGGGCTGGGCAGGGGCTGGGGGCCGTGGGGTGGCCTCATCCTGCAGCCACCGAGGAGGTGCCAGGCGCTGGCAGCGTGCGGGAACTTCCAGGCATTCATTACCACTCGCATTGTGCGCGCTCAGCACAACTTCCCTGGAAATTAAAATCACAGCGTGCAGCTAATGAATTGTTAGCGAAGGGACGAGTCCCTTACGCCTCACTGCACGCGTGACCGCCCGCCCGCCCCGCTGCCTGCGCTCGCTGCCTGCCGGGATGGGGTGAGCTCTGCGAGAGGGC
This sequence comes from Gavia stellata, assembly GCF_030936135.1. Classification (NCBI taxonomy): domain Eukaryota; kingdom Metazoa; phylum Chordata; class Aves; order Gaviiformes; family Gaviidae; genus Gavia; species Gavia stellata. The sequence continues at coordinate 2,081,114 of NC_082621.1, forward strand.
TGGGACGGGGCAGAGCATCCCCGCGATGCCCGGCAGTGGTGCCGGGTTTGGTGCCCGAGGGCTGGGCCGGCTCCTGGGAGCAGCAGCAGCAGGATGGGGGGCTGACCCTCCGGCGGGGGTCTCTGGCAGGGCATGGGCATGGGGGGTCCTGCCCGCAGCACGGTGCAGGCGCTGATGGACAGACACGAGCCTCCCTCCTCCCTAGCCCGCATTTCATTTTCTTTTTGGTTTGTCCGTGTGTCTGTGTCCCCCTGTCTGTCTGTGCTCCGGAGCGGTGCCTCGCTCCTGTGTCTTGTCTGTGCCATTTTAATGACCCAATGCTGTTTTATTCATCTTTTGGTCTGAATGTCGTGGTCTTGGTGGTGTCCCAGCCCCTCTATCCCTCCTGCTGCCCCCTGCCCCATCCACCTCCTGCCACCACCAGCCCCACGCCTGGGAGCTGCCATCGCAGGGGGATAAACCCTGCACCCATCAACCCCGCCGCTGTATCCCTTTGAGGGATGGCCCCGCTCCCAGTTAGGCTCAGCTACCACTTCTAGCTTAAAACCCCCTCCCCATCCCCAAGTCTTAGCATCCCACCTCTGCCCCATAGCAGTGGGGCCAGCCCTGACCCCGCTCTGCTCTCCCCCCCGTGCAGATCCCGAGAGGACGAGCACCCACATGATCTCGGCGGACGATGCCGAGTACCCACGGGAATACCGGACCTTGGGCAACGGCACCCGGCGCTTCTCCAACGTAGGGCTGGTGCACACCTCGGAGCGCCGGCACACCGTCATCGCCGCCCAGAGCCTGGAGGCCCTCACTGGCCTCCAGAAGTCGGAGATGGAGCGCAAGCGGGATGCCTTCATGGACCACCTGAAGAACAAGTACCCGCAGCACGCGCTGGCGCTCCGGGGGCAGCAGGAGCGCATGCGGGACCAGGTAAGGGGCGTCTTCTCGGGGTGGGTGGGGGGAACGGGGACCCTAGCTCGCCCTTTGGGGCTGTCCAGAGGAGAAGAGGCTCACCGGGGGCTTGGATTGTGCACAAAATGGGTGGCTGCTTGCAGCAGCCCTGGGGTGGGGACCATCCTCCAGCCCTGGGGGGGGGGGCACCCCCGTCTCTCCCCAGGGCTGGGGGGGGTCCCAGGCGGATTTACCCTGCCATATGGGTGGATTCGATCCCTCTGGCTGTCGGCAGCCATGGGGAGGAGAGGGATGTTTCTCGGTGCAGAGGACATGCAGAGGGGTGGGTGCGATGGCCATGAGGGGCAGCTGGCGCCTGGATTTGACCCGCAGAGGGGTGACACCCAGCCCAGGTCTCGGTGGCTTTCCGCTGGGCTGCACACCCCAACTTCTCCCAGGAAGGGGCAGCCTGACCCGCGGGATGGTGTCCCTGCAAACCCTGCTGCGTGCCTGGCACCGCACAGCCCTGCAAGCCTTGTCCGGGCCCCCCACCTCTCTGCAGCCCCCCAGCTCTGAAGCAGTTGCTCCCTGCCATAGCCCGCACGGTACAAAAGACCTAAATAAATAGTTTACTCAGGCAAAGCTTCGCCCCAGCCCTCGCCCCCAGCCTGGCTGCAGCTCTGCGGCACGTCCCTGCGCCAGCCCGTGGTGCCCCGGCACAGCCCGTCCCTGGGTGGCTGTGCAGTAGTGCTGGGGGTGAGGATTTAGCGCTAATCGTTGTTTGGGCAGGCTGCTGCTCTGAGCACGGGCTTAAATCCCAGCCTGGCCACCGAGCCCCAGTGCTCTCCTCTGTGTTACGGACCCCCCCAGTTGAGCACATCGGTGCAAAGCCACGGCCGGCCCTGACCTGAGCGGCACAGGCACCGGGACGGGGATGCTCTCTGAGCCAGGGGGGTTCGGTGCAGCTCCTGGGGCAGAGATCTCCGCCCCGGCTGCCCGGCAAGGTGCCAGGGAGGCTGGTGAGCACGGGGGACTGTGAGGCAGGACGAGCAGAGGCAGCGAGGGGCTGTGGCTTTGCCCCAGCACGCGCTGCTGTGCTGTGCGGGATGCGGCCGGGCAAGGGGCACCGAGGGTTTGGTACCCACGTCCACGCGGGGACGTCCCTTGGTTGCCTGTTCCCCGCGGACTCAATCCTCCCCCAGGGACCAACCGGTCCTTGGAGAGGGCGGCGGGTGACGCATCTGGGCACCCTTGCTGAAAGGAGCAGAGCCCAAGGGCTGAACGGTCCCTGGGGACAATATCCATCCCTGGTGCCCAGGGGTTCCCCCCGGGCCAGGCAGCACCCCAGGGTGCTGGGGAGCCCAGCCCGCTCCTCCGCCAGGTAACAGCGATGCCCCAGCGATGCTGTCGGGGCAGCAATAAATCCCCACCTTTTTATAAAAAGGCACAGGGGAGGGTGAGCGCAGAGCAGCTGGAGGAAGTGGCTGGAAAGAAATCTTATATCATCTCCAACTAGACGCCTCCCCGAGGGACGGAGGCGACGGCTCCCAGACCTAGCGCGGCGGAAAGAAATCCAGCTGTGTAAGGAAAACTGGCAGGGCCTCGGCGTGCCGCCCGTGCCGAGACGGCAGCAGCAGCATCGCTGCCTCCTCCGAGCTGCCGCCCGCCTTGCACCCTCCCTCGCCCGGCGGCACTGCTTCAGGGAGCACCAAGGGGGGGTCCCCACTCTGCAGCCCCTTGCAGAATGCTTGTGGCTGGATGCAAAGGAGGGCGGCCAAATCCTGCTGTGGTGACTGGCACCAGCCGAGCATCCGGATTGTGGCTGAGGGCTAATTGTCAATGGTGGCTTTGCCATCCCCATCGGTGCACGGTCCCTACCTGCGCTGCCACTGGTGAGATGGAGCAGTGACATTTCTAGATGTAGAGTGATATTTCTCAGCAAATAACTAGGAATTTTTCCCTTATTATTACAATGATTTAAAGACTTTTTTTTTTTTTTAATAAGCAGCAGCTATAAAAAAATCCAGCTCTTGTTGACTCGGGGTCGGATGAGCTTTGGAGGATTTTTTTATAATGTGAAAGATGGTCTGGATTCTGGATTTATCCTCTTTATTTCTGAACCCCCTTGCTCGGGGCCGTGGGTGCCCAGTGGGACTGGGAGGATCCGGGCATCTCTCGGCACCGGTGAAACCCCTCCTGGCATTTTGGGGCTCGGTTGCAGAGGGGTGAGGGCTCTCCTGCGTGGCTGCGCAGGGCCCCGGCCCCGGGCTGGCTCTGTCCCTCCCGCCCCGGGCAGGGTGCTGGGCAGGGGCACAGCACCATCCATCAGCCCAGCCGCAAGCATCACCCGTTTGCAATTGGGGGGGAAAGAAAAAAACTCAAACCAAATCCTATTTTTTTTATCTTTTTTTTTTCTTTTTTTCTTTTTTCTTCATTTTCCCTGCAGGCGGTAAATAATAACGGGGAGAAAATGAAACTAGAAACACTGGAAACCCCGGGTGCCAACCTTTAAATGACATTGGGACACAACACTCTGGGCCTGCCTGAAACGTTTGAAACTTGCTTTGCTATTCTAGGGGAGCCTGGCAGGTATTTCAGATCACAGGCTTTGCTATTTTGTTTTTTTTTCTCTTTTTTTTTTTTTAAAAACTTACATACGAGAGAGTTTACAAAATCAGAGGTGAATAGAACTGTTCCATAAATGTCAACATCCCTTTCAGCGTGGCAAAGCCTGCAGCAAAACGCCATTGTACTCCTGCATGGGGATTGGAAAGCGAGCGCACTAGTAATTTTAATCATATGTATATATAACAGAGCAGAAAAAACCCAGGCAAATAATTGTACCAACACCCAACAGACTGCTAGCAAATCTGCGGAGAAGTCCAAGGTGGCAGCCAGCTAATTTAAAACCCAGCTGGGAGAACGCGTTAAATGGGCACGTTAACAGTAAAGAGAGGAACGGGAATCGGGACGAGGTGGCCGGCGGAGCCCCTCGGCTGCTGGGCTTTGGGTCTGCATTTGGGGCGAATCCTGCCCCGGGCTGGGGTCAGTCCGGCAGGAGGGGGTTTCTTGGCCCTCTGTGCATCGGATGCTCTGGGACGTGCGATTCAGCCGGGGCCACCCCCACGGTGCCCGACAGCGAACGTTTAGAAAGTGAGGAACCTTTAGAAAGATAACAATATGATGGTTTAAAGGGGGTGACCCCATCGCCCCTCCCTGTTTCTCACTACTACCCACATTGCTTTTGGATGGGCTTTTCGGCATGGGGCTCAGGGGGTGCGTACCACCCGGGAACGCCGGTTTTACGCAAATTATAAACCCCAGAAAATAAAAGATTACAAACCCTCCCTTGCCCGTAACCAGTTAAATGCATGCATGCCAGCTGTATCGCAATTAAAGCCTGCCAGCTCGTAAGCTGCAGCATGGGGTTAAATACCGCAGCGGAGCTGGAGCAGAAACATGCGCCTCTCAGGTCTAACTAAAAGTATATAAAAGCTCAGATTTAAGCTTGTCCAGCTCTGCTGCAGGGGAAAAAAAAAAAAAGGAAAAGGCTGGAGCTGAGCGTTAACGTCTCGGTGGCTGCCTGACAGCAGCAGATTTGCAGCTGCCCGGAATAAATCCGCCTTTGGAATAAATAAGGAACAGCCAGCGCGGATGTGCGGACCCCCAAAGCCGGGCCCTGCTCTCTCCCGCCTCGCCAAGGGGCCCCGCCGGCATCGCCGTCGTCTGCCCGGCTGGGGGGTGCATTGGTGTCGTGTAGGGCAGGAGCAATCCCGCAGGCAGGGGTGCAGGCAGGGGTGCAGGCAGGGGTGCAGGCAGGCGTGCAGGCAGGCTGGGGAGGTGCTGGTTTGCTGCAGCTGGCTTTGTGCCTCAGTTTCCCCGAATAAAGCAGGGGTCTTGGCTGCTTCCCTGCTCTGCAGCGGGGTGTGCCGCTGTGTCGGGGACCTTGGGGGGGCTGAAATTCGGGGCTGGGGGTGTGTGGGGCTGGGTCTGCAGGCAGGGAGCAGTTTTTGGCGTGGGTTGTTCCCAGCAGCACTCGGCCCTGCTCTGCAGCGCCGTTGGCTCCGCAGCTCCCGGGGTTCACAAGCGCCGATTGCGCCCGCAGTTTGGGCTGGGTGTGCAGCGGGGGCCGGGGGGGCAGGCGGGATGCCCGGCTCCGGCAACACGGGGCTGCTGCAGCCCCCCGCTCGTGCCCCCCGCTCCTGCCCACAGCTGCTCAGACTCAGCTCCCGCGGATTAAAAGGAATAGTACAAAATCCCAGTTATTTTTGTTGCGCTTGCAGTTGTCCAGCCTTTTGGGGAGCGCGTGCTGATGCATTTCTGCGTGACTGTAGGAAGGGAAAACTCCTGGGGAATTCGGGGTCCCGGGGAGCCGGGGGGGTTGACGAAGGCCGTGGCAAGCCCTCGTGGGTGGGCAGCCTGGGCGCTGCATGCAGGGTGGCACTGGGGCTTGTGCAGCTCCTGCACGGGCTGCAAAGCCCTGCGGGTGCTGGGGTGGGGTGGGGGGAGCCTGGCAGCACCCTGTGCTGCAGCAGCATCTTATGGGTGGGTGTGGGAGGGTGTGCATGCATGCACGGGTGTGCGTGCACAGGTGTGTGTGTGCATGGATGTGTGCATGTATGCACAGGGGTGTGTGCGCATGCATGCACAGGTGTGTGTGTTCATGCGTGTGTGCACGGGTGTGTGTGCGCGCGTGTGTGCACAGGTGGGTGTGCGCATGCATGTATGCATGTGCATGCATGTGCGTGCGCGTGTGTGCATGCACAGGTGTGCATGCGTGTGTGTGTGCATGCATGCGTGCGTGTGCATGCATGGTGTGTGCATGTGCACGTGTGTGTGCGTGCACAGGCATGCATGTGCACACGCATGCATGCACGTGTGCATGCAAGCACAGGTGTGCACGTGCACGCATGTTTGCCTGTGCATGCCTGTGTGTGCGTGTGTGCGCAGGTGTGCGTGTGCATACATGTGTGTGTGTGCACACATGTATGTGTGTGTGTACATGTGCATGCGTGTGTGCGTGCACCATGCTGCCTGTGCCCACCCCACAGCGCGTCCTGAGCCACCTTCTATGGCCCTGACAGGGTGCGGGGGGGGGGGGGGGGGGGCAAACGCTGCAAAGCTGCTGGGCCTGGGGGGCTGGGCTGCCTGTCCCACCCTGCATCCCCTGGCCCCCAGCACCCACACCTGCACCCATTGTCCCCCAGCACCCACACCTGCTCCAACTGCCACATTGCACCCTCATTGCCACCAGCACCCAGCCTTGCCCCCTTTGCACCTCTAGCACCCCCCTTGCACCACTGCCTCCCTAATTTCCCCCCAGCAGCCATCCCTACCCCCTTGCACCCCCAATTCGTCAGCACCCACCCTTGCCCCATTGCACCCCCAATTCCCCCCAGCACCCACCCCTGACCCATTGCACCCCCAGCACCCATCCCTGACCCACTAGCACCCCCAATTCCCCCCCAGCACCCACCCCTGCCCCATTGCACCCCCAGTTTTCCCCAGCACCCCTTTGTCCCACTGCACCCCCAGCACCCCCGTTGCCCCATTGCATCCCTAATTCCCCCAGCACCCATCCCTACCCTATTCCACTCCCAATTCTTCAGCACCCACCCCTGCCCCACTGCACCCCCAATTCTCCCAGCACCCACCCCTGCCCTATTGCACCCCCAGCACCCTTCCCTGACCCACTAGCACCCCCAATTCCCCCCCAGCACCCCCTTGCCCCATTGCACCCCCAATTCCCCCAGCACTCCCTTGCCCCATTGCACCTCCAGCACCCATCCCTGACCCACTGCACCCCCAATTCCCCCCCGCACCCCTTTGCACCACTGCACCCCCAATTCCCCCGTCACCCCCCCCACCCCGCCCACGTCGGGAGCGCGCGCCCCCTCCTGGCGGCCCGGCGCCGCGCGGCGGCAGGTGGAGTCGCGGTTGCCATGGCGACCGCGCC